>NW_028324189.1:10317000-10634000 GCF_054372755.1 Phalangium opilio
TCCCATCAACTTCTTTTTAAGTACGCAACCACTAGGATCCGTCAGCTGAATCGAATTCTTAATGTCTCCATCATGGGCCTGTTAACAATTACCTTCCCTCAGTACTTATAAAAAGTACCTAAAATAGAAAACGACTAAACTCACCAGACAATCCTTGACGCGGACATCGTGTTCTTCCCCACCATGAATAGTAATGACCATGGTCAGTGTCTCTCCGATTTTAACTAGTCCAGTTACTGGTGGTGCCAAGGGTCCTCGACCTAATTGAATATCCATGTAACTTTCAACCGTGTCCCCGCTGTACGTTACGGAAACAATGTCCAACGCGTCAATCTTCATATTACTGGATACTCTTTTGTCGAGTTGGCCCGTCCAAAGACATCTGCCCCAAAACATAGGTTAGAGGTCATCAATACCACTGCCAGATTTTCTAATAAATAGGTTTAAATACCTAATTCTTCTGGCCGTATCCCAAATTTCCTGTACATTGGGTTCATTTTGGACAATAAGGGTATTTTCCAAGTACGTTTGTCCACCGTGATCAATAGCGTCGACAAAATTGGTTCCGCACTTGTCCAAAAATACCACAAACTCGTACACACGACCATTACTTTTCGGGGCAACGTATCGGCATGATTCGTCACTAAAATGTCCCTTACTGTAGATGATTCCTTCGAAAATTCGGTCAAACTGAACCCTAACTTGCATGGCCTATTAATTAAACCACGTTAAATTAAATACGTCACAGATGTCAAAAACAGTAGTACCTACCTTTTTGGCGCACTGTACGTCAATGCCTTTAATCTGTGGCGTAGAATCGGATGACGTTTGTTGAGGGAATATGTTAGTATCCAATGTTACTTTGGATATAGTACTGGCACTTGCTGTACGTTTTTTCCCCTCGGACTTCAATTCATTTGAACTTTTCCTGTGGTTCTCCAATCGTCTTCGCTCGTTTTCCGAAGCCTTCACTGAAGCACTGTTCGTCTTCTTCTTCTTTTTGCTCGAAGGTGGGGTCAAAGGTTGAACGGTTGGTGTTAAAATAACCGCGGCTGTTGGTGACCTATGCTCGTGATGAAGTTCAACTTTCTGGGCACCCTTAACTGGTTTCACATTAGGGGGATACCGTGGCGGAGGTTGTAATTGCCCCATATAATCTATGGGAACTGAGATAAACCATTTAAATATTACGCCAATATAAATTTAACCAATAAACTCACAAGGATTTTGATGCATATGTTCATTGTACATGACGTGATGAGACGGTTGAGGTCGCGGTACGTAACCTCCTTGCATTTGGGCGGTCATAAACTGAGGGTCAACCCGGGCCCCGTTTATTTTAACAAACGATACTTCATCTCCCAAAATTTCTTCGTTAACGGTAATCATTCTACCACCATGACCCGATGCCACATCGTGGGTTGAAGACGCGTCCTGGCATAATACCAATCCTCCAAAACATATCATCATTACGAGACACTAAAATAATTAATAGTTTAATACTGAAGCGAATAATCACGGTTTAATTAACTAATCTTTACCATGATTATAGATGACTTCATGTTTGTAATTGGTAACTAAATTAAATTTTAAAAAAGGCGGACTTCAAATCGAGCAACCGCTCAAGACGCGTGATGGATGGAATTCAATCAAGATTTGTTTCTTAAAATAAATAAAAGTATAGTCCTCAATAATCTTGTCCTACTTTAGTGAAACACTTATATAAAATCATAAAAAAGGGGGGTTTGGTTCGACATATTTGTCGATTATTTTTGGAAATGATTGCGTATCGTTCTAACAAAGTCAGTGGGTATAAATGCTAATTGGAAATTGATGGTCTAGTATCTCCGCCTGAATAAGCACCCTGTCTCCTTAAGGAGCAACGAATGTCACTTGACAGCGGGAAATGAGGGGAACCACGGACCACAGACGCGGGTAAACATCACCCCAAAGAACGCAACCTTAGTCGCTTGGTTCAGAGAGAAATTTTTCAAGGTAAAAAAAAAAAGAAAAAAATTGTATATTTTGTCGCACCACCGGTGATGCCATTTTGAGTTTTAAATTGTTTCCGGAAGAGCGAATTTTAAGAGGAAATACTTTGGGATGGTTGGATGATGGACTAGAGGAGATGGAGAAGAGCTTTATTTAGCGCGAAGCGTGTGTTAAAAGGTCCGGACAGAAACTGGGCGTGAAAATTTAAATTTAACAAATTTTTAATGGTAAAACGGATGTTCAATGTTTTGTTATACGGGAAATTTTCCCTAGTGCTAGATCCGGATTGATCCGCTTATCAAATATTTAAATTTGGGGCATTATATAAACGATTAAATAGAAGAAAAGATAGAATTACACTCCCGGGGTAATGAGCTCCTGTCAGAAATCGGAACCTCATTGTTATTTAACAATCAGATTCTCTGTATACTGATTAAGGGTTACTCGTTACGTTATAATTTTAACATGGTCAAGAGTAGGGCTTTCAAAGACTACGCGTAATCCCTTCAGTAAAGTCAAAGTTACAGAGTACACCCTGATTCGCGAAGTGACTGGCCCCTCGATTAGAACGCTCTAAGCTTGCAAATCATTATTAGCAACTATAGTAATAACATTAACTTTAAATTAAATATTAACGCAGTTGTCATTAACCTGGCCAGGGTTCGAATGCGGGGCCTGGCGCTGATTGGGGTCCTTTTAAGTCTACATTTAAGTAGAAGGATAATTAAGAACAGTGTAACGAATGTGAAGCTAAAATATACATGCATGAACCGAAGGTTTCTAATATAACAGACTAAATTACTAATTAGTTTCTTAAATGATTAAAACGCTAAACATTGATTGGATCAAGACAATCTAGAGAATGTCCCCGTTTACATTGTCAAACCTACAATAAACTCAACCTTTTCAAAACGTACAAAAGAAATTTACAAAACTTACAAAAGAAATTTACAAAACTTACCAGACAAACAAATAATAGGGTTCAATTATTCACCCTTAATGACTAATTTCACTTCGATTAAAACTAAATAAATGAACCGGCCGGCTCTTTGTTTTCTAACTAGTGAACGCGCTTCAACTTCTTCTATAAACTAAGGATGAGTTTTGAATGGAATGCATGGCTAACTAAAGTTGATCTGCTCTGCTCAGTGGTCGCGCATGGTTTAATTTAACGACATTTTATTAGGATGCTTCGAGACTTTGTCCCTATTTTTGGGGCCACAGACAAATAAGGTAAGATTATTTTAAGAAAGAAAATATTACGTAAAACAACGAAAAAGAAGAAAAGGAAATATGTGATTGGGTTATTATTTGCTCTCAAATTGTTCTGGCAAATGGGTGAATACCGCAAAAAAGTATACAGAGAGCCCTCAAGATTATAGTCTTTATAACAAACATATTTTATAAACAAACCACGATTCTCTAGAAGGGAAAGCCGGTGCAGTTTTGTTCCTAATTATCTTTTATCTAGGTAGAATTTGATAACTGTATTTTATCTAAACGGAATGTGTAACTTTAAAGGAAACATGTTTAGTCTTCAAATTGGTTTCATTGGAGTAAGTATAACCAGAAGGGGATAATAGAAGAAGGATGACACTCTGTATCCTCTTAATGCTTTAGTTATGTAACGTCATTCTTCCCAGGCTCCCCCTTTTAGTTTGCTTTCCCGCTCATCAAACTAAAAATGGGCATCGCACTGTAAGGTGAATTCAATAGTTGTTTGGCACTAAATCCCCAGCAATCATCCCACAAACCTCGTCTTGACGTGGGACAAAATGCACAAGCGCGTCTTGCCAAATATTTAAACGCTAATAGAGTACTATACTATTTATCGTGTATGTGATTCGGTTTAGTAACCTTGCTCTAAGTGTTCCGATGTTGGGAAGAGTGACGTTACCCTCACCCAGCTTTGTGGTACACTTCTCTCGAAGAGAAGTATTATATACTTCTGGTATAACGGCCAAATCAAGGACCATACTGCTTTGCATCACAATGCCTTCACTACTACACATTTTTCAGGCTCTTTCTTTTGTTAATATATGTTTATATCAAAATGTTTTAATTTTGGATTAATTATTGATGAAGGGAAATCAAAAATTCCCACTTTAACCAAGAGAAAACCCCTTTTCTGTGCCTTAAAATAGATAATAACTAAACATAAACTTTTTTTCGATTCTGTTGTCGATCAATGTTATTTGGCTGCAGAATCTTATACAGTCAAAGGCTTAGCGCTGCCATTACTGTATTCGTACAAACGGTAGTCAATTATTGGGTGTGGTCATATCGCGTTAAACCAATCACAACAATGGTATGGTCAAGTGACTGACAAGTGCTAGTGAACTTTAAATAATATCGTCTGCTTAAAGGTTTAAATTTAGAGAGGTAAATATTCACTAAATAATCAAAGTTAATTACAATTAAGCGAATATAATAAATATGTAAAAGATTATATCTACGTAAAACAGTTATACCAACAAGGTGACGGCGCTAATTTTCTTTTAAGTACTACATTTTTTTACTATTTTCTTGACCGAGGCTTAGGAAAATGGCGCTTTAAATTTTAAAGAGACAAGTGTAAATAAACAAACCACAGATGTTTGTCAACAATACCCTAATAATGAAGCAATATTTCAACACAATTATACGTTTTAGTTGACAAATTATTGATAAGAAAAAGTGAGTGAAACAAAAAAACTCGAACCTAAATAAAATAAACACAGATTTGACCTAAATAATAATTATTAATCCCACCATAGCTAACCTTAAAATGTCTGTATGTCCAAAAGAGCTTAAAATTAATGACCATGAAATTGACGCCGAACTTGGTCTGTCTGAAGACCATTTTTCAAGACCCGAAGTAGGCATAATTAAAATAAATTAAAACAAACCAATTATGTGGCATTCTTGAGGCCTTATAGAATGTCCTTGGCTTCTAGGGTTTGTTTGGCTTCAGCAATATCGAGGAATTGGAAAATTCAATAGAAAATTGTAAGGAAATGATCTTAGAAACGACGGAAATGTCAGAGAAACGTAAAAAACTTGTTAGGAAACTAGTTCAACTAAGATACCAGTTACAAGAATTAAAAGTCTGATTTAATTTTGAGTACAGTTAGTTGAAGAATGTTATTATAAACTAATGTTAATTTTTAAGGATAATGTTAGTGAATCTCCACCCCAAGAAAAGGTTTTAATGGGTCATAAATTTTTAAAACGATCCCAAATTGATGAAACAGCGGAATACTGTGAAAAATGTTGCCGTTTAATAATAGCTGTGATCCATACTTGGTACTTTTGTACCGAATGCGGCTATAGGTGCCATAATAAATGCCTTAACTCTATCAGTAGAAACTGCCCAATGTTAAAAGTGGGTATATTGTTCTTAACCCAACACAAAAATTTAATTATAAAGTTTATACTATATAATTAATTAAATATTTAATTAGGTACAAGAAGATCCAACTTACATTTTAGATATTTGTCCAGAGATTGGATTAGCCAATCAAAAATACAGATGTGCTGAATGCCATAATAGAATACTCTATAGTAATAATAATAATTAAGGAAAATTAAAGCTTAAAATTAACACGAATTAAAAAAAAAAACAAACATATTTGTAGAAGTGGGATTTGCCGCTCCAAAATTATGCGAATATACGGGCCTTTATTACTGTTCCTATTGTCATTGGGAAAATACATCCGTGATTCCAGCTAGGGTCATTAAAAATTGGGATTTTCAGCCTCGAAAAGTATTTAAAATGAATTAAAATTAACTTAATTAAAAGTAATAATTAAATTAACCTTATTCCCTATAAGGTTTCAAGAGCATCCCTTCAATTTTTACGTTTGATGAACAACAAATCTATATTAGATCTTGAAAAATTAAACCCTGCGCTATTTGGCTTTGTTGAAGAATTGGCCATTTGTAAAAGATTACGCGAAGAGATTTTGGTCATGAAGATATATTTTTTATCATGCCACGCTGCGTTAGAAAGCAAACTTCTCCTTAAATTAAAAGACAGGCAGCATTTTGTTGAAAACTCGAACGTATATTCATTGCAAGACTTAACGGATGTTCAAAATGGAATCCTCTTGGAATATCTGAAAGAAACTCATACATGTTTTAAAAAACACATAGAGGAAGAGTGTGAAGTATAAAATGAGTTTAATTATTCCTTTAATTAACTTAATTAATTAATTACCTTTTTTTCATTAGAGTTGTCGCGGTAAAGGTTTCATCTGTGAGATTTGTCATAAAGACGAGTTGCTATTTCCATTTCAAGAGAGTCGGAGTTCGTGTCCCAAGTGCAATTCCCTGTTCCATTGGGACTGTTACGAGAAACATAAACCATACTGTCCCAAATGCGAACGTAGAGCTTTGAAATCTTAATATTATTAATTAGTGAAAGATATATACAATAATGTTTAGAAGAAGTGCAGCATCAGGATGAATATGAATATGATTGAGAGAAAAAAAAAATGTTAACTTTTTTAAATTTTTACGCATTTGTTTTAAACTATATATTATAAATGCTTGGGCAAATTTTTTATCAATAAAGAAAAATCTCAATCTCATTTAACAATAAAAAATTTTATAATATCAAAACCTGTTTTGCTAATTAATTTCATTCTAAATTATAAGCCTAATCAGAAGTATATAATACTTCTCTTCGAGAGAAGTGTACCACAACGCGGGGTAAGTGTAACGTCACTCTTAAAAAACATCAGAACATTTAGAGCAAGGTTACTAAACCGAATCACATACACGATAAATAGTTCCCTCATCATTACTATTAGCGTTTAACTATTTGGCAAGACGCGCTTGTGCATTTTTGTCCCACGTCAAGACGAGGTTTGTGGGATGATTGCTTGGGATTTAGTGCCAAACAACTATAGAATTCACCTTACGGTGCGATGCCTATTTGTAGTTTGATGAACGGGAAAGCAAACTAAAAGGGTGAGCCTGGGAAGAATGACGTTACATAACTAAAGCATTAAGAGGATACAGAGTGTCATCCTTCTTCTGTTATCCCCTTCTGGCCTAATGTATGTTTTAATTAAGTTTAATTTGTTTTTGTTTGTATGGTCATTAAATGAATAAATTTTTAGGCCAATTATAGGTCAAATTGAAACCATACGTCAGTGGAGTGATAAGGTTCAGTTCTTTTTCCTTAACACTCTTAACCCCAATATATACCACAAAACTTAAATTTTAGGCCAAATTGAAACCATACCTCAATGAAAACATTCAGTTCTTTATCCTAAACACTCTTTACCCCAAATATTTACAACATAACCAAGAAGCGATATCTAGTTTATTAGGGAGAAGGTATAAGATGCTTAAGTATTCGCGCGCCTTAGTCCCAGTCCCCCTTTCAAAATACAAGGGGGGACGCAAAAGGAGGCCCCGGGCTATTTCGCCTCTCCTCAGTCGGAAAATACAAAGTAATTTTCGTCATTCGCGTCGCGCTGACGTGAGTTTTCAAGAACCAATGAGATGCTGGTTGTAATTTAGAGGCGGGGATTAACTCCGGACCTACGTTTGGACTGGAAATAAAGCTTGAAATTTGGCGAATTTATACCTTCTCCCTAATAAACTAGATATCACTTCTTGGTTCAGTTCTTTTTCTTTAACACTCTTAAAACCTAAATTTTAGGCCAATTATAGGCCAAATTGAAACCATACCTTAATGAAAACATTCAGTTCTTTATCCTAAACACTCTTTACCCCAAATATTTACAACAAAACTTAAAATATTACTATATTAGGCCAATTATAGGTCAAAATGAAATCATACCTCAAAAGAAAAATCTTCAGTTCTTTCATCCAAACTTTTTAGGCCAATTATAGGCCAAATTCTTAACCCTAAAAATTTAGGGCAAGACCAAAATAGGCGAATAATACATAGAAACACTGGTTTTAATAAATTATTTTGGTCTGTACACGCAAAGAACAATCAATATATTGTGATAGTTGTAATATCAATTAAAAACTTATTATTGCTCCCTCAATTTAATTATAAATGGAATATCTCATGATTGAAGAATTACATTTTAAACAAATTTAAAAAATACAAAAAAGGGGGCGGGGCGGCAATAAAGTAAAAGTATTTCGTAATTAAATTAAAAAAAAGGAGCATTTTCTTCATTCACATTAGATAATTAAATTTAAATTCAAATAGAAATAAAAATATAAAAAAAGGGAAAAATTTCACTTAAATCACAACTGGACTTTAGCAAAATTATATTAAAGAGTATAAATTTTTGCATAAACACATAATTAATTATCATTTTTAAATCATTAATGAAAGTAGAAAAATTATAAATGGCAGAATTTGGGCAAAGGGTCAGGGGTCAGTTTCAACATGGGTAATTTATATAGTTTACAATCATAAATGGGGGGGGGGGGCTAAAAATCACCACAATTACATGACCAAATATTTTTTGTCAACATTTCTACATTTTACATGATTTATTTATTTATTTAATCTATTCTTTTAGATGCCTATATAAAATAATATTAACGTCTTTTTTTCTTTGTATTTTATCCATTTTTCAACGAGATTTGACTGGCTACTAATGCCCATTAATATTTCATATTTTCCCCCTCATTTCCCTTTAAGTTTTATCTTTAAACCTGATTATATTATTATTATTATTATTATTAATTCAATTATAACATCGTTAACTAGATCAAAAATATCATATCATTTTAACCCTAATTTTTTTTTTTTTAGGTTTAATATTTAAGTCCTATGCCTGATAAGAGCTAAAAAAAAAATAAAATTACGTCAAAACCCACTGAAAAGGCGCTCATTTATTCCAAAAATGCTCTAAACCTGAGCATTAAATGGTTGGTTAACGCCATTAACATTAATTAAATGACATTTCGGTGTCTAAATGAAGTTCCAAGTCCTTAATTTAAGCCTTGGTTAACTTAATCCCCATTCCCCAGTAGCTGACAGCTGAGCCTTGGTTAAAGCTAGTTAATTAGACATTTCGGTGTCTAAATGAAGTTCCAAGTCCTTAATTTAAGCCTTGGTTAACTTAATCCCAGGTAATAAGCCTTGGTTAAATGACATTTGGTGTCTAAAAGACTAAAACTCTAAATGAAGTTCCAAGTCCTTAATTTAAGCCTTGGTTAACTTAATCCCAGGTACTAAGCCTTGGTTAAATGACATTTCGGTGTCTAAAACTCTAAATGAAGTTCCAAGTCCTTAATTTAAGCCTTGGTTAACTTAATCCCCAAATAGCTGACAGCTGAGCCTTGGTTAAAGCTAGTTAATTAACATCAGACGGAAGTTAACTAGTTTAATTTTAAGCTGTTAATGGGTTTCTTTCAACGTATTTTTCTAACACAAACACTCAGCACCAGCCGTTTTAGTGCATCATTCCATTTAAAACTAATTATATTAAATACTAACTAAACTTTCACGCCTCATTTTTTATAACAACATACTAATTAAAATAATAACAAATAATAATTAATTAATTTCTCTCGTAATAAAAAAAATTAAAAACTGATAATTTTTAAATTTAAAAATGTTTCCCCCAGTTTTCCCGGAGCGAGAGAGAGAAGTTTCAAATATTGCTATTATTTTGTGGTCATGGCAAATTTTTAATTGATTTTAAATTAAATCAATTAAACGTTAAAGCTTTTCATATATTTTAAATTCAGTCACTTTTATTTTGGATAGTTTTTCGAAAATACGATAATTTTGTTTCTTTAAAAAAGGTTTTTAATCTAAAAAAGTGTGTCGACTACCGATATATTGAAGGAGAATTTTGACGTAGTTAATTAATTTAATCAAGCAAAGCTATCGTTTTAACTTTGATTAATATTAGAAGTTTTTTTTTTATTTTTGAATAGAAAGGCAACTATTAATATTAAACGTTGCCCGAATCCCGATTCGATCATCCCTCAGATTGATTTTAAATATAATTATTATAGATTTGTTCCGAGTCTCTTAGAAAGTTAATTAATATTTTGCTTCTTAATTTCTCTACAGATCTACTTTTCTTTTTTCCAGAAATTAAAATTAATGGGAACTTGGGAAGTCGATTAACGATTTTATATTAAATACTGTATTGAGATTCCTACGTAATTTAATTTTGGCAATGAAGCGCTTTGAAATATTTAGTAAATTCCCTCTACTAGTTTAGCTTAAGAGTGGAGTGATTAGCGTAAAACAAACAAGTCTACCAAATAATCTTGCATAATTAAATACAACTAAAGCGTTGTATGACATAGAGACTTAAAAACAAGTTAAATATTCGACTTATTTTTGAGCAAATTGAGTTAAGATTATAGTTAAAACTTTATACGTTTGCATTTAAAAGCTCATAAAGCTAAGTTTTTTTTAAAGGGAGGGTGAAGTAGAAAATCAAGTGTTTTTTTATCGATTCTTCTACTAATTATAAGACCAGTCTGCATAGTGAAACATTCAGGAAATACCAGCTCCGAATGATTTTACAATTCAAATTAGGTTTAGAGTTTAAGGACAATTTTAAAGAAGGACCTCCGACCAATCACGTAACGCCCTGCCTTTTTATTAACAAAATTCTCGTGGGACGCTCCATGCCTCGCGCCACGATTGTCACGTTGCGCGCAAATGTTTATCAAATCTCGTGATAAATTTCATTCGACACGGAACGTGCCACGAGAAATTTGTTAATAAAAAGGCAAGGCGTTACGCGATTGGTCGGAGGGGTTTATTTAAAATTATCCTTAAAATCTGAACCTACTTTGAAATAATTTTAAAATCATTCGGAGTCTGTATTTCCTGAATGTTTCACTAAGTATGCAGACTGGTCTTATAATTAGTAGAAGAATCGATAAAAAATCACTTGATTTTCTACTTCACCCTCCCTTTAAAAGTATGTCGAGAAAAGCAAAATATGATGGTATATATTTCTTTAAATATATTGTGACCAATTTAAGCTAAAAATATTATTTAAAACTACATTAATTAATTAATCTAAGTACTAATAAAATCCTTTCGCGAGCGAAAAGAAAACCCCCCCTTGAAAAAGAGTAGAAGCTGAAAGGTTTTAATCCACACACGCCCGTTAAGGTGTTAGCCGAGAAATATGTTTTTGCCTTAACATAATGTGCAACATTTGGAAGCCATTTTGACATCCACAACGGATTTGGCTTGCTTACCGTGTTTCTTCCAACCATTTTGGTTGATATCCAATTGTTGTTGTTGCTGAGATTGTTGAGACTGTTGCTTTAACGGTGATTTAGGAGTCGTTCGACCACCACCGCTGTTTTTGTTACAAGGAACGGGGGCTAAGGAGTCCGAGCTATTAGCGTTTTGTAGACAACTAAGTCCGCTATTTAAGCTCAAACTGTTACTTAGTTTAGAGCGTAACTTAGCCGACAAACTTATATCCCCGCCTATGCTAGGAATTTCAGCTACGCTAGTACCTATACTCTCAATTTCGCGGTTTTTGTGCGAAGGCGTATTAGACACGGAAGTTTTATTACTCGAAGTCTTTCGAGAAGCTACTTGATGTCCGTTCGAGGGCGTTTGAGTTTCGATTCGAACTACGGGATCAACAGAGACTATTAAATCTTCCCCTTCCGAAACGGAGTAACAAACAACTTTATTTATAGAGTTTGCTTGAGTGGCGGAAGTGGCCACTTCTCCCGAGGATAAATCTCCGCAGGAAACTGAGGATACTAGCCTAGGTTGCGGTTCCGATATCAAATCCAAACTATCAGTACTGTCAGTGGAAAACACTACGTGACTTAAATGAGCGCTCTGAACTTCCTCGTATAAACACGATTCAGTTTGGCTTAGATCTAAGCTTTCCATGTTAGGAGAAGAATCTCCGCTACCCGGAGCGAACCCTTGAGATCCTTTATCCTGGCTGGATCCACCAGCACCCTCTCCTCTATCATTACCAGAATGACCGCCATTATCTCCCCCTGTATCGTGTTCACCGCCTCCTGCGATTAAACAGGGCGCAAAACACGGTATTAGGATTATGAAAATCGCCCTTCAAATGAAGGGGACTTTTCAAATCCATCATTGATGTTAATTACCATGATTACCAGAATCTCCACTACCTCCGCCTCCGCTGCCATCATTATCACCACCACCACCACCACCATCTTTCCTACGAGGATTGGGAGGTTTTATTTTGCCCATCCTTCGTTTCAAATTCTCTTCGTCGTCACTAGCGTCGGAACTGCTGCAACTGGCCGTCCTGTTCTTGACTAACTTGTGTCTTTTGCCCATAATCCTTAACATGGCGTGGGAAACGGCCGTCCTGTGTGACTGTAGCTTGCTCAAGTAGCAATTCTTAGAAGGCATTAAATCAGAAAATCTAGTGTTAAACACGGTTAGTTTATGTTAAATGAAAATGAAACAACAAAGGGAGACAAAAAAGAGAGAAAAAAGCAAAGAAAATAAAGGTTAAAAACTCAAAAATAAAGTATCTATATTGTGTGGTAAAACCGGGTGTTAGCGTCGGAGATGGGCTCGTTAACAAAATAGGCTTAAGTCAATCCGTTTACATCCTAATTAGCCTTATTCCTGATCAGCGCCATCTACCCATAGCGGTGACTTTGAGAACTACAGTAAGCGGCAAGCCAATCAGATGTCGCTAAAATCTGGTGACGTCATTTTTGGTAAGACCCGAGAGTGCCAGTCAGTGACGTCACCAGATTTTAGCGACATCTGATTGGCTTGCCGCTTACAGTAGTTCTCAAAGTCGCCGCTATGGGTAGGTGGCGCTGATCAGGAATAAGGCTAATTACTAAGCGGTAATTACATAAAATAATGTATTTACGTAACTAATTAGGGTTTCAACCAGGTTTTACAACAATTATAAACATCTAAAGCCAACTATAATATACTAAATAACACTACACTACCGTTTGATACAGATAGACTTTAATAGGCTATGATCCATAATGAATTTAGAGAATTAATTTTTAAAAATTTCTGTTCTATGATCAATAATTGCGAATACAGATAAAATAAGAGTTATGCGATGAACGAAATTACTTGTTTTTTCCGCCTTTGATCAGCGGTGGCGCTACTACGATGATGTCTCAATTGGCTAACGCAAGCGCCACCCGCGCTGTCAGAATCTCGGTCATCTTCGTTAATTTCATTGAGTAAAAGATGAGGAGAACTTTGTACAGAATGTAACCTCCTACCGGGTGACGGTAATGTCTTACATTTTGTCGCCGTTGAGCCTGGAGAGATTAAACCGACAGGAGATTGGGAACCGCCAGCAGTTCGAATAGTTGAATTTAATCCTGCTAAGCTTCGTTTCGAGGGCGAATTTATATTACCAGGTGAAACAATTTGGTCTTTGGCGATATTCCTCAAAGCGGTCGCGCTGCTAGAGACGGGGAGGGATAGTTTTTGTCTGGTCGCGTTGGTCGAAGTACTGGATGGCATCATTGATTGGACTCGATCCGGTGTCTCGGAGGGGTATCTGAAGCTATTTTCCGAAAAGGAGAGGGACATTCCGCCAGTATCTTCCACAATCTTTCCTAATTGTTCCGGCACTATTAATAACCTAGAAGCGATGTCCTGGCAAGGAGATTTGGTCGGAGAATTTGAAGCGCTAGCTGAAGAATCCTCTTCTTCGCGAACTATACTACATTTGCGACCTAAATATTTGGAAAAGAAATGTAACCACGCACCATCTACAACCCAAAAATGTCCACCATAGATCGTTAGCCAAACTTTTGTCCTCAAAAGGAAGTAGACGATGAATGGTAGTCACTATGGGGTAGACAGTGATGGCTAACAAACCTAAAAGCGTGGGACCCTTGGGTAACTCCAACATCATAGGCAATCCACTACTCGCGCTTGAGGTTAATCTTTGAACGTTTGACGATAAAGGGGATGTCGCATCCAAGACCAAAGAATTGGACGCGAGACAGGGTGAGATTAAACCATCTACGGTTGTCAGAAGTTTTTCTTGAGCGGGTGATGGGGTAGCTGATGAGATTCTAAGTATAGTTTGAATAAAATATCTTAGCAATAATACGCTTTAAACTAACTACCGCTGTTATAATACCCAGGGGTTACGGCAATGGGTGACAAATCTGCCCTGGATAATCGATTACTGCTATGATTATTGTTGTTCGAAAGTTGAGCTTTCTCGTTTCTTAGCAGTCTTAATTTACGTTCGGCCAGTAAAAAGTATGTCGCCGTTATGTGATTATAATCGTTTTTATCCAAAGACCTTAATCATAAAGTTTTTGGGGTTAACGTCGTCGGAGTTCAATTAATTAATTTAATCTCTATAAAATTACTCGAGAATTTCTTCTTTCGTCGCGATGTTGCCATTGACCATTTTTTGAATAATATGGGCGTGATCTTCTTCGGATAAATGTTCGCGAGAAACTAATGGTAGGCATTCAGGTACGGTATTAGTGTAATACCCAAAGGTTAACCAAGGGTCATTGGCGATTTGTTCCAAAGTAGCTCGTTTTTCCGGATCTCTTATGAGCATTCTTTCAATTAAACTTTGGAGAAACGTAATAACAATCAGGGTCTATCTAAATTTTCAGTTGTCAAGTCGAAGCGATGATAATAACACAAGTATGAGATTGTCGGGCGAGTTCCCATAGAACATTTCGGAAATTACATACAGAGAAACCAACACATAGGGGCGAGGCCAGAGACCTGCACGGGCCGAGTTTTTCAGGCCCGACCCAAGCCCGGCCCGGTTTTAGAATTTTGATTAAGCCCGAAACCCGGCCCGAGTCCGAGTACATAGTTAGTTTTTCGGCCCGGTCCGGCCCGGCCCGTTACATGCATTAACCAAGCCCGGCCCGGCCCGGCCCGACACATTGAATGAATTGAACAGGCCCGGCCCGGCCCGGCCCGTTACACGTAGTTCAGTTGTAATTTTTATATTTTTTTACATAAAATCAATGATTTGAATTCATATTTGCCTTAGCGTCGTGTATTATTTATTTCTTTTGATAATTGTTCGTTACATTTGTTCTTAGAAGCTTATACTCATTTAAATAATCTTTCATTTGAACTTTGGATTAAATGAGAATCAAGTTCGGCCCGGCCCGGCCCGGCCCGTTAACTTCCAAAATTTTAGAAGCCCGACCCGGCCCGGCCCGTTAATTTCCAAAATTTTAAAAGCCCGACCCGGCCCGGCCCGATAAATTTTCAAAAGTGGAAAGCCCGGCTCGGCCCGGCCCTCGGGCCGGACCGGGCTTGAGCCCGGTCCGTGCAGGACTCTGGGCGAGGCCACAATTGGGGTATTCTCTCTCGCGCCAAGAAGTAACGCTAGAGGCAGTAACGGAGTTGGCTAGTCTCCCGCGTGTAGTGAACTCTGATTCCATGTGGCGTTGCCTCATGAGTCTTGACGCGAAGGAGAATACCCCAATGGTGGCCTCGCCCCTGAGTGTTGGTCTCTCTATATGTAATTTCCGAAATGGTCTATTGACCAACTTTGTAATGCCGTAACTCTACCGTCTTAAAGCATACAGGGAAAAGCCTTCACCTTAAGTGTGTTTAATTACAGCCCAACAAGTTCCATAAAATAATATTAGGCCTACATAGAAAGGTGCCAATATAACCTTGGTCGCTTGTTAGCAAGCATATAGCTGAATAGAGAGTTATCAATTAGGTCAATAATACGTAACACCCTCTTAAATTCTGAAGGTTCTGGCAGTCATATCGGCCGATTTCAGCTTCCTGCTGTGTACAAACCAACAGTATAGAGAACTTTCAGTTGGGTTTGTAGTATGTCACATCCTCATAAGTCTTACCACCTTTCTAGCAGTCATATTTGTGGGTTTCAGCTTTCTTCCTGCATTCAACCCATCAATATGGCCTTCTAAACTACCTTACTAATCTTAGCTATTCACTCCCTCTGAGCGTGCTTTTGTAAGAGGCGATACTGTACTCCCTGAGCTAGGAGGGGGTATGACGTTGGCTACCATAAGAACTGTAATTTCTCTATGGCCATGTAAATAAGGACTTGACAGTACTACGTCATGCACTCTCACTGTAGATACCCATCTAGCTAAAAAAATATATTCCCCTAACCAAAATCTCTCTATAGAGTGGTACTAGGAGGGGAGGGGCTACGGGGCCCGTGTCATCAATAGAGCTATCTCAGTTGTGACGTCAGTGCCTAGGCAAATCGTCACGTTCTTAGCTTTGACAGTTGGCGGCGATGTTTGGTACCGCTTTGTTTCATAGGTTACGTCACACTAAGGCTTCTGAGATAGCTCTATATTGGTAGTCTACATTGTATGGCCTGAGCTGACGACTTCCAATATGGTCGCCAAAACCGAGGTAGGGTATAGGAGGGTGTAACGTCAGATAAAGTTCGTAGCAGTAGACTATAGTAAGAGGATCTGGCTATAGAATGAGTATTTCCCTTTACCTCAAAATGGCGGAGAAATTTACAAAGTGGAAGACGCCTGATTGGCTATGCATACTTATGTTATTATTTCACTTCCGCTAACAATAAAAAATAGGGCAAACCTTTGGCATTCATTCGAAATATAAGAAGGTATAGTGTATTTACAATCCATAATCATGGTTAACGTTTCACTATCATTTGCCTCTTGAAAAGGGGCATGCCCACAAACCATCATGTATAGAATTACACCTAAGCTCCAAACATCTATATTTTACAAAATTAATAAATAAGGTTGTTAATTTTTTCTTTAGTTCTCGGCGGGCGGGGGGGGGGGACAAATTAACTTAATTAACGATGGTCAAATTATTAAAACATAAATAAACACAACTGCAAAAGTCACGCCAAGAAGCGATATCTAGTTTACTAGGGAGAAGGTATAAATTCGCCACATTTCTAGCTTTATCTCCACTCCAAACATATAGTAGGTTCGGAGTTGATCCCCGCCTCTAAATTACAACCAGCATCTCATTGGTTCTTGAAAACTCACGTCAGCGCGACGCGAATGACGAAAATGACGTATTTTCCGACTAAGGAGAGGCGAAATAACCCGGCCTCCTTTTACCACGGAGCTGTATTGTAGAAGGAGTAGAGACTCGTAGCTTCCCCTCTACTAAAAAAAAAGCTAGACCTTATTTGTCCATAAAAAGGGGGGTATGAATTTTGACCCTCCCTCCAAACCTAGGCGAGCCCGTGTAAACAATAAAGATGGCCGCGAGCTACGGACGTGGTTCAGGAGGGTTAAGCCTCGGTCTTTTGTGTATCGCGTCCGTGGAGTGACGGGAGTTTCTCAAGCGTTTGCAAATCTTATTTAAATTTTATTTTTATTTTTACTATTATTTCTATTTATATTAAGTATAATATGGAAAATATTCAAAGAATTAAGCCGGGAAAGAAGAAAACGACGCCTTCTTTAAAACACGTGACGTCAAAGATTGTTCACATAGGCTCGGTATGCGCGAAAATTGTGCGCGGAGCACTAGTACGCTTATGTCTAGGCCCTAGAGAGAGGCCTAGTCTCTACTCCTTCTAGAATACACAACCGTGCTTTTACGTCCCCCCTTGTATTTTGAAAGGGGGATTGGGACTATGGCGCGCGAATACTTGGGCACTTCTCCCTAATAAACTAGATATCACTTCTTGCAAAAGTCACGCGGAGCAAAAAAAAATAAATAAATAAATAAAAAAATTCTGTGACACAAAAAAAAAAAAAAAATTGGATCATCAACTTATTTAGTCAAAGAAACAATTATACATTAAAACCTTGAAGTAGAGGTTTAAAAAAAAAAGGGTTTGTTTCAAAATCAGGTTTAGTGTCTCATTAAAAAAAAGCTATTAAACAAAACAAGGCTTAAGGGGAAATTTAAAACCAAGTAAAAATTAAAAAGTAATTACAAGGGTTTATGATTTTGCCCTAAGTGTGTATGTAATATATTAATTTAGATTTATAGCTCTTATCTTGGAAAGTTGTTGATAAATATTGATTATAATTAATACTGATTAAATAGCTTTTAATTGATTATAATCTAGATAATTAAATAAGTTAATTTAAATGCACTCACCAACTTTTGGAGCATCGTAAGAATCTCCCAATAGGATTTCAGGGGCTGAATAGGCCAAGGAACCGCACGAAGTTTCCAATTTTTGTCCAGGACAAAATTTGTTACTAAATCCGAAATCCGTTAGTTTCACCACACCAAGTTTTTCAAAAAACACCACATTTTCCGGTTTTAAATCCCGATGAACCACATGAAGTTTGTGACAATAGGAAATGGCATTTACAATTTGTCTAAAGTATTTTTTGGCCGTTTCTTCATCCACCCCTTTCTCGTGTTTCATAATATAATCATACATATCACCTCCATCACCCAATTCTATAAAAGGTTAAAGGTCAACTTAGGTATTGCGATCTTTTCATCAGTTAAAAGTGATTTATGGTTTTTTTTAACGTTTTTTTAAACTTATATGACCCTTAAAAAACGAGTTAAATATTTACCTAGAATCAAGTAGAGTTTTGTTTGGGTGTCAATAACCTCATAGAGGCGGACTACGTTGGGGTGTTGCACCAACTTCATGCATCTGACTTCTTGAAATAGATGGGCCCTCGAAACTTCATCCAGCTTAGTTTTATCAATTACTTTAACCGCAACTTGTTCCCCAGTAAAAACATGCCTGGCCAATTTCACCACGGCAAAATGGCCGCGTCCCAGGGTATCACCCAAATCATAAAGACCGGCGATTTTCCCATCGTAATTAATACTCACACGGTTTTTATTCATTATTAATTTTCAAGTTCACTCCTATGTCCTATCTTCTACCATTATATAAAAACATAATTAAGCGACTTTAAACTCTTAATTTTCATAATTAAAACGCGATTAGTTGCAAGGAACGCGTTTAACTTTGATTATTTAGTTCAAAAAACGTTACGCTCTTCTCCGGACTCCGGAGACTCGGAGAGATAAAGACAAAGGCTTAAATATCATTCTATAATATCTATTTTTTTCTAATTCTAACTACTTCTTTGGAAACTGTAAAGGCCTTTTTTAAAAGCCTACTTTTCGTCTTGGGCCTTGGTTCGTTCGTGGTGGTGGTCTACTTTCTTGATTCCCGATCCACGCAAAAATATCCGACCAGCCTACCGCGTCCGAGTTGCGGCAAATGACGGAACAACTTGGATTTAAAAGGCAAAAAGTCGTAACATGAAGCAGTGAACTTAAAGACATTAGTCGTAACCGTCGTAACACGTTTTTGACGTTTATGCCGTTAAAGCACTCAACTCTTGATTTTTTTTAGTAGAAAGCTACCAAACTTGGAGGGATATCTCCTAAAAATCCTTGACGTACTATCCAGCTGCGCGATATTGGCCAATACGAGGGCAGGATGAGTCATCCGAAGTTGATGACGTTCGCAAAAACCTTCCATTATCCCAAAGACTAAATAATATAATAAGGAATAAGGGACCCGGCTCTTGTGGAAGTTGGGGGAAGTCAAAAAACTCAAAATAGACAAACGAAAAATGGCCAAGCCTGCGGGGTCAACGCAGTTAGACGAGAAGCCTGATGAAGAGGATGATCAAAGTATATGGTAATTAAAGTTTAATTTAAAAAACCTTAATAATATACGTGTTTAATTAAATTAAACCCCATTTAGTTTAGGGTGTTAGCTAATTAGGTTCAATTTAAAAATAGGACCAATTTTTAGTACGTGTCTAAGCCTTTGGAAGCCATGCAAAAATTTGATAGCCCTGCCTTATTTATAGGAAAATTACGTCTAATATTTAATTAAACCAAATTAAAACGCATTTCCAGGTCAAGCCACGATATTAAATATATTTTAAATTCAATAAATAATTCCCTTATGACAAGATGTTGAATAATAATTAGTCTGAAAGTTGACTGACAGTTGTTAGTTACCACACCTTATGAATATGACCTCACCTCCCTTACCATAAACATCGTCAAAACGTAAAATTGTCATGATAAAAATTAAAATTTAACACAGGTCTACGATCTTGACTCAAGTTCAAGAAAGCTCCATATTAAAATTACCTTCAAATAAATTGCTCCTAGTTCTTGGTGAGTTAGGGAAAATAGTAAATACCATCGTATTTAAAACTTGTCTAAAACATTAGTGACATATCATATATAATAGGTGATGATGAAAGTGGCAAAACCTCTCTAATCGCGAGATTACAGGGTAATGAAGAGCCAAAAAAGGGATCTGGTTTGGAATATCAATGTATCGCTGTTAAAGATGATTATAGAGATGGTAAAAACATCATTTTTGTCACGAAACTCTCGTGTAAATTGGATTTTAAATCAAAATTTGTATCTCAGATGTCACAAGATTAGGTGTATGGATTCTGGATGGGAATCAATGGCACCGTAATCTCTTGAAATTTACGTTAAACGAAGATACATTCCCCCATTGCACAGTGCTTCTGGTAGCTTCTATGGCCCAACCTTGGGATATGTTAGAATCCTTACAAAATTGGGCCGCTTTGTTAGAAGAACACATTGGAAGGCTCAAATTGAGTCACGAGGCATTTGAAGAATGTCAAAAACAAGGTTAAATAATTACCAAAGTCCCCTAATACAAGAATATTTAAAACTAAACTAATATTTCACACCAGTTTTAAGAAGGTTTCAAGATTACTCCGACCCTGGAGATGAAATTGAGGCATTGGCCAAAAAAACCACTTCCCCATTACTCGAAGACGCTGGTGCCTTGCTTCCCTTGGGGGAAAATACCTTAACTAACAACTTAGGATTGGACATAATCATTATTGTCACTAAAGTATACCCAAAATTTAAATGGAAATTTAATTAAAATATAAATTAAAATCCCGGTTTTTATTCTCAGACTGACTTTATGTCAAATCTAGAAAAGGACCATGATTATAAAGATGAACATTTTGACTTTATTCAACAAGCTGTTAGGAAATTTTGTCTCAGATGCGAGTAGATTTGTTTATAATTAGTTAAAGGGAGGGTGAAGTAGAAAATGAAGTGATTTTTTATCGATTCTTCTACTAATTATAAGAGCAGTCTGCATAGTGAAACATTCAGGAAATACCAGCTCTGAATGATTTTAAAATTATTTCAAATTAGGTTCAGATTTTAAGGATAATTTTAAAGAAGGACCTCCGACCAATCGCGTAACGCCCTGCCTTTTTATTAACAAAGTTCTCGTGGCACGTTCCATGTCTCGCGCCACGATTATCACGTTGCGCGCCAAATTTTATGAAATCTCGTGATAAATTTCATTCAACACGGAACGTGCCACGAGAATTTTATTAAATGGAAGGCAGGGCGTTACGCGATTGGTCGGCATTCCTTGTTTAAAATTATCCTTAAAATCTGAACCTAATTTGAATTTTAAAATCATTCGGAGTTGGTATTTCCTGAATGTTTCACTATGCAGACTGGTCTTATAATTAGTTGAAGAATCGATAAAAAATCAATTGAATTTCTTCTTCTCCCTCCCTGTAAGAGAAACTTGATTAATTCAATTGATTTTTAATTAATTCACTTTCATATCATAGATGGTGCCTCTTTGTTTTACACTTCCGTTAAAGAATATAAAAACTGTAGTTTGCTCTATAAATACCTAGTCCACAGGATATATAATTTTGATTTCAAGACGCCAGCGCTTGTGGTTGAAAAGGATGCCGTATTTATGTTAGTTTAGTTTTGCCTCCATCTGTTGAAAGAAACGGAGAAAGAATTGATTTTATAAATCATTTTCTAATTATTTAATTTTTTTAGACCCGCTGGTTGGGATAACGATAAAAAAATAGCAATTTTATATGAAAATTTGACCTCCGCATCACCAGATGATAATTATTCCGATGTTATTATAAAACCCTTAATTAGAAAGGTGAAATAAATTAACTTTAAAATTAAATTAAAAAATGAAAATGGGTTTTTATTTTTAACGATAAAATTAAAATATATTTCAGACACTTCAAAGGGAAGCTGAGGTAGCGGCTGAAGATGACCAATCTTTCTTGGCCAGGCAGCAAACCTTGCTTAGTCAGCAACAGTCAACGCCTGTTAGACAGGAATCTCCCGTTAGAAATCCCCATGGAGTGGTTAAGAGTGACCGTAACAAAAATTCCCCGGGAATGACCCCAAGTTCTAAGCAAAAAGTATCTAACTTTCTGGGCTTATTTTTAAAGTTTAAATACTTAAATTAATTCATAATTAACTACTATGCCTAATTTCAAGGAATTTGGTTTTTCACAGCCTGATGGTTTAAAACCCAACAGTGAAGGTGTACTTCAAAACTTCTTTAACAGTCTATTGAGTAGAAAAAGCGGGTCACCCTCACCAGGAATGGTTAATACACCTATAAGGGGTGGTAAGTGTGTTTCAGTAACTCCATATGTGGGGAAAAAACCTGGAAAACTCTGACCTGGAAATCTATGGGGGGGCAAAACCTGGAAAAGTCAGGGAAACAAATATTTTTAGGGGGGGGGGGACTCAGGGAAATATTGGGGGGGGGGGACTCAGGGAAATATAAGGGGGGAAAAACCTGGGAAATATAAGGGGGGAAAAACCTGGGAAATATATGGGGGGAAAAACCTGGGAAATATATGGGGGGAAAAACCTGGGAAATATATGGGGGGGGGGAAAAACCTGGGAAATATATGGGGGGGAAACCTGGGAAATATATGGGGGGGGGGAAACCTGGGAAATATATGGGGGGGAAAAACCTGGGAAATATATGGGGGGGGGGGAACCTGGGAAATATATGGGGGGGGAAACCTGGGAAATATATGGGGGGGGGGGAAACCTGGGAAATATATGGCGGGGAAAAACCTGGGAAATATATGGGGGGGGGGAACCTGGAAATATATGGGGGGGGGAACCTGGAAATATATGGGGGAAAAAACCTGGAAATATATGGGGGAAAAAACCTGAAAATATATGGGGGGAAAAACCTGGAAATATATGGGGGGAAAAACCTGGAAATATATGGGGGAAAAAACCTGGAAATATATGGGGGAAAAAACCTGGAAATATATGGGGGGAAAAACCTGGAAATATATGGGGGAAAAACCTGGAAATATATGGGGGGAAAAAACCTGGAAATATATGGGGGAAAAAACCTGGAAATATATGGGGGAAAAAACCTGGAAATATATGGGGGGAAAAAACCTGGAAATATATGGGGGAAAAAACCTGGAAATATATGGGGGAAAAAACCTGGGAAATATGGGAGGGAAACCTGGGAAATATGGGAGGGAAACCTGGGAAATATGGGGGGAAAAACCTGGACATATAGGGGGAAAAAACCTGGGAATTATGGGGAATAACCTGGACATATAGGTGGGAAAAACCTGGACATATAGGGGGAAAAAACCTGGAAATATATGGGGGGGGGGGAAACCTGGAAATATATGGGGGGGGGGAAAACCTGGAAATATAGGTGGAAAAAACCTGGACATATAGGGGGAAAAAACCTGGAAATATATGGGGGGGGGAAAAACCTGGAAATATATGGGGGGGGGGGAAAAACCTGGAAATATATGGGGGGGGGGGAAACCTGGAAATATAGGGGGGGGAAAACCTGGAAATATATGGGGGGAAAAATCTGAAAATATATGGGGGGAAAAACCTGAAAATATATGGGGGAAAAAACCTGGAAATATATGGGGGAAAAAACCTGGAAATATATGGGGGGAAAAAACCTGGAAATATATGGGGGAAAAACCTGGAAATATATGGGGGAAAAAACCTGGAAATATATGGGGGAAAAAACCTGGAAATATATGGGGGAAAAAACCTGGGAAATATGGGGGGAAAACCTGGGAAATATGGGGGGAAAACCTGGACATATAGGGGGAAAAAACCTGGGAATTATGGGGAATAACCTGGACATATAGGTGGAAAAAACCTGGACATATAGGGGGGAAAAACCTGGAAATATATGGGGGGGAAAACCTGGAAATATAGGGGGGGAAAACCTGGACATATAGGGGGAAAAAACCTGGACATATAGGGGGAAAAAACCTGGACATATAGGGGGAAAAAACCTGGACATATAGGGGGAAAAAACCTGGGAATTATGGGGATTAACCTGGGAATTATGGGGAATAACCTGGAAATATAGGGGGGAAAAAACCTGGGAAATATGGGGGAAAACTCAGAAAAAAATCAGTTTTCTGAAAGTTGTATGAACCCAGGATGAATCTTCAAGTTAGGCAACTCATTTCCTAGACTAAAATGATCACTAATTTTTTTTTTAAAAACTAGATAAACCAACGGGTCGTACTGACGTGGCAGCTGAATTAGATCGCATGATGAAGAGTACCAGTAAAAGATCACCAGGGCTTTTAGATGGTAGTTCTGCATCAGAATCTAATAATGACGATTTGGGTAGCCCTACACAAGAATCGTAAAATTTAATTAAAAAAACAAACCTGCTAGGGATATAAACCAACCAACCAACAAACCAACCATGGGAGAGACTGTAAAAGTGATTAAGATAAAACTTCTAAGCCTAATTAATTATTATTAGTTACCAAAAAAAAATTTAAATTAAATTAAAACACAGCTAAATCAGAATTAAATTTACTTTTGGGTGGCGCAAGTTCTATTGTGCTTTTAAGTAAGTAAGTATTAATTCGATATTGTTGTTGGATGACCTTTTTGGGGGTCAAGAAAGGCTTTTTGTATAAAAAATTACTTCCCCTGCCCCTGTCTTTAAAAATTTTGGTACCAATCAAAAAAAAAACTTTGAAAACCTACGGAAATAAAATAAAAACTTTCAGGGTTTATTTAATTATTTCGCCGGTGCTGCTTTAACAACAACAACAAAAACAACCCCAAAAAGAATATTAATATTGCCTAGATTAAATTATTATAAAGAAAAGTGTCTGCTGTATCTCTTAATCTTAATTATTTTCCGTTTTTAATTGAATTAAAAACTAAATTTATAATTTGAAGAATCAATTAGTAATCAACTTTCTTTCTTTTATGAAACTGACGGAGATTAGATTTTTGTGTAAATTATTTTGGCCAAAAACTTTTTTATTTTTTTTTGCAGTAGAGTAGAGGTTAATTTAGTTATTTTTAGTAATAATTAATTTAAAAAATAACCATTTATTTATAATTTAGGTTAGTAAATACCGGGGGGGGGGAGGGGTGATCGTGAGGAAAAGTTGACATTAATCAAAGCTTCGGAGGAAGTCGGATTGGAAACAAGGAGTATTTGCATCCCCACTAAGAAATAATTCGAATTCGCGCATTTAGCCTAAATTTAGACTATTTTTAGCCCAAATTTAGACTATTTTTAGCCCAAATTTAGACTATTTTTAGCCCAAATTTAGACTATTTTTAGCCTAAATTTAGACTATTTTTAGCCTAAATTTAGACTATTTTTAGCCTAAATTTAGACTATTTTTAGCCTAAATTTAGACTATTTTTAGCCTAAATTTAGACTATTTTTACGGAGATAGCGGTATAGATAATTTTTTTATAATATTCATATTATTATGTTAATATTTATTCCCTCCTTTTTTAACAACAAACCGTGACGTAAAATGACGAAATCGCGGTCTTTTTTAAACAAAAAAACCAAGAAGTGATATCTAGTTTACTAGGGAGAAGATATAAGATGCCTAAGTATTCGCGCGCCATAGTCGCAGTCCCCCTTTCAAAATACAAGGGGGGACGTAAAAGGAGGCCGGGCTATTTCGCATCTCCTCAGTCCGAAAATATGACTGTAATTTTCGTCATTCGCGTCATCGCGCTGACGTGAATTTTCAAGAACCAATGAGATGATTGCTGGTTGTAACTTAGAATCGGCGGGGATTAACTCCGGATGCCTACTATACGTTTGGACTAGAGATAAAGCTAGATTATAAATGTGGAGGCGAATTTATACCTTCTCCCTAATAAACTAGATATCACTTCTTGAACAAACTTAAGTTGTTTTTTTATTCTTATAAGTTTATTTTTGGCAAAGAGTAATAACTTATCGCTTTTAACGACTAACCAAAATAAAGAAATCTACGCAAAAAAAATATGAAAAGGGTGACAGCGTGTGTGACTTGGTTTTTTTTCTCTTAAGAAAAGTAACAAAACAAAAAAAAAAAAATAAATAACTATTTTTGTCACATTTAGAAATGATAAAAAAATGTTGTAATAAATTTTGAAGAATGAAATTAATTAATTAATTATATGAATTATTACGTAAGTTCGAATTTGTTCAAAATAAATAAATAAATAAATAAAAAATAGTGTTATTGCTTTTTAGCCCAAAATAAACCATTTCCCCCCTATAACACCCGGGCCTAAATGTTAAAGTTTTTTACTTTATCATATTAGAAAATTAATAAAACAAAAAAAAACCAAATCAAATTAATAATTAACGATAAAAATTAAACCCAGTTGTAATATATTTATAATACGTTAAATCGGATTAAGCCATTGCACAAAAAAATTTATGAATTTTTTGAATTAGTGGTATCTTTTCTGTTAATTTAAATAAAAAATACGTTTTTTTTGTAATAAAATTTTTCAGTTAACTGGAACATTTAATTGTGTTTAGTTATTAATCATTTCCGATTATTTTTAATGGTATAGGGAGCTAACAGTTCTGACCCTGAAACGTCACATCCTTCTATCTCTTACTGCAGTTTCATCCCCCCTAACGGTTGGAAACGGTATTCTACGCGCAAAAATTCCAACCTTGAGAGGTGCTGCGTGACGTCAGACTATCTCTTCCCCCTAGCCAGTTGTTAGCTCCCTATGGAGCAGTGCTACCTCAGTTGTGACGTCAGAGCCTAGGTAAAACGTCAGGGGCTTTAATAGCTTTGGCATTGGGCGGCCATGTTTGGAACCGCTTTGGTTGGTTCTATGGGAAAATTGCATGGGTGACGTCACACTAAGTCTTTTGAGATAGCTCTATTGACGTCACTAACAAGTTGGTTACTACCACCACTTCGTCTAAGTTAAATGTATAATCCTTACAGCGATATTTTTAGCTTCACCGTATTCAATATAAAAACAAGCTGGTCACACCGCTATTATGGTGTTTCACCTCACCTATTTTTAGACAAAACCATTGTAAATCTTTCAACGCGTAAGTTTTAGGTGGTTTGCCGTTCCCCAGCCTCTACGTTCTACTTTAATGTATAATCCTTTCAGCGATAATTTTAGCTTCACCCTATTCAATATCAAAACAAGCTGGTCACGCCGCTATATGGTGTTTCACCTCACGTATTTTTAGACAAAACTATTGTAAATCTTTCAACGCGTAAGTTTTAGGGGGTGTTGCCAGACTATTTGGGCGTCAAGAAAGAAAGAATCAGTATTAGATAGAGCCCCTGACAACTCTGCAACCTTTAGTGGAAGCTAAAAGAAATAGACTATTCCGTTAATTTCAAATAAGCAAACGCCACAAGGGTGGGTTGGGTTATTTCCGTCGCGCCAAGAATCACCGCTAGAGGCAGTGCGATTACTCAGTCGGTAGGAAAACTTACAAAAAATTAAGAGAATATAAACTACAACAAGAATGTACTCTAGAGAAACCAAAAAAAAATGTTGATAAAAACATTATATGACATGCGTTGAACCTGGCAGGATATAAATGTCTATATAATAAAGTGCGGTAAGGGAAAAACTAAACGTTTTGAAATGGAATAATAGGCAGGCAGCTGCTCAAAGATCATTTTTACGCAATATTTCCCTTGAGGGCAAAAATTAAACTCCGGGATCGCGAGTACAAAAAAATAAGAGAGAAAACTCGAAACCTGTTTTTCCCCAACCAAGCAACCAACACGATATCTTTTACAACCATTCTAAAAGCTAAATAAAATTTGTAAGGCTTTTTTTTTCCCTTCAACATCCAGTGGGTGGTTTCGTTCAAAAACGTGCTCTCAAAGAACTTCGCTTCTTAAAGGGGGGGGGGAGTGGGGATAAAAATACCTTTCCCGTGTCGGGGGGATGTGACCCTCCTGAAGAAACGTCGGTGAGAAAATCTGCCTGCCTTCTGGCAAAAGGTAGTAGACATAGACACAGGTTTGAAGTTTGAACTTTTTGCATTGCAACAACAGTACAACTTTCAAATTCAGAGAGTTGAAGAAAACTTAAGCGGACGCTAAACTGTACGTCGCTTACGGTTGCGGTTAAAAGAAAAATGTTGTATTCCTCAACTTCTAGACGTTATAAATCTAATATATTTTGTAAGTATAATATAACTTTTCTTAACCGCGTTCGTTGATTGCCTGTGACAATTTTAATAATCAAGAAAAGAAGAGATAGATGTTGAGTTGTGTAAGGGGGTACCACATGGGTTGTAAGTGTCCTAACTCCTCTAGAAAGCATCTTCTATTGTCTAATTTACGCGAGGCTGTCAATGGGCCAAGAATTTGGGGAACCACGGGGGGGGGACACAGAGTGTTTGATTCGGTTGATTCTTGAAGACTGTCTTTATATTCAATGAATGCTTTTACACTATAGAGACTCGCGCGGTCAACCAAGCGGAAAATTAGATCTTGGGTACGTAGTGTATTTCTTCATAAACCCGCTATTGTTTTGGACAATTTTTCAATCATAATAGACCAAACCCCCCTGGAACCGTAAAACGTTATTAAATTTTACCGTTTTGAGTCAATTGTAAATTGTAAGTGTGACAAATTAGTAACTAAGTGTAAAATAGATATTTTTTATTCTTATTGCTAAGGGGTTTTAACTTTTAACGTTCCGAGGGGGTTTTATTTAATTTTTTATTTCTCTGATAAAATGACAACGGACTTTGACTCCGGTATAGTTTATTTTAATGGTTATAGTTAACGTTAATTAAGGTTGTTTTTAATTAATTTAAGGTTGAAATATGGGGAAGATATACGTAACAATATTATGCCTATCTTCAATCATTTGTTATTGGAATTCCTTAAATGGAGATATGGTATTTGACGACATTCCCGCTATATTAAATAATGCTGATTTAAAACCTTCAAGTTCACTTAAAAATCTATGGATCCACGACTTTTGGGGGACACCAATTCATTTAGTAATTAAAACATGATTGATTGATTGATTAATTATATAAAAGTAAATTAACGCCCCATTTAATTGTCGAATCAATTTCAATAGGAGTCTAGTCACAAATCTTACAGACCATTATGCGTTTTAACGTTTCGTTTCAATTACGCCATGTCAGGGGTCGAACCATGGGGTTACCATTTTGTTAATATAGTTCTACACACCATTGTTTGTCTCTTGTTTCAAAGGTAATTATTTTTTATTAGATGCCAACAGGGATAGATTTAATTTTAGAAGCAGGAATGGAGAACGGTTAGTATTTACTTCAGTCCGACTCATAGCCCAGTATAGAGCCCCTTCCTGGCTCCAACACATAATAACGAAAATTTTAAATTACCTTATTGGTTCAGTTTTAAACTACGTTTTGATGACGTTGCTGTCGGGGACGGCGAAAAATACCTAATTCCTTTTTACCTCTGTCACTATGACCGGCCGCCTCTTCTTTCATACCCCCCCCCCGTCCCGTGAAAGGCGGTCCGGGGCTATGACGCGCGCCCACATTACTCTGTTCTCCATTCCTACTTCTAAAATTAAATCTATCCCTGATGCCAATTAATTTTAATTGATAGACGTCTATTAATCTAAAGTACCAATCTTAGATTATGCGAAACGTTTTTGAAGTTATCTAAGTTCGCCAGTTTCCTAGGCGCTTTGTTATTCGCTGTACATCCAATTCATACCGAAGCGGTAAGATATTTTAAGTTTTCAACATTATAGGGGTCTTGCAATAATAGAACACGTCATTGTACGTGTTTCCCTTAAGGCCAAATTCCAACTTAGAGTATGTTTTTCAGTTAAACTTAATTGACTTTGAACTAGACAAACACAAAGAAAAAAAAAACTAGATTTTGTAGCTAGATCTGTTTACATACATTGTACCCTCTTGTCTAGACTAATTCTAACCACGAAAACTGAGATACAAAAGAGTTCAATAGACTTTTTCGACGTAAAACGGGTGTAGGCAACCCTCAGTGTTGGGACATACAAGGGGGGTTGATACATTGCCATCCGTCTCTGCTCACTCTCGTGATACAAAAAGACTACAGCGCAGGCGCCAAAAAGCGAGATGGAAGGCAAAGTTTTACCCTCGTGTCTTTCCCCCTCACCTGCTCTCTCGAAATGGTCTATAAAGCTTATATATTAACCTGTTCCACAAATAAAAGCCCGCCTAACAATAGTGAAAAGCCTTTAGTTACTGTCCGAATAAGTTGTCGCTGTTTAGAGCTTGAATGGTGTTATCAGCATCTGGCATGACCCATCTTCAATAGGTTAGCCACGGTTAACGGGTTAAGGCGACAAAAATGGGCGTGAAATACTTTTTGAAGCGCTTTGAAAGCCTCTTGAGACTATAGCTATGGGTTCAAAACTAACTCTATAGAAAAAGGTTCAGATTCAATCTAGTTCAACCTTAAAACTTTTAAATACTAACTAAATTACCTATTTTGATTATAGCAAGAAGTGATATCTAGTTTAATAGGGAGAAGGTATAAATTCGCCAATTTCCAGCTTTATCTCCAGTCCAAACGTAGGTCCGGAGTTAGTCTCCGCCTCTAAATTACAACCAGCATCTCACTGGTTCTTGAAAACTATTTCGTATTTTCCGACTGAGAAGAGGTGAAATAGCCCGGCGGCCTCCTTTTACGTTCCCCCCCTTGTATTTTGAAAGGAGGACTGGGACTATGGCGCGCGAATACTTAGGCATCTTATACCTTCTCCCTAGTAAACTAGATATCACTCCTTGCTTATACATTAAAAATAAAACTTTTTTTTTTTTTTTGGAACATTATAGGTTTCGAGCATTGTAGGAAGGTCAGAAATTTTAAGCGCAATTTTCTACAGTTTAGCTCTAATCAATTTAAGTCGAGCCTCAAGTCGTCATTCCAAAAATGTGACATTCCTGAAGCCAATTATTTTCGCGTTACTGGGATGTCTCTCCAAAGAACAATGCTTCGCTTTCTTTCCCCTGGCTGTACTTTATCTCTATCTAAAGGTCAGTGAAAGCAATTCTCCTATTTGATCTCTCGAACCCTTTTCTGGCACAGCGCGCCTAAACATTCATAGACATTAGACGAGTCTAGATCCCAAAGAGAGAGAGAGAGACTAACTTCAACTAAAAATACCCACCTTGAAAGGGGTTAAATTGAATTCTTTGATTCTAACTATGCCTAGAAGTTAATAATTTGAAGAAATAGGGTTTAAACTATTGTAAATGAAGACTTTTACCCAATCTGACCATACCTAACTATTTGCAAATCAATAGAGCTATCTCAGTTGTGACGTTAGTTGCATGGGTGACGTCACACTAAGGCTTCTGAGATAGCTCTATCGACGTCACTAACAAGTTGGCTACTACCATCACTACGTTCTAGTTTAATGTATAATCCTTTCAGCGATATTTTTAGCTTCACCCTATTCAATATCAAAACAAGCTGGTCACAGCACTATAGGGACTTGGCAGTACTACGTCATGCAACGTCAGGCTACCTTCCATTAGTGCTAAAAAACATACCAGGAGGAGGGGCTTATATAGCTTTCATTCTGTTAAAAAACATACCATAATGGCGCTGGGGGCGGAGTTAAGCCCGAATTGCCAAGTCCCTATAGTGGTGTTTCACCTCACCTATTTTTAGACAAAACTATTGTTTATATATATTTTAACGCCGTAAGTTTTAGGGGTTTGCCGTTCCCCAGTGTTCCCATAGACCATTTCGCAAATTACACACAGAGAAACCAACACACAGGGGCGAGGCCGCCATTGGGGTATTCTCCCTCGCGCTAAGAAGCAACACCAGATGGAACCTCTGTTCAATAAACAAAGGATGTTATTCAACTCTGACTGCCTCTGGCATTGTTTCTTGGCGCGAGGGATAATACCCCAATGACGGCCTCGCCGCTGTATGTTCGTTTCTCTGCATGTAATTTCCGAAATGGTCTATGGGGCATTGATAGAGTACGGACAAGTGTTGCCAGTCATTTCTGAGTTCAATTCAACCGCTATCTATACAACAGATACTGAAAAGCTTGTAGTATTCTGCTCAATTCACTCAGTAATAAGTAAAGAAAATTCCCACACAGAAACAAAAGCATGTAAAAAGCTATATAAACTTTCGCGGGAACTTCACTTCACATAAATGGACTTCTGTTAATAAAAAGGGGTTCATTTGAAATTGTACTTAACTTGTCTGTACAATTTAAACACGCAGAATCAGCAAAAATATAATGGTACAGAGGAATGGCATGGGATTTCAATTATATCATTCTTCTGTGGACTATTTTTAATTGGGAGAGTTAGTATTATGGGCGGAACATGGCCAAAGTTTAGCCGGTTTGTATATTAATTTCGAATTTGTTATACAAATTACTTGAATTTATAATCATTTTAGACAAGATAATCCATTATGGGAAGTTCCAACGTCAACACGCGTATTAACAAACGGCTACATAAGCTTTAAAAGTGCCTGGCAAAACTTATATCCAAATGAACTCTGTTGCGATTGGAGTTCAAATAGTTTACAACTTGTTACTTCTATATTTGACTATAGAAATACGGCATTTATAATGTTAATTTTAATCGCCGTGATTGTGATATTTAAAGGGATTTTAACTAGGAAGTTGCTTCTATTGGTGGGAAATTGATTTGTGGTGAAAGGACCCTTGTACTTGTGTATAATTTAGATGAATTATTTTTAACGTAGATTGGAATGATTATAATACCATACATCCCTGCCTCTAACTGGTTGTACCCCGTTGGTTTTGTAATGGCAGAGAGAGTTATGTATTTGCCCAGTATGGGTTTATGTGCCTTAGTAGCGGAGGGATTTGAAGTCATCATAAAACACCCGCCAAAAACGTATAAAAACGATCTTTTGAGACTTTTAAATTCAACTAAATAATTAATTAAAACTATTTCAGTTGCGAGAAAATGTATAAATACGTCACTGGAATGTTTCTAGTGGCTTTAATTGCGTCACATGCCTCAAAAACAATACTTAGAAACCAAGACTGGTAAGCTTTAAACGTGTTACGCCCCGATTCGAACGTGTTACCGCCCCGATTCGAACGTGTTACCGCCCCGATTCGAACGTGTTACCGCCCCGATTCGAACGTGTTACCGCCCCGATTCGAACGTGTTACCGCCCCGATTCGAACGTGTTACCGCCCCGATTCGAACGTGTTACCGCCCCGATTCGAACGTGTTACCGCCCCGATTCGAACGTGTTACCGCCCCGATTCGAACGTGTTACCGCCCCGATTCGAACGTGTTACCGCCCCGATTCGAACGTGTTACCGCCCCGATTCGAACGTGTTACCGCCCCGATTCGAACGTGTTACCGCCCCGATTCGAACGTGTTACCGCCCCGATTCGAACGTGTTACCGCCCCGATTCGAACGTGTTACCGCCCCGATTCGAACGTGTTACCGCCCCGATTCGAACGTGTTACCGCCCCGATTCGAACGTGTTACCGCCCCGATTCGAACGTGTTACGCCCCGATTCGAACGTGTTACGCCCCGATTCGAACGTGTTACGCCCCGATTCGAACGTGTTACGCCCCGATTCGAACGTGTTACGCCCCGATTCGAACGTGTTACCGCCCCGATTCGAACGTGTTACCGCCCCGATTCGAACGTGTTACCGCCCCGATTCGAACGTGTTACCGCCCCGATTCGAACGGGTTACGCCCCGATTCGAACGTGTTACGCCCCGATTCGAACGTGTTACGCCCCGATTCGAACGTGTTACGCCCCGATTCGAACGTGTTACGCCCCGATTCGAACGTGTTACGCCCCGATTCGAACGTGTTACCGCCCCGATTCGAACGTGTTACCGCCCCGATTCGAACGTGTTACGCCCCGATTCGAACGTGTTACGCCCCGATTCGAACGTGTTACGCCCCGATTCGAACGTGTTACGCCCCGATTCGAACGTGTTACGCCCCGATTCGAACGTGTTACGCCCCGATTCGAACGTGTTACGCCCCGATTCGAACGTGTTACGCCCCGATTCGAAAGTGTTACGCCCCGATTTGAACGTGTTACGCCCCGATTCGAACGTGTTACGCCCCGATTTGAACGTGTTACGCCCCGATTCGAACGTTTAAACGATGAATTGATACTAAAACTTCAAATTTACAACTTTGAACAGGTTGAATGAGTCAGCTTTGTTTGAAAGTGGTTTAAAAGTAGCCCCCAATAACACGAAACTTTTGAATAACTACAGTAAAGTGCAGGAAAAAATGGGGAACTACACTGAAGCGCTTTTTTACTACCAAAAGGCCATAATGTAAGTTCCGAATAAGACTACATCATCTACTCTGCACTTTGAAGGTGCAATTAACGTCTGGGGGGATTATAGGGTTGATGAGACTGACATCAGAAGTTACATAAACGCCGGAAATTTACTACAATCCCAGGGACAGTTATTGGAAGCCGAAAATTATCTGAAGAAAGCCGTTTCTTTGGTTAAAACTAAGAAAAACACCGCCACAATGGCCGAACTAAGAGCCTATATTTACTTGGCGAATGTTGTAGCGTTTAACAAGTCTAGATTGGCGGAAGCTAGTTCGCATTTAAACGAAGTTATTCAATTAAGAGCCGATTTTAGCGCGGCTTATGTCCAAAAAGGCGAAATTTTGATAAAAATGAACAGGTATACATTAACGAAAGAGTGTTAAATATCTTTTAAATTAAGTTGTTAATGTATTTAAACTTTCAATTACAGAAGTATAGAAGCGGTTAAAATGTTTAAATCGGCTTTAGACTTGGATCTACTATCAGGAAAACTATCAAACCCTAATTTCTTGAACAACGTAAAATTTTAAAATATATATTTTTTAAAAAACGCCTTAAGTATTTAATGTTTTTATACCTAATGTATTACACCAAATTATACTCAACAGTATGGCGCTTTATTACTGGAAATGGGTCAAGACCAAGAAGCATTTCAAGCATTTAGTCAGGCTTTGACCCTTGACCCTACGTTACAAGTAAGCTCCAAGCCTTAAGCCTAAACTGGTCTAAAACCTTATACTAAGCCTAAACTGACCTAAAAACCTTATACTAAGCCTAAACTGACCTAAAAACCTTATACTAAGCCTAAACTGACCTAAAAACCTTATACTAAGCCTAAACTGACCTAAAAACCTTATACTAAGCCTAAACTGACCTAAAAACCTTATACTGAGCCTAAACTGACCTAAAAACCTTATACTGAGCCTAAACTGACCTAAAAACCTTATACTGAGCCTAAACTGACCTAAAAACCTTATACTGAGCCTAAACTGACCTAAAAACCTTATACTAAGCCTAAACTGACCTAAAAACCTTATACTAAGCCTAAACTGACCTAAAAACCTTATACTGAGCCTAAACTGACCTAAAAACCTTATACTGAGCCTAAACTGACCTAAAAACCATATACTGAGCCTAAACTGACCTAAAACCCTTATACTGAGCCTAAACTGACCTAAAAACCTTATACTGAGCCTAAACTGACCTAAAAACCTTATACTGAGCCTAAACTGACCTAAAAACCTTATACTGAGCCTAAACTGACCTAAAAACCTTATACTAAGCCTAAACTGACCTAAAAACCTTATACTAAGCCTAAACTGACCTAAAAACCTTATACTGAGCCTAAACTGACCTAAAAACCTTATACTGAGCCTAAACTGACCTAAAACCATATACTGAGCCTAAACTGACCTAAAAACCTTATACTGAGCCTAAACTGACCTAAAAACCTTATACTGAGCCTAAACTGACCTAAAAACCTTATACTGAGCCTAAACTGACCTAAAAACCTTATACTGAGCCTAAACTGACCTAAAAATATTATACTAAGCCTAAACTGACCTAAAAACCTTATACTAAGCCTAAACTGACCTAAAAACCTTATACTAAGCCTAAACTGACCTAAAAACCTTATACTGAGCCTAAACTGACCTAAAAACCTTATACTAAGCCTAAACTGACCTAAAAACCTTATACTAAGCCTAAACTGACCTAAAAACCTTATACTAAGCCTAAACTGACCTAAAAACCTTACCCTAAATATATCTATGACCCTAAGCCTAAACTGGACTAAAACCTTACTAACCCTAATTTTCTAGAGCACCCATATCAATTTGGCCTTACTGGTTCAAGAAACGTCATCTTACACCACAAGAAACGCGGCAATCAACAAACTTCAAGAGCTAACCAATCAAAATAATTTGAAAGAGTTGAATGAAACACTTTACTACCAACTTGGTATGCTTGCCTTAGATCGCGGTGATAAAATGGAAGCCCAAAAATACTTCACTAAATCCTTAGAAGTAAGACGGCCAAGGCTTAAGACAAGTTCGGTCATTGACCTCAGAACCAAGGCTTAACTTTTAAGATTCCCTTTTCAAGGTCAATCCTACATTCCGAAGTGCCTTATACAACCTTGCCTTACTCCTATTTCGTGAGAATAGAGTCGAAGAAGCTAAACCTTTATTAAAACGTCTAATAAAGGTAATTTATGCAAATTTTTATTATCAAAATTGGCATTGAAGTAATTAATGCAAAATAACTTTTTCAGCACTATCCCGATCATATAAACGGGATTAAACTTTCAAACGCAATTCACAATAATATGCCATAAAGTATTAAATTAATCACTAAACATTCTACGATATTGTTAAAGATAAACAAGGAAAAACGATGTATTTTGTTATTATTTACTCAAGTTTTATCATGTAATATTCCGAAGTGCCAAATAAAAACCACACTTAATTAATTTCACACTTAATTCGACTAAATCTTAATTTAAACTATAATAAAATTAAGTAACGAAGTATTTGACTCACTCAGGCAGGTGGCAGGTACCAGAACAGAAGCCAAACTGGTGTCAAAACTGCCGAAACACCAATGAAATTATAGCTTTGATAAAGATGCCAATCTTCCAAATTCCAAAGCACAAGATTCTTGTGTCCCCTCAATGACGTATCGAGATAATCCTTGAATCCAGGGTTAGTTTTTTCCTCGGGAAAGGGATTAGGGTCAAGTAGATGAGTCACCAGGATGATAATATACGTCACGACCAATGGTTGGATAAGAAATAGGAAAATGGTTTGGAAAAGTCTCATGATTCTGAAATAAATGCGTGTGTCTTTTTGATGATTATGAAATAAAGGGTTAAAGGCCGACTTCCAGCGAAAAGGGTTCTAGCGAACTGAAAACCGAGCATAGAGGCTAACAATGGAGCGACCGTGCCGATTTTCGAATCCCCGCTGGGACAAAAGATGGAAGGGTTCTAGCTAACTGAAAGCCGTGCAATGTGGTTCTAGCGAACTGAAGATACATAATAGAGAATTTCCTTCAGGGGGAAGTAAAAATTCCAGAGGAAATAAATTTAAAAGGATTTCTATTTTTCATCTTCAGTTCGCTAGAACCTCCACATTGCACGGCTTTCAGTTAGCTAGAACCCTTCCAACTTTTGCCCCAGCGGGGATTCGAAAATCGGCACGGTTATACTCTATTGTTAGTCTCGATGCTCGGTTTTCAGTTCGCTAGAACCCTTTTCGCTGGAAGTCGGCCTTTAAGTTTTAAACTAAAAACCCCTACCGATATTTAAAAGTGGAGGTCAAAACCGCGACTGGTATGTAAGCAATGGCAATAAACGTCGCAGTAGAGATATTAACCAGAGCTAATGTGAATAGTACAGCTCCAAGGGCTAACAACGCCATACATTTATAACATTGGCGTTCACGGACTTTCCTAAATACGCATTTTAATTCCAGGGATTAGCCTTGCAAGTTGCAACTTGAACTTACGCCTGCCTAGGTTATTGGCAACTTACAATTTTCTTCGCATCAGGTAAACCATCGGTAAAAATTGGATTATGAGCATGTAAGCGATAAGTCCGTAGTATAAACTATCTTTAAAAGTTAGACCATATTGGGGACCAATTATATCAAGGGCTTCCGGAAGTCGAAGCATTCCGTAACCCAAGAGAAACGAAGTCGCGACCAATGGAAGGGCCGACCATAAACTACCAGAGGTAGTTTTAGACTTTTTTGGGTTTATAAGTAAATTATCATCCAGAGATAAGTAAACGGATAGTGCCTACCAATTGAGAACCAAATTAGGCTTAAATACTACTACTACTACTAAAGGTCATTGTGGTTGTGGCCGCTTACTTGAAATAAAGCCGGTGCCACAATAAGAGCAAATGGGGGCATATACAACCCAATTGAAACGTAACGTTTACAAGCTGGTAGCAAGTAAAAGAAGAAAGATTGATGGAATCTTTCCAATAGATTATTCAAACTGCGAAAGATTCCTTCCACGACTCTCCCCATTTGATTAAAGTTAGCTTTCGGAACATCAAAACCTTTTTCTTGACCCCTCAGGGTTAAAGCTTGAATCGCGTAACGATGGAAGAGTCCATGAGCGCCACTTGGTGCTCCAGTGCCTTGAGCCACCATCATGGAAAGCATCGTTTTCAACGCGCCTTGATAGCCCTCCCATGATTCCGTTTCAGCTGGATTAGGCTTATAAAGTAAAAGACAAGACAACGTGGCTCCCGTTAGGCTTATCTCGAATTTCGAACAACGTGGCTCGCTTTAGGCTTAGCTCGAATTTCGAACAACGTGGCTCGCGTTAGGCTTAGCTCGAATTTCGTACCACGTGGAGCGCGTTACGCTTAACTCGAATTTCGTACCACGTGGCTCGCGTTAGGCTTAGCTCGAATTTCGTACCACGTGGCTCGCGTTAGGCTTAGCTCGAATTTCGTACCACGTGGCTCGCGTTAGGCTTAGCTCGAATTTCGTACCACGTAGCTCGCGTTAGGCTTAGCTCGAATTTCGTACCGCGTGGCTCGCGTTAGGCTTAGCTCGAATTTCGTACCACGTGGCTAGCGTTAGGCTTCGCTCGAATTTCGTACCACGTGGCGAGCGTTAGGCTTAGATCGAATTTCGTACCACGTGGCGAGCGTTAGGCTGAACTCGAATTTCGTACCACGTGGCGAGCGTTAGGCTGAACTCGAATTTCGTATCACGTGGCGAGCGTTAGGCTTCGCTCGAATTTCGTACCACGTGGCTCGCGTTAGGCTTAAATCGAATTTCCTACAACGTGGCTCGCGTTAGGCTTAGCTCGAATTTTGTACAACGTGGCGCGAGTTAGGCTTAACTCCAATATCAAAAAACGTGGCGCGCGTTAGGCTTAACTCCAATTTCAAACAACGTGGCGCGCGTTAGGCCAAGTAAGGATAACTAAATTTTAGAACCACATTAGGGTTCTTTTAAGTTTCTTACGCAATTAGTTTTAAATTAATTTTAATACTTACAACATTATGAAATGTTGGTAAGATGGATTCTCTGGGACACAATTCAACAACTAAGTTAAAGAGATCAAGATTTGGGAGTTGTCCATTCAATCCTTCAATAGAAATATCAATATGGGAGAGACGATCAGCTGGGATTTCTAGATTAATAGCAGCTTGGATAGCTCCACTTCGTCCAATGAGGAATCCAGAATCCAAGACATCTCGAGATTCTACACTATGATAGGCTTTTAACCAAGCATGGAATCCAACTAATTCATGGTCACCAATGAGAAAGATTATATCTTTGGCCAAGTAGACTTGCTCTATAAGTTAGTTCCACAAAAAAGGGAACAGAATTGCATTGCAATTTCCAAACTCAAGAATTTCACGCATGTTTGTGAAAATCTTACGTCTGAAAAACTTTGCCAATGAAAGCATCAAGGCCATGCTAGGCAAAGTTGACCCATGAACATTTAATTCATCCCGATAGGGTGTCGATAATACTAGAGCTTCTAGACCAGCAGCTCTTGGAGCCCTAAGTATCGCGTACAAATTTACACCTTGATGCTTTGATTTGGAGCCAAAAGGGTAATTTAGGGTGAAGTTATGGAGGTATACATCTAACCCCAACTGCCGGAACTGAGCTTGCAGATAGGGGTAAGGTATACCAGTAGATTTCTTTACTTCCTCCTTCAGTACACCAAAATACTGGCTAGCTAAGTTACCATACTGAAATTCTCTTTGATTTAATGCGGGTAACAAAGCGTTTTCGGAAAAATAAGTTCGATTATTGTTAGGTTCCCACGCTAGTAGCGCAAACCATATAATTCCGCCAATATATGACAAGAATGACAGCTTCCCTGCATGGCTTTTCAAAATATTCGTCACTAAGCCTTGGCCCGTCGAATTTTCTGATAGAACTCCCATTTTAAATTATCAAAGCTTACAAACACTTTTCAGCCTATAGCTTCAATTAACCATTGAAAATCCAATTTTACACTCAATTGCCCAATATAATTGGTAATTGCAATTCAAATATCAAACCGGCAAATATTTCAGTCGTCGTTCGAACCTTTTCGAGCAGACGACGTGATTTTAAGCGGGGAAAAATGGAAAATCCACCCCGGAAGTTGCTTCCCCCAGTCAAAAAGCCAGTCGGAATTTGCTTTACAGTTAGTGTCTTTTACGTTTTGGCGGTTTTTAATAGCGATATTGAAAACACCGGCTGGTTTTAGTCAGGTGACATAATAAAGCCAATCACAAGCTAGAAGATAAAGCGCGGGGGAATCTAATTGGGGGAAGGCAATCATTGATGAAATGGATTTCTCGTGAATAATGCCTACGAAGGGCTTGGCTTGTTTTAATAAAATAGTAATAGTTATTAAACTAAAATGTCAAAAACACAGAAGTCAATAAATAAAACTGACGGTGGCCTTGTAGAAGTTAAAAGCAAAGTAAGTAATTCCAATTAAATAACAATATAAAATGTAAAATAGGGTGAAACGTGAACGTTAACGTACAAAGGCTTAGCGAAGACATTAAGAAAAAAAAAGATGACATGACTCTAAAATTAAGGCTTAAGACTTTGAGGACACCCTCTAACCTAGATAAGAATTCTAATTAAAACCGGCTTCGGTTTTTGTTCTAGTTTGATGCCGAATTTAGAAGGTTTGCGCTGGATCGCAGCGAACTAACAAAATTTGAAGAATTCTACTCCTTAATTGAACGTTTCCATAAACTCTTTGAAATCCCATTCACCATTTGTTATACTGACCCAGTCCATGGCGATTTGCTACCAATAAACAATGACGATAATTTCGCTAGAGCTATTACTTCGGCTCGACCTATGTTACGCCTTTTGGTTCAAAGAAAAGGTATTTATAATAATATTTCTATCCTTTGAAAGTCCCCTATTCTTAAAGCTCCTTATTCCTTTCATTCTTAATCTTGTATGAGACTTCTTTAAAGTCAAGTATTTGTTATCTTTTACTAATAGCATGTAATGTTTATGTTTTCTTTGAGTTGTTATTGGTACTTTTTCTTTTTTTTTTTTGCAAACGTATTTGTGGAAATAGGTTTTTCACCTTCCTATGCAAATTGCCTTACTAAGGTAACAAACTAGGTGTAGGTTTTTGGTATCTATGATCAGTTTTTGTAACAGTATTTGTTCAATATTCCATATATACCTATTTGTTTTGTCAAAATGTATTTCAAATACCTTCCTATACTTTAAAATGCTGCCATAGGACGCTTTAGAGCGCAATGGTAAGACTTTGATCTAAGGAAGCTAAGCTGTTTATTGGTGATTTTGTCTTCAAAAACTCTTAAAAAGCTATTTCTGGCCTCAAAACAATATGATTTTAATTAAATTTAATAAAATTTAAACATGATTGTTTTAGTTTGTGGGGGATCATTTCCAGGTGAAAGCTGGGAGGAAGTAAATGGTTTTGGGGCAAACCGCAAACGGAACTTTCTCAGCCAGTATTTGTTGCCTTCCTCCGTACCCAGAATAAGAAGTATTCAACAGCATCATCATATCTCTATCGGTCTGCCTGAAGATTTCAGACAGGTCTGAATCAGTTATATTTATAATACAGGGTTCATACAAACCTGGAAAACCGGAAAAATCAGGGAAATAAACAGTTGACAAAAACCTCAGGGAAAATTCGAATTTTTAGTAAAATTCAGGGAAATCAGGGAAATTTGCGTCAAACAGGGGCCGAGTAATTAAGCAAAGTGTTCATAAACATACCACCCTCCATAGGATTAACATTACACCATACTTTGGAGGCTCATAACTCCGGTTATATTAGAGATACAGGGATGTCCTTTGAGTATGTTATAGTCCTATTTGCCCCCCATCCAACCATACTAAAAACTTATGGCTACGACAAACAGGGGCCGAGTAATTAAGCAAAATGTTCATAAACATACCACCCTCCATAGGATTAACATTACACTATAATCTGGAGGCTCATACCTCTGGTTATATTAGAGATACGGGGATGTCCTTTGATTATGTTATAGTCCTATTTGCCCCCATCCAACCATACTAAAAACTTATGGCTACGTCAAACAGGGGCCGAGTAATTAAGCAAAATGTTCATAAACATCCCCTCCATAGGATTGACATTACACCATACTTTGGAGGTTTATAACTCTGGTTATATTAGAGATACGGGGATGTCCTTTGAGTATGTTATAGTCCTATTTGCCCCCCATCCAACTATACTAAAAACTTATGGCTACGACAAACAGGGGCCGAGTAATTAAGCAAAATGTTCATAAACATACCCTCCTTAGGATTAACATTACACCATACTTTGGAGGCTCGTAACTCTGGTTATATTAGAGATACGGGGATGTCCTTTGATTATGTTATAGTCCTATTTGCCCCACCCCCTCCGTTAACATTTGCTCCATAGGATACTCCATATACGGGAAAAACCTGGAAAATTCAGGGAAGTATATCGGGAAAAACCTCCCATAAATCTCAGGGAAATTTGTTTTCCAAAAGTTGTATGCACCCTGTTCAGTAGTTAAAAATAATTAAGGCTAAAAAGAGGAGGGTGAATTTAAACCTATTTCTAACCATTTAAACTCCTGTTTGTTTTGCATTTAATTTAATTCAATGTCTCTCGGTTTCTTTTTATTTAGGTTTCTTCTATTATCGATGTTGATATAGTGCCTGAAACATGTAGAAGAGTTCGTCTAGTTAAACACGGCTCTGATAAACCATTAGGTTTCTACATTAGAGATGGTACTAGCGTTCGCGTAACTCCACACGGGCTGGAGAAAGTTCCGGGTATTTTTATTTCGCGCCTAGTTCCGGGTGGTTTAGCCGAATCTACAGGTTTATTAGCCGTTAACGATGAAGTTTTGGAAGTAAATGGAATAGAAGTAGCGGGAAAGACATTAGATCAAGTGACTGACATGATGGTTGCTAATTCCTCCAACTTAATAGTCACCATTAGACCGGCTAACCAAGGCAGTGTTACTTTACCTAGAAGAAATTCCTTCGGGCGTTCTTCCCAATTATCCCACGGTTCCCATCAATCCAGCCAATCAGTGAACAGTGATGATGATAGATATGACGAGGACGAAATTAGAGACCATACAGGGGGTGGGGGTGGTGGAGGAATAAGTTCCAGCTTATACGCTGATGAAAACAGTGAAGATGGGAGAAGTGCTTCGGGGAGAGATGACGGAGGAATCATAACGCTCTGAGAAAGAAAAAAAATACCAAAAATGTTGAAAAATCTGAATGAACGGTCTAAAAGTCTCAAAAGGAAAATTAACTAGGGAAAAATCACACGCATTAATTTTGTTGTTTAAAAAATGGACCCCAAATAATTTTATAAAATCCAAGATAGTTTTTTAAATGTTTTTTTTTTTCTTGCAATACTTTGTAAGATGAAAAGAAAAAAATGATAATTATGTTCCGAAACTTAATTCTGACCCGACACAAATTTAGTTACAATCATGCCATAAAATTTAAATAAATGGTCTATTTTTTTAGGGTTTATTTTTGGTTGATGGGCTCAGCCTCTAAGAGTTGGAAAGATTATGAATTTGTAAAGAAAAAAGATATAATGCAATAAGATAGAAAGAAAGAAGTTAATTAAGATCTGTTTTAATTAATTAATTAATTAAGTATTGACTATGATGAATTGTTATCCCCTCTATTTTTAAAAAAAAAGTTAATTGTTTTTTTTTTGTGTTAAGGTAACTAAACTGGAATTTATTTAAGTGATATCATGAGCTAATTAAGGTTAAGTAATTAAATTTCATCTATTTTTCCGTTGTTGCACCCCCCATCTTTTCCTACAGCTGCTATATTATAATTAATTATATTTTTTAATGAAAAAAAAAAAATTAAATTCAGTATTTACTATTTTCCCTGTTACATTCCGTTTACACATAATTATTTCAGTTTATTAACTTTGTTTATGCTATGTTTTTTTTGTGTTTTTATACTCTAGGTTCTATACCAGATTTAAATAAATAAATAAATAAATAAAAAATAAATTTTAATTAATGAAATATGTGATTTAATTAATGAAGTGGTCACAAAAGAAAAAGAGTTTGTTAATTTTGATTTTTTTTCAAAGACTGGGCTTAATTTTGTTATTGAAAAAGTGAAGAGTGAAATTTATTTTGTATTACCTAAACCAGACTTAATTAATTAATTAACATTACATTCCCGTTGTAATCCCTTTTTGTTTTAAAAGTAAAAAGTTATCCTGCCAATATTACTGTGCCTATTTAATAATATTCCGTGATTATTTTAAGCTTTAATTTTAGTCATAATTATTAATTAGGTCTAAAACTATTTTAATCTTTTTAATTAATTAACTTTCATGCCAAAAATAATATGTCGCAGTCGGCAGGATTCGAACCTGCGCGGGAATTTCCCAATGGATTTCGAGTCCATCGCCTTAACCACTCGGCCACGACTGCACAAGCGAAAGAGGGAAAAATAGTATATAAGAGTCCCGCGGGAGACTTTTTCTTACGTCATGAAATTATTTTTTGTCGTCTGCTATTGTGTCTTACATAAGTTTCATCCATCGAATGTTGCGTAACAATGCTTCTAATTTAAAATATAAATAAACTATAAATAACTTTTAAATAAAGTTTGCATTGCAAACATGCTGAAAGTTAATTCTATACACAGATTAACCAAGAACATATTAATAAAGCGTGGATTTAAAACGGTATGAGAACTATATACATTTTTATCAGGATTTTTTCGCTAAGCCTTGGCCCATATTTAATATCAATTAAGAGAATAACTTTAATTTTTAACAGAGTATCGCGAAACAAATTAATAGGGAATATAGAGCAGTTAATCAGCTATTAAAACGATCTTTTCCCGCGCATAATGCGCAAATATTGCGTAAGATATATGAAATTTTTTAGTTTATTTGGCAGGAATGCATGCATCATAAGTTTATAAGATATGTTCCATAAGTATGTCACTACCTATACTTCGTAATGCTAGAGGCTTAATGAGAGCTAGTTCAAGTACGACGCGAGAATTGACTACACTCGGTTTTGCAGTCCATCCTCCTATTTAGTCTGTACTAAGCCTTTGATAGCGCCTCATCAGGCGTCACTTTACGAGAAGCTATGACGTTTCACCTACGTCACTTCACGACAAGCTCTCATTAACGAGTGACACACTTATGGAACATATCTTATAAACTTATGATGCATGCAATTAAGTTTCAATTTATATGCATAGATTTGGATAGAACTAATTTACTAAGATGCCTTCATACATCTTGCCAACGATTTAATAACGAAAAAGATAAAAAAGATGATGATAAGAAAAAGAAGGAGGAAGATGGTACAAATAGACTAAAATAATTATTATTTCCAAACAGTCTTACCTGTAACTTGATTAAACTTTTAATCAATCAGAATCTAAGGCCTCTTTGGTCTATAAGGGGGCAATATGGATGCTTAGCGCTTACATATTTATCACCCTAATGTCCCTACTATTCCCGAGAAGTAACCAACCAGATGTTCTACGCTATATATCATGGAATGAATTTTACGCTCATATGCTATCGAGAGGGGAAGTTGAAGAATTGGTAGTTAAACCCGAACTTGACCTAGTTACAATTTATGTTTATGATGATGCTATAATTAAAGGCAAAAGGGTATGTCTTCCTCAAAACGTTAAAAGTTAAATAAAAAATAAACCAAAGCTAATTATATAGACAGAGTATAAAACTTATCACATGAATATTGTTGACGTTGATAAATTTGAGGAAAAATTACGTCAAGCTGAAAAAATGCTGGGAGTTCCCAGTGAAAAGGGTGTACCAGTCATATATGAAAGAAATCAAGAGAGTACTTGGTTACTTCTTGTTTCTTTACTGGCTGTATCTCTAATGATTCTTTTAATGTTTCGTACCGGGCAAATTAAAACCCCCCAGTCAATGGATTTCTTTGTAAGACAAGTGTTAAAGGGAGGGTGAAGTAGAAAATCAAGTGATTTTTTATCGATTCTTCTACCAATTTTAAGACCAGTCTGCATAGTGAAACATTCAGGAAATACCAGCTCCGAATGATTTTAAAATTCAAATTAGGTTCAGATTTTGAGGATAATTTTAAACAAGGACTGCCGACCAATCGCGTAACGCCCTGCCTTTTTGTTAACAAAATTCTCGTGGCACGCTCCATGTCTCGCGCCACGATTGTCACGTCGCGCGCCTAATTTTATCAAATCTCGTGATAAATTTCATTCAACACGGAACGTGCCACGAGAATTTTGTTAACAAAAAGGCAGGGCGTTACGCGATTGGCCGGAGGACCTTTTTTAAAATTATCCTTAAAATCTGAACCTAATTTGAATTTTAAAATCATTCGGAATCGGAAGTATTTCCTGAATTTTTCACTATGCAGGCTGGTCTTATAATTAGTAGAAGAAACGATAAAAAATCACTTGATTTTCCACTTCACCCTCCCTTTAATTAATTTACCCCTTGACTATCCAATATCCCTAATTAATTTTTAAAATTAATTACTTTAAGTCGCAAATGGGTAGAGCAAAATTTACTATTGTCGATCCATTAACTGGTGCTGGAAAAGGTGTAAGATTCAGTGACGTTGCCGGCTTAAAAGAAGCCAAACAAGAAATAATGGAATTTGTTGATTATCTTAAGAAACCCGAAAAATATAAAGTATTAATTAATTAATTAATTTGTAGGCCTAATTGTAACCTAATAATTAATGACCCATACAGTTATTAGGGGCAAAAGTTCCCAAAGGTGTGCTTTTACTTGGCCCACCTGGTTGTGGAAAAACATTATTAGCAAAAGCAATTGCTACTGAAGCCCAAGTTCCATTTCTTGCCATGAATGGATCAGAATTCATTGAAATGATAGGAGGTTTATAAAAAAAAAACAACTTGAATTGAAAATTAAAATTAGCTTAATTATAATTAAATTTAAACACTTAATAAATACTTTAGGTTTGGGAGCGGCTAGAGTTAGGGATTTATTCAGAGAAGCCAAAAAAAGATCTCCGTGTATTATCTATGTTGATGAAATTGATGCCATAGGAAAACGACGTAGTGGGGGGTAACTTAAATTGTTAATTAAAAATAATTATAATTATATTAATTAATTAGTTTAATTTTGATATAGAAATACCGGGGGAGGTACAGGAGAAGAGGAACAAACTTTAAACCAACTTTTAGTTGAAATGGATGGTATGGCTACTAAAGAGGGAGTTATTATGTTAGCTTCTACAAACAGAGCCGATACTTTAGATAAAGTAAAACATTAACTAACATTAAAGGGAGGGTGAAGTAGAAAATCAAGTGATTTTTTGTCGATTCTTTTACTAAATATAAGACCAGTCTGCGTAGTGAAACATTCAGGAAATACCAGCTCCGAATGATTTTAAAATTATTTCAAATTAGGTTCAGATTTTAAGGATAATTTTAAAGAAGGTCCTCCGACCAATTGCGTAACGCCCTGCCTTTTTATTAACAAAATTCTCGTGGCACGCTCCGTTTTGAATGAAATTTATCACGAGATTTGATAAAATTCGCGAGCGATGTGATAATCGTGGCGCGAGACACGGAACGTGCCACGAGAATTTTGTTAACAAAAAGGCTAGGCGTTACGCGATTGGTCGGCAGTCCTTATTTAAATTATCCTTAAAATCTGAACCTAATTTGAATTTTAAAATCATTCGGAGCTGGTATTTCCTGAATGTTTCACTATGCAGACTGGTCTTATAATTAGTTGAAGAATCGATAAAAAATCACTTGATTTTCTACTTCACCCTCCCTTTAAACAATAATTAAACTAATCAGAACTTTGATTAAACAGGCGTTACTTCGACCTGGACGTTTTGATCGACATATTTTAATCGATCTACCGAATATGATTGAAAGAAAAGAAATATTTGAGAAACATTTGAAAGGAATTAGTTTAGAAATGAGTCCAAATTATTATTCAGCTAGATTAGCTACTTTAACCCCTGGATTTAGCGGTAATTAAATCAAATTAACTTAATTAATTACAACGCGTTAATTAAATAAATAAATCCCTTTTAAAGGAGCTGATATTGCAAATGTTTGTAATGAAGCTGCCTTACACGCTGCTAGAAATAAGCAACATCAAGTTACGGGGGATAATTTGGAATACGCTGTTGAAAGAGTTGTCGGAGGTTAATTTAATTTAATTTAATTTAACTTCCAATTAAACTTGATTAATAATTAAATTAATGTTTTAGGTACGGAGAAAAGGAGTAACGTTATGTCTCCCGAAGAGAAAAAAGTTGTGGCTTATCACGAATGTGGTCACGCGTTAGTAGGGTGGATGTTAGAACATACCGATGCCTTAATGAAAGTTTCAATTGTCCCTAGAACCACAAATGTCTTGGGTTTCGCGCAATATTTACCATCGGATAAAAAATTATACACTAAAGAACAAGTTAGACGTCATTAATCAATTCTAATTAGATTTAAATAACTTATAATACGAATTTAATTTATTTAAATTTTAGCTCTTTGATAGAATGTGTATGGCTATGGGTGGACGTGTAGCCGAATCATTAACTTTTAATCGCGTTACAACTGGTACTAATTCTATTAATTTAATTTTAATATAATCAAAAGTGGATGAGAGGAAAAGTATGAAAATGGCCAAAAGTCGCGAGTCATCAGAGTTTCGCCGTAGTTGACCGTTATATTGGCGTAGCTATACTGGGCCTGTTCACTCCCTTAAAATAGGTCTTGTGTTAATTCGCGGTTACGCGGTTACAGTCGTCTGCTATTGTGTATGCTAGAACTTCCTCGATTTGTGTTTGTAGTCAGGACAGAGTAGCTGGTAAGGTTTTAAAAGGTATTTGAAGGTATAATTTGGATTTGTGTAAGGTTATCGAAGCAATAGATGAGCGCGTAAAACTAGATACGTTTAAAACAAATCTCGGTAATTTAGCGCCAGCAGCTTGCGTCGTGATGCGCGTGATCGAGTTTGCTATGGTTAAACCAAGGAGGATAAATGTCTGAACTACTTTCAGTCGCGAGTTTGCAAGTCCATCAGTCACTAGTAAATTAAATAGTTATTGGCGAAACTTTGATGTCCGCGTTTTTTAACACAGGCTCTATGGCCATTGTCATACTTTCCCTATCATCCGCATTTGATATAATTAAAACTAACTTTATTTAACTAACTAACTAGGTGCGGAGGATGACTTAAAAAGAGTTACAAAAATGGCATACGCCCAAATAAAACAATTTGGAATGGACCCAGTTGTCGGGACACTGTCCTTCCCTACTGATGAAGAAATGGGAGGTAGAGGTTTTGTTGGTAGAAAACCCTACAGTCGATTGTTAGCCAATACAATGGACGAAGTAATTAAAATAATTAATTGTCTTAAATAAATTAATTAAATAAACTTAATTTTTAGCGTGCGAGGCTTTTAATAGCTCAAGCTTATATGGCTACTGAACGCGTCATCAAAGATAATAAGCAAAAATTGGCATTAGTAAGCCAGTACTAATAATCTTAATTAATTAAGTGTTAATTATTATTGATAATTAATTATGTTTATAGTTGGCGGAAGCTTTGATTAAAAAGGAAGTACTAAACTATGATGATATTGAAAAACTTATTGGACCCTCTCCTTATGGAACAAAACGAACTATTGAATCAATTGATTGGGGTCCAGTTGAAGGCAACGCTGATATTAAATCCGAGAACCAAACACCACCCCCACCTCCCAACACCCCTTCACCTCCGGAGGTCACTCAAATTACAGCCTAACCATATATAGATACAATAAATAATTATCATAAATTATTTTGTAGTTTACATTACATTTGATTGAAAAATAAAATATTAATTAGTAGTACTTAATTTTGAAGTTAAGTTATTAATTAAGTTGAATCGCGGTAACGGGGACAGACATCATTGCAGATTGCATGAGGTGTAGCGTTATAGCATAAGAAAATAATATATAGCTCCCCATAAGTATGAAACTCTCCATTTAAGACATGTAAACAGCATTTTCTTCCATTGAAATTTGTAAAAAGTTTCTAATGCCACCTATTAAGAGTTTTTGGCGTGAAAAGATGAAATATTTGTTTAGAAAATTTTCAAATTTTATATTGTAATTAAATAGTTAAAGGTCTAGAAGTTATTATTATGATAATTATAACTGATTAAGTACATGTCAAAATTATCATAATAAATTAATAGATGGCGCGAGATTTTGACGAACGAGGCTAGCGCCTACACTGGTACGAGGTATGGAGTATCTTGTGTCTCTACGGGCCCATCGTGCCTTTCGCGGACACCTCAGGTGGCGGCGGTGGTTTCGCCCCCCCCCCTTTTTACTCGTAGTACCAAAACTTCTCCCACGGGGCGTATAAGCGTACGCGCGCCAAATTTGGGAGCAAATGCTGTAGTATGAAAATGTACTACGTTTCATACTTATAGGGAGCTATATACTATTTTCTTATGGTTATAGTTTATAAACGGGAGATAGAATTGTCTTCTAGGCTTTGGTAGTGCTCTAAAGTTAAACTGAATTATGATACGAGCCTTGAGATCCGCTATCCCGAGTGGTAAGTACTTAGGACACCCTATCCTTTGGACTAATCCCATTGATTATGCTTTAAACACGCATTCTGGGACCTAGGTAGATGTAATTGTTTACCTATACTTAAGGGGGAGGCCATTTTCATCAATCAAAACGATTTGTTTACCCATCCTAAGTTCTCAAACTTGACGCCCATTCCATAAAAAAAATCTCAGAAAACTTTTAAACTTCTTGTACCCGCCTACCGAACCAAAGGCATCAACCCTTGAGGGTTTGACAGGCAACTAAGCAAGAAATAGCTTGACACACTTCTCCTTTTTGTCATTGCAATAAGTATAAGACCACTTGGAAAAACGTTTAGCTCCTCAAAGGCTTTTATAGCCCAACGTAAGAAATATGATACGGTTTGTCGTATTTGACGTAAGTACTTGGGTTTGCAGTCTTAGTTGAAGTAAGTAATCATGGAGCCATGATGGTTCTTAATTTTTTTAGAACCATCCATGGGTTTTAGTCAATGAAACTAATGATGGAGTCAAATTACAAGGAGAGTTCAAATGTTTTTTCGATTATCTTATTCGTTCGCTAAATTTAAGGTAATTTTAAGTTAATCGTGATTAAATATAGTTGAAAATTAATCGTTATTTTAAAGCTGGGAACTCAAAGTACCCGAGTTTCCCGGTGGGGGTACTGAGATATCTCCCGGTATATGGACTGGCGCTATGGGAATGATATCTCAGAATGTAAGGAGTAAATACATAAAATAATGATTGAATATTGAGGAGGTAAAGGGGTTAAACAATTTCTAGAAAGCTGACGTAATATTTCAACCATTTGGAGTTGATGCGAAAAGATTTACCGTGGCCGATTTCACGTCATCATTTGCCTCGACGCACTACTCTATTCTATCAACCGTCAACAGAAATACCCAAGATTCTATGTTTTTCTCTTTGGACAGCGTTCATTTAGAAGTATAAGCCTAATTTAGCTATTACTGTATTTAACCATAATTTGGGTTTACAACAGGTGTGGTTGGTACTCGGGGCATTTCTTATTTCTCTATCTCTCATCTTCTATTGGACCGATCACATCGAAAATTGCATAAGCCTTGGACGACAAGGATTTGACCTTCAACGCGATAACTTTAAATTTTTTAAATATCTTTATGTTTTCAGCGCAGTTTTAATACTAAAGGGTATTAAATAGAAATACACGCTTACAATAACCTGCCTAACCATAAAAAAATAGCTGTAGATGGCTGCCAATCACGTACCTTGGGTCGACACTTGTTGATTTTCTCTTGGTCCTATGGCGTGGTAATCTTTGTGGCGGCCATTTCAAGTTCAATCGTGTCACGTCTGACAATGGCCGTTGATGATGACAGAATAGACCATTTAAGTCATATCATTAGATACCCAACGTTAACCCCGATTGCGGTGGAGGACACGGTGGCTTTAGAGTACATCAGGGTGGGTAGGTCACGCGATTGAAATATGGCGGCTTCCTAAGCCTTGGTTTCAATTTTCAGAAATCGACGGACGAAAACTTACAACAACTATGGAACCAAATTTTGAAAAATGGCGGCCAGGTTTCGGTTAAAGCTTTCGATGGCGAACCCGTAGTAAAGAAAGTAATAGACGGAAGAGCCGTACTAATTTCGAATGTCGAAATTTTGATCGATATCGCGAAAAGTCACTGCACCGAGGCCCATTTTCATTTGGCTAAAGAAGGGTTTCTTTCCGTTTTCGTTACCATGATGATCAACCGCGCATTACCGCCTGCCTTCAAAGAGCAAATGAACTTGCGGTAATAGGCCTTATTCCTGATCAACGCCACCGAGGTGTAGCGGCGACTTTTGGAACTATAATAATACGGTAGCCAATTACAGGTGGCGCTGGAGTAGATGGACTCTGATGGAGATGTTATTTTCTCTGTTTTGATTATTACAGCTTCAACTTCAAAAAACACGTTTTAAATAATTATTATTAACCGAATAATCTCCAAATAGACCAAAATCGAATGAAAACTTACTCCAAAAGTCTTATTTCATAATATTAGACAGAATAAGAAAGGTGAAATCAACTTTTAATACTTTTGAAACCATATCGCTTGTTAAGCCTTGGCTATTCACATGATTCAAAATAGAGAAAATAACAGATCTCCATCAGAGTCCATCGGCTCCAGCGCCACCTGTAATTGGCTACCGTATTATTATAGTTCCAAAAGTCGCCGAAACGCCTCGGTGGCGTTGATCAGGAATAAGGCCAATTGACAGAAAATGCCATAAGGGGCTGGAAATAAGCTTTAATTTTTTGCAGTGTTTTACATTACACCGATGTCGGACTAATGGCACGTGCGTGGGATCCCCCTCTTCTGGAAAACAAAACCTGCGTCGCAGACTCAACAGCCAATGACGGCATCGCTTTGCGTTTCAGGGACCTATCCGTCAGTTTTCGCCTATGGTTAATTGGGTTCATGACGTCATTTGGTCTAATTGTAATCGAAAGCGTGTATAACGTAATAAAAATCGAAAACCAGCCATCCCGACGTCAAATTTTGGCGAAAAATCGCGTACAAATGATGTAAATAATTAGGCCTAATTAAGATTAATAATAAAATACACCATTTCCACGTGAGCTGCATCATTGAGAAAGTTTTAATTTTACGTGAGCTTATAGATTTTTTTCTCCGTCTCTCTCCTTTTCATTTCATCAGGTACAAATTGTATATAGAAATAACTTATTTGTCAATAAAATTTGTCAAACATAAAATTCGTCTTAAAATTACATTTCATTCTTTACGCGTTAGCCGTACGCGTTCAAAACACGTACGTGCGAGTGATTTAACAGTTGTTATAAGATGGGGGAAAAGGAGAGAATAAAAATAGTATTTGAAAGTGCGTATAACATTTTGCGAGATATACAATAATAAAAGGGTTAATAAATACCCCATGATAGTTAAATGTTTACATCGTAAACACGGTAATTAATTTTTGGTTTTGCTTCATACACTAAAAACACTAACAATAATTAACAAACTATAGTGCGGCTTATTGTAATGATAAAAGTTCGAATTTGCATAGGTTCTAAAACAATGACAAAGTCATCTTTGGTCGGTAGTTGGTTTTGACTTTGTTGTAAAGCCGGTTCGTCTGATAAAAACCCTGTCGAATTGTTATTTGAAACGCCTGGCCCGTTGTCAATTGCATTTTCTACGATTTTTTCCCCAAACAATTCGTGTTAAAATGGTCTATTTAGGCCTAATAAATAATACAGAACATAATACCATACCTTCTATACTCCTGGGAAGTCTGGTAGGACTGCTTCCATCAACACTAGCGTCGGATTGAGGAGTTTCCTGACGGTTCCATTTCAACTTTTCGATTGTGTCCGCGTATTGGTGGGCTGAGAGAGTCGTTTCCCTAACGGATTCGATTGAAAACGGACAGAAAAGATTCTGGAAAAGACATTAGATTCGCGATTATTTCATTTCAACTCGGGGCGCAAACATTAATACCTTACCCTTAAGGAAATTTGAGCCGATTTGGAAAAGATTGGGTCCTCATTCGCCTCGTAAATATGCTCGAATCTGACTAGAATCTCCACGTAATTGAGCATTTCAAGTGTCAAAAGATGGACATTGTCCGGTAAATTCCCGCTCAGAAACGAAAACTGTAAACAGAACCCATTGTTTACCTTGAAGACGCGAAAAGAAAATAGGCAAAAAAACATACGTGCAGATGAGGTTCGTCCGAGTTGTAAATGGATTCATTCAATGTCCTGAAGATTAGATCGGGTTCGTGGTAAAGTTCTTTACTCAGTTCCCTGATGTACCTGGCGCTTTCTTGAACGGGTCCAAAGGTAACCCAATGTCTACCGCGAGCTACTAATCCCTTCCCGTCTAACCCGAGTTCGTTTAAGGGTTCATCAACACCATAGCCATCGTCGTAAAGGATTCTTCTATGAACCATAACTTCCAGGGATCCATCAACAATACTGGAACCGCCTTGAGCACGATCGGGGAAAACTGTCAACTGTTCATCAGCGACTGGATCGCGAATGTATATCCAGCCAGTCAGGGGGTAGTAATTTCCCGCTACTGGTTCCAGCATTGAGTAATTCCAGTTGCGACGGTAATTGCGACTGTATAGAGTTATAATTAAGACGCGACACTTATTAGATGGCAGATATATCTTACACTCTTTTGATGGTTTCCCTGCTATTGGCGTCCGTGTAAAAGGTTCCGTTTGTGACTAGTCCCGTTTCGAATCGGCTAATTACTTCCTTACCACTGTAATCCCTATTAAAATGTAATTAAGAACAGAGTTAGACTTACCCAGTCTTATAACAGGTTCAGGTATACTGCAGCCTCGCTTACTTGGTAGGAATTGGTCCCACGACCCAATCGAATTCGAGGTAAGGTTTCCCTTTGTACAACCTAATAACCTGACTAATCCAGTTGCCGAAATCTTGCCGAATTTCTTGTACAAGATCACCCTAAATACGCCGTGCAACTCCATTAGATAACAAAAAAAAATCAATAAAGATAAGGATTAAGTTACATTAACTAAAGTGGCGTTAACCCTTGTCGAAACCGGAAGTGGGGACTCGAACAACGGATTGAAAGAGTAGGCTCCGGAAGCTTTCTCATTCTGAAAGCCCGGTTGCGACGTGTAATAGTGATAATTCTGCTTTAGATCCCTCTCTTGTCCGTTGACAACCACTTTTTCTAACAGTCCCGTCACGCTATTAACTTTGGCTTTTATAAACTGGAAATAGGTAAAATTAGCGCGCCAAAAACCTTAACCCTACTTTGGTCTATTTTTAATAATTACTTCGTTTTCAATGACTAGATAAGTTTCGAGGTTATTCGATTGTTCCGATCTCGTTACGATGCTTTCTCTGTCAGACGCAGGCGCGTAGTCTTGCAAGCGTCGAACTGTATAAGTCGTGGCCCCCAAAGCTGGTATAGTCGCGAGAAAAACCAATTCGAATCTCGCGGGACTAACCCTTTCGGGAATTCGTTCCACGGTTTGACTTATTGGAACGATCTAACCAATGGAATTAGACCATCGTCCAAAGAGGCAAAATGTTTCATAAGTACTTACTTGTATATTCACTAGAAATTCACGACGATCCCGAACCTCGTAGGCTTCACCCGTTACAGGTAGACGGACGTAAGAGGTTATGGGACGTGACAAAGAGTTATAGGCTATCACTTGAAACTGAAGAAAGATGGTTTGGTTAAAGGTCGTGTTGAAGCAAAGCGCGGGTTCAGCGGGTCCCCTACAAGGCGACTTTCCCCCTGTACTCCAGTTTTGGCTTGGCAAAGGCTAGTGGGCGGGATTTACAAGTGCACTTAATAATCCCGCCCACAAATGTCTCCTGCCTTCGCCAAGCCAAAACTGGAGTTTGTAAGGAAAGTCAACTTGTAGGGGACCCGCTGGACCAGCGCTTTGCTTTAAGGTCAAAAGGTGATGGTATTTCTTTACCAAAGGCTGCGTTTCGGTGAAAGAACATTCAGTTTGATTTAAAAGGTTACAAAAATAGAGATCTCTAACGTCAGTCGCGTTTGAGACGTGTCTACTAAAGGCGGTTTTGACTTCTTTCTGACATTCGTTAATGCCATGCGCTAAAGACACGGCGTAATCATGGGCCACGTGAAGTTTTTCCGTCCCACTACAACCAATTAAATTTTAATATATCAATTACTTAAATTAAAATAATCTAGCGCCTAGTTCTTTCCTTTAAGAATTAAACTAATTAAACCTACGTTAAGGCATCATGATGTTGCATCACTCCTACAGCTGATTCTATTTGGTAATAAAAGTTAAAATACTTATAAAACAACCCCCGCTAATAAACAAGTCAAAATATTTACGCAAAGAAAATATGTTTGCTGTAGGCATGCTGCCAAATGTTGTTATTTGTTTGCAAGTCTAAAGAAAAATAGTTGTTCTTTTGTTTATATATTTTAAGACATTTTAAAATTATGAAAGTTTAAACCTGCAAAAAGGCTGACGCTCGGCGTCCGTAAAACTTAGACGTCGGTCGACTGGTAAAATAACCTGTCCAATAAGAATTGGCTTCAGACGCGTACGGGAAGAAGTCATCGTCTTCCGTATGCCAAGAGACCTTCGCGGAGTTAAGGGCTTTCAAATAGCACGAGGGTGTTGAAAAGAATATGTTTACGTCGCTACCATTGCCTTGCTGTTTGTGTAATATTACACCAATTAGCGTTAGAGGAAACTTAAACCTTATTATCATTGACATACCAATGAATTTATTCTTGACATAAGTTGCTCAAGATTACGGTACCATTTACCGGCATGACGGTAATAAAAATCCATACCCATTGTAATGATTGTATGATTGGTTTTATATTGTTTGGCCTAATTGTATAGTTTAAATTGAGTTATTAAGCCTAAATGTCTAAATTCTAATAAAACCTACTTGTTCTTTAACTAAATGTATAAAATCGTAGGCTTTCTGTAGAGAATTTTGATCCTACAAAAACAACAACCACGTGTTTATAAACAGCTAGCTCCCGGCGCATAAAATTAATTAAGCTTACGGTGATTTCTTCATCCCAACAATTAATATCGTAACAAAACCCTTTAGGTGGCCAATAAACATTGGGTAAAACCCCGGTAAAAAGTTCGGTAGAGGCACCCAAGGTGGGACTTCCTCTCCATATAAACTCCATCCTCTTTGTTTTTCTTCTGTATTCAATGTCTTGGTAGTCAATTCGGCCCAAAAACAAACCGTCAAAACCCATCTAACCAATATAACACTCGCGTTAGTCTTAAGGATAACTCTACCGGTCCGAAATTGACAAAACTAACTTGACTGAAAAGAGAGGCTTGTTGCCTGGAGTGACCAAAAGGGTCAACTTGCCAGACAGCTTTGGGATGAGAGCATTGTCCGAACGTATCATTTAAGAAACGCATTCCCAGCGTCATTTGGTCAACAATGGAGGAATAATGCGTCACGGCTTCATCATTCATGACCCAACCGCCACCCACAAACTCTAACCGACCTTTGAATGGAAATTTTTATGAGTCACTTCGGATGGGTCAATGGTTATAACCGCGTCATTTACCGGAATTGACCAGGTCAGTTACTCTTTTCTTCATTTCGGGGTCCTGTTCTTCCCACCATTTATGAAAAAAGGCCGACTCAACGTAAACAAATCGACGATTAGGGTCTTGGTTCAAGTGAAATATGACCGAATGAATTATATCTCTGACGTCTAAAAGGTCATTTAGTTTAACCCCGAGTTCAATTATGATGATTGCTTAGTAAACTCACAAGCTCTGTAGTATTGTTCCACGGTTAAAACCCAACCAACGTCATCGTGCGTGTGACAAACAATATGGACGTTTAACATGCCAGGTTTACCAGGATTGCAAGCCTGAGATTTTTGAACAATTACAAATTGTATACTCGAAGACTTAAAATCACTAAATTCAGTTGTGACTTAATTAAAGCTACTTCATAACGAATTCTTAATTATACTGACTATAAAAGGTTTTTCGTTTAATTAATTTTAAATTCTGTTGACTGTTTAACAATCTATTAGTTTGAATCCGCGGCCATCTTGCAAGATGGCGGACAGAATAAGTAATCAAAACGCGATAACTTATACATATTAAAGTAGGCCTAACTTCCAAATGAAAGTCCGTTAACATTTGCTAATAATATTGGTTCATTTAAAAATAACCCTTAAGACAAAAAATTTCTAGACTCACGTCATAGCCACACTTATTCTGGGCACTCTCATCTTGTTCTTTGGTTACGGTTGCTGTCAGAACAACTAGAAGAGTGGCGTAGATCAAAACTGTTAATGGTCCCTTCATTTCCGACTTGTCTCGATGTTGTTGTTTTTTTCCTCGACTTGGTTAGGTAACTTTAATTTCCGATGGAGTGGAGAGGTTTTCCTCGGGTTCGGGTGTTTTGAAGTGTCGGAGTTTTACCTTTCACATTTTCTGTGGAAATCCAATTTGAGGGACACGGTTCACCAACCCACTCTCTCTCCTTCAGATCTCGGGTATCTTCCGGCGAAGAACAATAGAGCGAAAAGAACACCCTCGTAAGACGAACACCGCGTGACGAACCGATGATATCCGGGCTGAGATAAGATTGTATAAAAAAATTAAATAGGTATATACAATATTCTTTCTAAAAAAATTATATTATGCAATTATGAGACCGTGATTTCCTAAATTAACGGTTATCGCGTTGGAAAACAGAGGCAATTATAACCGGGTTAAGAAACAATTGATTTTAAATGTATAATTGTCATAGCGTAGAAATGTATAAGAAAGAATTTTTCTAACTTTTCATTATTAACTAGTAAAATTATTAACTGAAATAAACTATTGATAATCAAAGTATTTGTTACTATATCTAGCACTCGTCTTCAAATATATATAATTTAGGCCCATCTGAAGTTTGATGAGCAGGAGAAAAAACATAAAAGGGTACTGAGGCTGGGAAGAATCATGCTACATAACTAAAGTATTAAGGGGATACAGAGTGTCATCCTTCTTCTATTATCCCCTTCTGATACTAGTTATATTTTGCCAGCTGTTAGAGCGTTAGAGTTTTCTTAATATAATCAGAGTTTAAATTTACAAATTAAATTATTTCTGTTAAAATTATTTTTAATATTCACGTATTAATTCCATAAACTCACATTAGATATAATCGCTTATAACAATGGATTGAAGAAGAAGAGTATAATCATTATCAGTAATCGAGATTTCATTTTAAAAATTTAAACACAGCTTATCATTAGGTGAGTTTAACCGAAAGTGAGATAAGGATGGTTTTTTCCGGTATATTTTTTTAAATTATTGCTAGCTAAATTTAGGGCAAAAGTGATGTTTTTCTACTTATTTTTTTGTAACTGTACTAGCCGAGAAATTCGTGAATTTGTCGCCATGCCAGTAACTTTTTAAGCTTTTTTTAAGTCCCCCCTATTGGTGGTTGGTTGTCGTGAATATGGAATTTTAACTGCAAAGCGAGATTTAGTTAACATTTTTTCCACACATTCGCCCCCGCAAATCCAAAAGTCTTGTGTAAATACCCTAAAAACTTTTACCACCCCGAGTTTGCAAACGTAAGCGCAAAGAGAAACCGAAATGTAATACATTTAAATATGTTTTTCCATAATCGTAAAAATTTAAACTGTATCTTTTAAAGGAAGGAAGGAAGACCCGTCACTAGAATTTTACTTCCTTTTAATTGAAAAAAGCGTTTAAAATTATTTAAATTGGAAGACACCAGAAATTAACTTGTCTATTAGTCAGAACATAGGAATCATATGTGGCAACATTTCTATACATAGTTTCATAAGTTCATAAGATATGTTCCTTCCATAAGTTTTTCACTGGTTACAAACTGGAGCTTGTCATGAAGTGAATGAGATAGGTCATAGATTCGAGGTAAAGCGACGCCTGGTGAGTCAAATGCTTATTAATGCAGACTAAATAGGAAGATAGAAGTCCTGCAAAACCGAGTGTAGTCAATTCTCGCGTCGTTTTCGAAATAGTTAAGTCTCTAGTATTATGAAGTATAGGAAGTGTCATACTTATGGAACATATCTTATAAACTTACGACAGTTTTCAGACGAGGAGGATTCATACCATTTACACAAGGAGGCAAGGCTTCAGGTGTTACACAAGGAGGCCTGACTCACTGGTGAAGTCAAATTCCAGGCCTCCTTGTGTAAATGTAGAGAAAATAATTTCCACGAAAAGAAAAAACTTAACGGCATTTAAGTCTCCCTTTAAACAAATATTACATCACCATCAAGCAAAATTTTAAATAAAAATTAGTTCTCACTGCTCGTTTTCACCACCCAGTAGCGTATGAAGAACTTGGTAGCTCTGTAAACAGGAGGACCACGGGCGAGGCTTTAACGCAGTCAGTGTGTGCGTATATCCCTTTTAAAGGACACTAACCAAGTACTTTCCAACACTCATTTTGAAATAACTCCTCGAAATAAAAATGCACTAGGGACGGAAACTGACGGTTCTGTTCTGCTTATGAAAAAGGGGCGAGCTTTTGTTCGAAATTTATGGATTATGGCCCAGGAAAAAAAAAAAAAAGATGGGTAGTATTTGAAAGAATTTTTCTAGACTATTGTGCCGACTATAAACATTCATAAAGGCATAACAGCGGAATGTGTTATTTTCCCATAGATTATCATCCTGTCGAAGGTGGGTGAATGCCATTACTACCATAGTTCATCCCGCCTTCGAAATTCAGTTAAAAGAAAGGTAAGATACATAATTTGGGGAGTATATCTTTAGAACCATACTGAGGTATTTCTACACTGCAAACTCTGTGCGATTTGAAACAGTTTATTTACAGGGCTTCATATTTTAGGGTCATGAATTTACTAAAATATGTCTAAGAATATTAACTGGAATAGAAAAATTTGGAGAAAGAGTGGTATGGAAATGTGCTATCATTAAAAACATGAATTGACAAACAAGCTTGCATCTACGATTACGGAACAGATGTTACAAACTAGGGTAGTAAGAATTTAGAAGAAACCTTCGGCTTAAGTCTTTGCTTCATCAAGAAGTGATATTAGGGAGAAGGTATAAATTTGCCCCATTTATAATCTAGCTTTATCTCCAGTCCAAAAGACGTAGGTCCGGAGTTAATTCCCGCCTCTAAATTACAACCAGCATCTCATTGATTCTTGAAAACTCACGTCAGCGCGACGCGAATGACGAAAATTACGTATTTTCCGACTCAGGAGAGGCGAAATAGCCCGGCCTCCTTTTACGTCCCCCCTGGTATTTTGAAAGGGGGACTGGGAGTATGGCGCGCGAATATTTGGGTATCTTATACCTTCTCCCTAGGAAACTAGATATCACTTCTTGGCTTCACTAAAAGTTGCAACCATGCATAAACAAACAAAACAACTGCAATATTCATTTTACTCTTGAAAAAATTCATAATTCTGGTCCAACCGATCGAATCTCGGGGAACAAAATTGCGCGTGGCAATGTTAAATTTAGACTATAACCGATTACAGTGGGATGTCCGGTCACGTGGTTGGCCATTGGTCGTTGCGAAAAGAAAAAAAGGAGCGTGACCACCTTCCATCAATATGTCCATGGAGAAATATGGGTGGAGTAGGTGTCCCTCCTGCCAGCGTAGTAAAAAAAATAAACTTTCTAAAGCGTTCTGGATCCAATAAGAATTTCTGGTAGTTTTTATATTTATATACATATAAAATAAAACGCTTTTATTGATTTGACATTTCCGTAAAAAACCGAATAGGGCAAAGAAAAAGAGTTCCTAATAGATGTTCGTCTATCTCCCTTTTGAAAACGCGAAATTTTATGAAAACCCGGTAGTAAATTACATACTAAGGTTCAGGTTCAGGGGGTAAATAAACTTTAACGTTTTTTGGGTATCCGATAAAGAGAGAGTGAAATGTGAACAGTGAAACTGTTTTGTATTTAATTATCCAAATAAGACTTAAAATTCCCAGGTCAATTCGAAAGGTATGTACATGAATAATTTATCAAATGATGCGTTGTTATGGAACGTCAAATTAGGAATCTGATCAATACTAAAACTGTGTCTTTGCAAGACCAAGAAGTGATATCTAGTTTATTAGGGAGAAGGTATAAGATGTCTTAGTATTCGCGCTCCATAGTCCCAGTCCCCCTTTCAAAATATAAGGGGGGACGTAAAAGGAGTCCGGGATATTTCGCTACACTCTCCTCAGTCGGAAAATACGCAATTTTCGTCATTGGCGTCGCGCTGACGTGAGTTTTCAAGAAGAAATGAGATGCTGGCTGGTTGTAATTTAGAGGCGGTGGTTAACTCCGGACCTACTATACGTTTGGACTGGAGATAAAGCTGGAAATGTGGCGGCGAATTTATAACTTCTTCCTTATAAACTAGATATCACTTCTTGGTCTTTGAAAACCAAAACAGAGTGAGAGATAGAGACTCTTCCTTATTCATGGACCAATTTAGATGTCTTATTATAAAATCTATGTAATCATCGTAAATATTAGTTAAGTGAACATACTCTCCCACGCTTAGTAAAGTCTGGGCCGGGGAGGAAGGCTTGCAAGCCTACATTTTAAGGTATGTTGTAATTGTAATTTTACACAAGGTCAAACTGAAGTTTCCCTTTGTTAGAGATGCTAAAGTGGCTAAACGGTAGTGGAAAAATGCCAAATTATGCGATTTTATTACTTATTTTCCGTAAAAAATGACTTTATAACTTGTTACCAAGAAGCGATACCTAGTTTACTAGGGAGAAGTTTATAAGGTGTCTAAGTATTCGCGCGCCATAGTCCCGCAGTCCCCTTTCAAAATACAAGGGGAGACGTAAAAGGAGGCCGGGCTATTTGGCCTCTCCTCAGTCGGAAAATACGTAATTTTCGTCATTCGCGTCGAGCTGACGCGAGTTTTCAAGAAACAATGAGATGCTGGTTGTAATTTAGAGACGGGGATTAACTCCGGACCTACGTTTATATTGCAGATAAAGCTGGAAATGTGGCGAATTTATAACTTCTCCCTAGTAAACTAGATATCACCTCTTGGTGTTAGCGTATGCGAAAACTAACCTTCAAGCCTTGTGACACCTAGGAGGATGGAACTCGTTCCATCCTCCTAGGTGACACGTGCAGAGAGACGGGGAAGGAATTAGGTTTAAATAAATCTTAATTAAAAAGAGAGTATAATGAAAAGTAGGCCTACGCATTAAGCCTAATTTATGATTACGACATCTTTAGGAAAGAAAGATCCGTATATATAATTCGCAACAATTCAAGATTAAAATTGAAGTTAGGCCTAATTTATGTAAGAAGTTGGTATCCTGCTAAGCCTAATTCCCACGAATAAACCTTTCTTTTTCTCTATAACTCGAGTCTCGAGATTGCTAGCCTAAATTAAGACAGAGCCTTTCTCGAACACCTTTGACCTATTCTTAAAAGGGGCCTGGACTCTTAAAGAGGCTGTTGCGTCACAAGTACTGTACACCCTTCCGTAGTTGCGTGTTAGATAAAATGAAAAGTTGGGTCTAAGTTATGAGGGCCTACTACCTACTACAACAAGTAGTAGTATAATAATTCAAATCTATAGTAAAATGTACCGGTTTACCTCAGAAGAATCGATAGAGAAGTAAAGGTTCGTGGCATACGCCTAAACTATACAAGAGAAAGTATGGGTGAGAGAGAAAAATACAACGATTTTTAGTTAGCTAATGACCCGCATTCTAGTTCATTTCAAGATGAAACTTCTACACTGATAATTCAGTAAGAAATCGTGGGAAAATCTACAGTAATAGCATTCATACTTGTAGTAATCTTAACTTGGTATGGCGTAAGAAATGAATCCATACTACTTGACATTAGCACCTAAGGAGAGACAATGGCCTAATCATAATCCATAATGCTATCAAGTTAAATTGACCAGGAAGGTAGATTTGAATGAACTTGATGAACCGTTGCTACGCGATAAATCACAACACCACCGGCATCAATATATTTTTAAATAAGGGTCCAGTATAAAATTTAATTATTTCAATATTTTTCTCATTATGAGTTTTCGATATAATGAGACCTTGAAGTTGAAATTGACGGAGCGCCTGGGCTGGAGTTATGGATCATCAAAAGGAACGTTTAATTACTAAACTTAATTATGGTTATTTTATTTTTAATTGCGAAACCAAGGAGGAGGAATGAAGGGGAGAGGGTTAAAAGTCGATTAAATTTGTATATTAATGTGGTGTGGTGATCGAGTTCAACCTTAAGTTTATAGCAAGAAGCGATATCTAGTTTACTAGGGAGAAGGTATAAATTCGCCGCCACATTTCTAGCTTTATCTCCAGTCCAAACGTAGGTCCGGAGTTAATCCCCGCCTCTAAATTACAGCCAGCATCTCATTGGTTCTTGAAAACTCACGTCAGCACAACGTGAACGACTAAAATTTCGTATTTTCCGACTGAGGAGAGGCGAAATAGCCAGGCCTCCTTTTACCTCCCCCCTTGTATTTTGAAAGGGGGACTGGGACTATGGCGCGCGAATACTTAGGCATCTTATACCTTCTCCCTAATAAACTAGATATCGCTTCTTGTTTATAGATTATTTTTATATTTTTTTATAAAACCGTGTTGCAATTCAACTATAGAATATGGTTTTGTACTTTAAGAATTCTTCAAGTGAACAGGGCACGATTACTTGAGATAAGTGACATTTCAAATTGTGAATATCACAATTGTCAATGATAAAAATAATCTAAATTTTCCATAAAACTCATGTATATTTCTTTTCAATCCATGCGAAATTATACCAAAAAGAAAAAATAAAATAAATGAAAAACCAGTAGAGCAAATTTCTTACTGACGTCACTTCCGTTGTAAACCGCGTTTATGATTCGTGGCTTACTGATATTCCAATTTAATTATAAGTGTAATTTAATAATTATAATTACTGCGTGTTTTTTTTGTAATTTTTAAATAAATGGTCGAATTTTTTTTTAAAAAAAACCGAGGGGTTAGTTACTTTGTTCACAAAAATGCAATGATTTACGTATAAGAATTACACCACTGACATTTAGTCAGATTGAATTGGGAGCGTACAATGCTTTCAACATCGAAAAAATTGGAACAGATGTGAAAGCGTTAAAGCAAAGGTAAATCTAAACGAGATAGAAACTTCCACGTGGTCGTTAAAACAGAAAACTCACATTTAAATATTATACGTATACGTTTGTTTTATAACTTCAGTTAGAATATTTCGCGATTTCAAGGTTTTAAAACAATTAACTTTACATTAACTTGAGCGCAAACTTCTATACATTTAAGCGCAGAACGCAAGAACGCCAACGTCTAACGTCAAGGTATTTAATAAATACAGTCACTTTGAAAAAACATCCCAGGTTCACGTTTGCAATAACAACAGTCAAACCTTCAAAAACAACGTATTTTATGAACCATATAACACGGTGTGTTTTATTTATCCTTGATAATATAATATTTTCTCATAACTAAGTTACCGGGTCTGAACTCTGTTAGATCGTGGATTATCAATAATCAAATGGCACAATACTGGTATTGAATGTTATATTTTATAGAGTAAATACTACACGTGTGCTGTTTCTCTATACTGCAGAACGTAGATGCCATCTTTGACAGGGTCTGGGACGCATTTATTATTATTATTTTTTTTTTGGTCGTGTTTAGCGGTGCGTACCAACCTCAAGGGGTCAGGCGTGAAATAAATAATTAAAAACATGCACTAAGGGGATAACCATAAACGCGTGAATATGAATTCATTTAATTATCTCGTGAAATTGAATGTATAATAATGTGTAGAATTGTTTTTGACAAGTTCTTAAAGTGGAAGGCAATACTAAATTAATAGAAAGCTTTCAGTTGGAGGAGGTGCCATAATTTACTCTGCCATATATGAAGCTGAGACCACCCCCAATATGGCTACCAGAACAGCGGTAAGATTTTGGAGGGTGTGACGTACTACTATCCCATCTGCAAGCTCATCCGTAAACACTCTTAACTCGAAAATGGTAACCCTTAGAACAAAATTTCATAGAACGTTTTCGACTCAAAATTGTTTAAAGAACACCCCCTACTGACTGTCCTTTATAGAAAGACCCTGTATATCAATCATGTATAAAAACAAAGATATGATATGTCAACTAACTTAATAATTACAAGATAAAGCTTAGCAAATGAGAAGATATTTAATAATTTTGAGCGCTTGGAAACGTGGTGCTTTAGTTCAATATTCATAGAACGTTTTAGATTCAAAATTGTTCAAAGAACATCCCCTACTGACTGTCCTTCCCGGAAAGACCATGTATTACAAGTATAAATACAAAGATATGATATGTCAACTAACTTAATAATTACTAGATAAAGCTTAGCAAATGAGGAGATATTTAATAATTTTGAGAGCTTGAAAACGTGGTTGGTGCTTTAGTTCAATATTCATGGGGAAGTTGTTTTCAATCAAGAAACGAGGACTCTAGGTGACAGCTAACGAACGGGACAAGACAAATTTACCTACTTTGAGAGAGACGAGTGGTTTTGCTGAAGGTTCTTCAACAAGTAAAAATATACCTATATATCTAGTATACATTCGCGCGCACTATTTGACGGCAATATGGATTATACGGAAGCAGGTACTGGCATTATGTTTTCGAGTCACGAGGTACACTGGGGGTCCCAAGGTTACGAAATGAAGCTGATTTATCGATCTGAGAAGTCAAAATTATTGTATTCCTCTCTGCCTCTCTCTCTCTCTCCCTCTCTATTCCAAATTCAAGTCAACAATAAATATGTAGGTTAGTTATTACGAGGGGGACCTCATTCCAGAGATTTTTAACGATAATTTTTAGGGTCGAAGGTTGAAATTATTGATAGTTAAATTAGACCTAAATTATGTCAAAAATAAATTTATTTAGGGTAATTACCGTACCTTTTTCAGGTAGTTAATTACGATGAGGTAATGAGAAAAACAAGGTCAAAATTGGACCAAAATGAATAAGATCTATTGTTTTTATGTTTAGTTAGTTGTTATTTATTGTTTAAATACGTCACCAATAAATATACAAGTTGCAGTAAGCTAAGTATCTAGTCAAATTAGAACGAAATTAGAGCAAAATACAAATACTTCAAACTAAAGCTGCAATATCTCAGTTGTGACGTCAGTGCCTAGGTAAAACGTCACGGGCTTAGCTTTGGCAGTGGGCGGCCATGTTTGGTACCGCTTTAGTTCTATGGCCAAATATCATGGGTGACGTCACACTAAAGCTTCTGAAATAACTCTATAGAGCTATTTCAGTTGTGACGTCAGTGCCTAGGTAAAACGTCACGGGCTTAGCTTTGGCAGTGGGCGGCCATGTTTGGTACCGCTTTGGTTCTATGGGCAAATAGCAAGGGTGACGTCACACTAAAGCTTCTGAAATAACTCTATAGAGCTAGAACAATGCCTAGGTAAAACGTCACGGGCTTAGCTTTGGCAGTGGGTGGCCATGTTTGGTACCGCTTTGGTTCTATGGGTAAATATCATGGGTGACGCCTCTAAGATAGCCCTTCTATAGTGGGATAGTTGTACATTACAGTCAGAAATCATGATGTCACATTCAAAGCGCAATAAATTCATAAAAATATATTATGTTTTCAGTTAGTTTTATGACATCTCAATTCACCTTAAACCTTCATAAAAATAAAATGTTAAATTTTAAACGATATAACGTGAGACATTTTGTGACAATAGGCTATTATAATTTAGAGAACGTCTACAAGATCTGTCACGCGTATTTGATGCAAAAGCAATTGGCTGGTTAGTAGAGGCGTCGATGTAAATTTTTTTTTATTTCATTTTTCATTTAATGTAATAAATTTTTGAAGTCTGAATTCTTCCGGCGACTGAACAATGGGATAATAAATTCGACCTTCAATTTTTATTTTAAACTCATCTTCTATATTTTATTATTAAGGAAGAAATAGCGTGTTTTCTCGTTCATTAAATGGCGGCCGACTTGAATACAAAACCCCAGGAAATCGTCAATAATTTAACTTTGCCAAATTCGAAAATTAGACGTTAAAATTCATTAACCAATTATCTATCGACAAATTTTTTTTCCATCGATACCTAGGAGCATTAAATCAAAAGGAGTCCACAGTTTTTTTGCTGGATTTCTAGAGCTTTAATTAAATCAAAAGATTCAAATATTTCTTTACCTAAAGAGCCCTTTGATTAGAAAAAGTATTAAGGATTTCGCGATTTCTGTTGGAGGATTTTGGACTTAAAAAAAAAAAAATACAAAATCCTTACGGGATTTTATATGGAATTCTGATTACAGGGGTAATGGCAGCCCTCTGCCTTCGACTGTATTAAGCTCTATGGGGAAATAACATAGGGTGCCATTAGTCTATTCTTTTTTTTGCCGATTTGAAGTACCTACTCCTTTAAAAACATTTTCATTTCTCATGAGTTTTTTTTTTTTTTTAATAATTTTCCTAAATCGAAAGTGGTTTATTTTTTATAGCTCATTTAAGCGTAAAGTCTTTTAGATTAGTTTTGTATGAAGTGTGTATGGAATTTATCAATTTTAGTGAAAGTTTTCGTCATTCTGGAATTTGGTCTTATCCGTTGAATTTTTGTCCCTCTTCTTGGTTTAAAGACCACTTTTATTATTTTTTTTGTCAATGACACTTAAAAACATAACATAAAGCAACCACCACCCACAAAAGCTATGTTATAGTCATAACCGTAATCAATTTTCAATTAGCAAATAATTACGGTTGGTTTACATGCCAGGTATAATTACCGGTTTCTTTTGAACTTCTACAGACTCTAACACTAATTACTCAACTTAAAAACATTTACTGTTTCAATTTTAATTAAATTTTAATGTTTAAATTAACTTTTTTATATTATTAATTAAACTATGCATAATTAAAATTCTAATAGAACTGATAGCGCAGGAAATTTCAAGATAAATTATTTCCCAGATATGTTCAATAGATATCTGCAAAACGATATTGTCATATCTTCCCTTCTAGTTGGCCCTAGATACTGTATGGAATGACAAACACCTTTAACCCCTAATATCTCAAGTCACAGGTAGAACTTAGTTTTAAAATTGACCTTGATAACGACACAGACCTTTAAGATGTCTTTAATTAAAGAAATAATTATCTAAGTCAGTGAGGCTTAGCAAAATTATCACAATTGATCAGGACCCCAAAAAATTAAGAAGAAAAAACTGCATTAAAAACACAAACAACCATCCTGACCTTTAGTTGGCCACCATATACCAGTTTTACCAAAATAGGGGGGCTATTTCCACCTGTAACTATATACAATAACGGTTTTTGACGGACCGGTATCTCTCTGTGTCGGTCTGCCTTGAGCCGCTATGCCCTTGACAGTGCATGCAACGCATCCAAAACTCAACCTCAAAATCTAGGGTCGACTTGGGTGGTTTCAAAACAAACCCAAAGTAAAAAAAAAAACTCCGATACGCCCGCTGGGTGTGGGGGTACATAATAGGAGGCAAAACTCGGAAAACTACTATGGTAAGAACACGTTAAAAACATCCAAACTTACCCTCAAAATCCAATTTTTCTCTTCGAAAAATTCTGTAAAGATGAACCCACTAAATCCCTTCTGGGTCAAAGACAATGTTGTTAACTGACGGAACAGAAACGTTACTACAGGGGGGGGGGTGATAAACAAAGGTAGGAAACGTGTCCGGTCAAGGTTAGATTAAGTCCACTAGCACCGCGACAATCCTGGTAGACGAGCCTATTGTATCTGGCGTAACATGATGACAATGTAGGTAACTTTTGACTGCGTGCGATAACAAACAGTTCAGTAAAAACAACCGTACACGTTGTAGTTGCTCCGCTCTCCGAAACACAACACTAGCTCTCTATCCGCCTTGCCCACTCAACTAGTTACACTAGAATGAACGAAGTAGCGTCCGTACGACTACGAACGAATCGGAGAAACTCAAGGGAAACCTAGCGTTTTCCGAGCGTGAAAGACGTAGGAGCTGTGCTTTCTGCTTTGGCTGGTTCTCTAGATGCACTGTGGGGTAGAGGGGTGACCAAGGGTAACCCTCCCTCCCTTAGGTTTAACGTTAAGGCCACTCGACCGACGTAACATTTCTAAATCTGGACAGTTGTCAGTGGGAAAAGTATGTTATGGCCATACATAAATTTCATGGATGAGTATTTTAGATATAGTTTTACGAATTAGTCAAATGGAATACGAATAGAACAACACTTTTGGGTTAATTCCCAGGGTAGGACCCATAAAAGGGTTGGACTGCGAGTTGAGAAGGAGTAGATGTTGGGTTAGAAGGGTAGAGAAGTGTTATAAAGGGTTCTTGGCGTAAGTTATTGCTCAAATATTAACATAAGCATTCAATAGATAGTGCGCGTATATACAAGTGTTGCCAGTCAGTTGTGACGTGTATAAGTCAACCTTTATCTACAACAGATACTGAAAAGCGAGCTTGTAGTATTCTGTTCGATTCAGTAAATATAATTCAGTTCAAAATCTGAGAATGAGAAACTGTAATAACAAATTACTGGCAACACTGAAGAAGTTAAGTAACAGGGGGGAGGAAATATCTCTAGCCTCTTTTAGCGTTGATTGTCAAAATATTAACAAGACCATTGGTCAGACTTTACCAGAAATATTAGGCAAACAATACCGAAAACCTTTCAATTTCAGCATTAAAGTTGTTAAAAATCCTTCCACTTAGATGTAAAATTTGATACCACCGTTCCGTAGCGGTATAAGTAAAAACCGTAGTATCCTCCGAGTCTTCCTCGGAGTGCCATGGATTAACCTTTCTTATCTCGCGTAGAAGCCAAGAAGTTAGCCCATAACCGAAAAACCCTTTTATAATTTCTCTTAAAGTATGATAGGAAGAACTTACACTTCTAAGGCTGCACTTTCTCCGCTTGGATATATCGAGCATTAGAGCCGGAGTTCTCCCATTACCAGTATACTATAGAAAGAGTTGCGTTGGAGCGAAGAATTTCCCGCCATTTTCCATTGGAAAAGGCGGGAAAATAAGGATGGCTATATATTACAAGATATTAAAGGGAATATATATAGTTATATATATATAGGGGAACCTCTCAGGACCGCGTACGCCTTTTACGATAATAGTAAACAACAGTTACCATTCTCTCTCTCCTACACCTTCGTTTCTCTTTCAAAGAATTTTTGGTATACATCTACCTATGAGAGTCCTAAAGACACACCAACACACCAGTTTTCAAAGGTCATAGTTTTTTGTATTTTTTTAAATTGCGGGGTGCAATTTCTACGCATTGAGGTAGAGTTCAAGTACACAAATTTGGAGGATTAAAGAGATTACGTAATCAATTATACCGTCTTGTTGACGACCTAAGCCTAATTCAAATTAAGCTTAAATGGTTTAAGGGTCAAAACTTCATCTGGTCCAAGATGACAGAAAAGCCATGCCGGAGCCAACGAACCTAAGACTAATTTATGTTTAAATCAAAGGAACTTAAGCCTAATTTATACTGTACACCAAGGAAGCTGAGCTTAATTCATTTCCTGACCTAACCAAATCGTATTAAATCTGGAACAAAGGCCAAAAAGGTTTTAACAGAAACTAATTTAATTATGACTAAATACATTTGAACGTTGTTACATACTCCCTTTAATAGTCGATTTACGAAGTAGAAAATTGCGTTTAAAAACAAAAAGAAAAGGAAAAAAACAAAATGCCTGCAGAGTGCGTAATTTTCCATAAGTGGGCGATTTTGAAGCTTAGAGAGATGGTATAGCATTATTATAAAAGTACTTGAAGAACTTTAGTAGAGCGAGCGAGCGAGTACAGTGGATGGAAGAGAGAAAGATTTTTATGTGTAAAAAGGCCCCTTAATTTCTTCCGTTCCCTTAATCAGTCATTCTGGACCCTTAATCTTACGTTTTAATTGTCTCGATAAAAGCGTAATTATACCAAGACTGTAGCGTATAAATATAATTCTTGCAAAATGAATAATAGAAGACAGCCTATATTTTTCTACTAGTTCAAGACGAAAAGGTCAGTCACTCAACTTAATCGCGGTACCTTTGACTGTTCCAAGAACTCATATAAGGCGTGAGAACGTTAATTAAACCGTAGTGCATACCGGACCTCTGTTTACTTTCATTACTATAAGCAAGAAGTGATATCTATTTTATTAGGGAGAAGGTATAAGATGCCTAAAGTATTCGCGCGCCATAGTCCCAGTCCCCCTTTCAAAATACAAGGGGGGACGTAAAAGGAGGCCGCCGGGCTATTTCGCCTCTCCTCAGTCGGAAAATACGTAATTTTCGTCATTCGCGTCGCGATGACGTGAGTTTTCAAGAACCAATGAGATACTGGTTGTAATTTAGAGGCGGGGATTAACTCCGGACCTACGTTTGGACTGGAGATAAAGCTAGAAATGTTGCGAATTTACACCCAGCTCCCTAATAAATTAGATATCACTTCTTGCTATAAGTAAAAGTATGAGGCTCTCGTGAAAACCAAAGATGGATGGATACGTTCTCAGTTCTAGTATGGGTTACTGACTGTACTATAGATAGTGTCCACTAAAGGGGCTAGAGAAATTTTCCCCCTAGTTTTTTAACTTTAACCGCATGCACTTGAGGGTTGCCAGTGTAAATTACGTCACGAATCTTAGCTCCTCCCCTAACCGAAACCTCTCAATTAATGCAGTATAACATCGGCAACGTATTTGTTATTTGTGAGTTCATATTTAAAATAACCATAGTATTTGCGATTATGTACGCCTATTTATGTATTTCTGGCATCAATTAAAAAAGTTGAAAGAATATTTTAACTTATTGAGAAAATTAGCTTAAAACTACTGAGGAAAACAAGGTTAGGCTTCCTACATTTAACCATAAGTTTATAAGTGATATATTCCATAAGTATGACACTTCCTATACTTCGTAATGCTAGAGACTTAAGCTCGAGCTAGTTCGAGAACGACGGAAGCGAGAATTGAAGTACTACACTCGGTTAGTTTCGCAGGACTTCCATCTAGTCCTTTTTAGTCTGTATTAAGCCTTTGACAGTGAGCGCCTCACCAGGCGACGTCGCTTTACTTGGAATCTATGACCTACCTCATTCCCTTCATGACAAGCTCCAGTTTGTAACCAGTGACAGACTTATGGTGAACATATCTTATGAACTTATGATTGAACTGATTATCTACTTCACCCTTCCTTTAAAAATAACCATTGAAAGATTTCTTCTACAAGCCAGGTCAAATTAATAACCCATCGATACGATATAATATGACTAAGAAAAGTCAAACCCTCCCGTATCATCTTTGAAGGTTATTTTAATTTCATTTTGAAATATATTCCATGCAACCAACCCCTTCCCTTTTTACGATATTTCAATTGCGCAAATATTAAACGGGGGGGAGGAGGGGGCGTATCTGGATCAATATGCAATGAGATGGAAGGTTTGGAGTCTAGCTTAAATGCCGATCTAATTACGGTATTCTTAGAATGACATAAATTTACATTCGATTCCGAACCGAAATCAGAAAAAAGATCTGCATACGTAAATTCGTTGTGAAATTATTGAATTATTAATATATGGAACTCGAGCGTCTAAATTTTGGCCTGATTTCAAATTATGCCATTGGTTCAGTGAATCTTTAATAGAAATTTTTATTTACTGAGCGATAATGAAATGCCTTTATAAAGTAAACTGTCAAAATGTCCACGCAGGTCACCGTTTTCAAGATGACCGCTTAAATTTAATTAAAAAATTAAAAACAATTCATTAATGCTAATTAGATGTAAGGGTCTTAAGTAAAACCAGGGATAGATTTAATTTTATAAGTAGGAATGGAGAACAAAGTAATTTGGGCGCGCGTCAAAGTCTCGGACCCCCTTCCACGGGACGAAGGGGAATGAAAGAAGAGGCGGGCCATAGCGACGGAGGTAAAAAGGAATTACGTATTTTTCGCCGTCCCCATCAGCAACGTCATCAAAACGTACTTTAAGTGATTCAGTAAGATAATTTAAACTTTTCGTTACTTGTTGGAGGGAGGGGCTTTATACTGGGCTATGAGTCGGACTGAAGTAAATACTAACCGTTCTTCATTCCTTCTTCTAAAATTAAATCTATCCCTGGTAAAACCCTTCAATCATACCTTGAAAACGGTTTACCCTAGGACAAAATGACATACAACATTTTCGATTCAAAATCGTCCAAAGAAACCCCTCACTGACCTTTCAGAAATTACAAGTTAGGCCTAACTGTGAAGCCAAAGTAACGCTGGGGTAACGTTAGTGACGGACCCCTCGACATTAACGGATATTTCACAAGAATACGAGACCAATTTTGGTCTACAGCACCAAGTTAACTCAATACGATTATTTCTAAAACTTTATTTAACTTAATCACGCAACTAAATCACGTCCCTAGCACCAAGTTGGCACTATAACTTTTCAAAACCTACTCTCCATCCCATATTTCGCAATTTGAACTTCCTAATACTTATAAACATTAAAAATAATAAAAATAGATAATGGATAATTCGTTGACAATTAAATAAATGGGCATTGTAAATTTCAATTGCGTAAAAAAGTATAGTATGGACTCACTTTATTTCAAAGGGTTTCCCGAAACTATTGGCGTAATTCGCGTGACTCTATTACGGAATTTTACACACAAGAAGAGAGAGAGATAGTTCGTCCTCGCAAACTGCCTAACTAAATTTCTAAAGGATATTCTAGATCATAATTTGCCTTTGAGGATGTAACAGCCACCGACTTCCGTTTTTGCTAAACGTAGCGTAACTAGCAACCTCTCTTATTCTAGCTAACCTCGAATTTATGCCTGTATACATAGTTCATGATCGTATAGTCTGTCAACGGCGTGGTAATGTCTCTACGTACACAGACGAACAAATATACCACCAGAGTTGTTTCAAACAGAATAATACAAAGACCCCTATGATTTTAGGATTTCAAAAACTATGGGGGGTTAAAATAGAGTCTGCTGTTTGCCCTACTTTGTTTTCTTAAGATAGGTATATGTAAAACAAACACGATAAAAGACTTCGGCATGAGTTAATAATATGTTATTAACTCATGGCTTCGGTGGACTAGTAACTTAGAAGCTGTATCTAACGTCCGTGTTGTCGACAAACCGGAAGTTCCGTTTTAACCCTTTATAAAGCAGACGATACTTTCAAATGTGTCTACTCTATAGTCTGCTACTACGAACTTTGTCGTGACTTCACACCCTCCTATCTCTTACCTCGGTTTTGGGCAACCATATTGGAAGTCGTCAGCTCAGGCCATACAATAGGGACTTGGCAATTCGGGCTGAAGTCCGCCCCAGCGCCATTATGGTATGTTTTTTAAGCTATATAAGCCCCTCCTCCTGGTATGTTTTTTAGCACTAGTGGAAGGTAGCCTGACGTTGCATTATCATGACGTAGTAATGCCAAGTCCCTATTTAGACTATACCAATATTGACGTCACGTCACCGTAACTCCTCCCCTCTCAGTACAACTCTATCCAATCCATTAATGAAGTCTTAAACTCTTTGAAATAACCTCGGACAAAAACGACTTCTGTTTAGTTAAGACTTTATTTGAAAAACATAATAATTTCTGTGCTCACGATAAACTGTAATTAACTTAATTTCAATTGACGTTTGCTCACCGGCGTTCTATGTGTTTGTTTAACCTAATATTTAGACAGGTTTATTTTACGATTTTTGCCTTGATCGAATTAGGCCTAAAAGTTAGGCTTAGGGTTAAGTGCCTCGACTTAGTCGGTATATAGGTATTCCGCCATTTTAGAAATTTCCATATCTGTTATCAATTTTTTTATCATATATTCAAGTGGATGGTCTTATCATTAATTTGGTTTCCTTTCAGAAAATAAATTAATTTTAGCTTTTATGTACATAAACTGAACAAATAAGTGAAATATTTACAAGATTTAATTAAAGTTTGTATTAATTGTTAATATTATCAAGAGAAGAAAAAAACCGATGGAAAATTTCGCGGGAGGGGGGGGGGGAGTTTATATAAAAAAAGCGCCAAAATATATATAAATCTATATTTCATAAGCATATAATAAACAAGTACCTTATAAGTATGAAAAAATTAAAAAAAAAATTTATATATAAAATGAATCCTTAACTTCTAAAGGGGTATAATTAATTCCAATTACTTTTAAATTTATAAATTAATATTGAAGTTACGAAAAGCCAATGTTATTACTAATATAAAAAGTTTTGCTAGCTAAACAAGTCTGCCAGAGTGTTACCAAGAAGCGATATCTAGTTTACTAGGGAGAAGGTATAAATTCGCCACATTTCTAGCTTTATCTCCAGTCCAAACGTAGGTCCGGAGTTAATTCACGCCTCTAAATTACAACCAGCATCTCATTGGTTCTTGAAAACTCACGTCAGCGCGACGCGAAAGACGAAAATTGCGTATTTTCCGACTGAGGAGAGGCAGCGAAATAGCCCGGAATCCTTGTACGTCCCCCCTTGGATTTTGAAAGGGGGACAGGGACTATGGCGCGCGAATACATAGGCATCTTATACCTTCTCCCTAATAAACTAGATATCGCTTCTTGGTGTTACTAACAGATAGACAGAATAAGCTGAGTCAACTAGTTACTTACAAGATACCATTTACTATATACTTATATCTATACCAGATGAATGGATAAGCGTAGGTTGGGAAAGGGGGGGGGGCGTTGAAAGAAAACCATTATTATAAAATCTATTATATTAATAAATATAAAATATCATCCATATATTTCTATATCGAAAAATCGATAAAGAATATTAAATCAATCGATATTCGGAAACCAAAAGTAAATAACTTTAATCGTAATTAAAAGTTATCGGGTTTTGGCTCCCGGATATCGATATAACAATTAAATATTAACACAATTAATACGCATTACGGCCGTGAAGAAAAAAATTATCAAGATTTTCTCGCCGTGTAAATAAATCTTCTTGTTAATTATTTCGTATAAAAAACCTTTGATATATATATTTGCCTTGATTAGTGAAAAATACGATTCTTAATAATAGAAAATGATTAAAGAGATTTTTGATCATCACTGGACGGACTACTAGGAGGTGAACTTTCACCTTCTTCAAAGTCACTGTCCGAATCATCACTGTCCTTTTGTATATCACTAATTTTTATGGCCAAACGAGTGGAATTCAGTTCCTTTAATTGTTGGTGGCACGAAGAACTCAATGGATTTTCTTCCAAGTTAACTTCGTGGAGCGAAGATACACTTTTCAATCTCAAGACGTCAACCTCTTTATAGAAATATATCAAAAAACGTTGGTTGTTTTGTTTTGTTTTGTTTGTCGAAGTATATTTGTGAATGTCAAAAATTTGTAGAGTTCTACCAAGAAGTGATATCTAGTTTCTTAGATTTCCACATTTCCAGCTTTATCTCCAGTCCAAACGTAGGTCCGGAGTTAATCCCCGCCTCTAAATTACAACCAGCATCTCATTGGTTCTAGAAAACTCACGTCAGCGCGACGCGAATGACGAAAATTACGTATTTTCCGACTGAGGAGAGGAGAAATATCCCGGCCTCCTTTTACGTCCCCCTTGTATTTTGAAAGAGGGACTGGGACTATGGCGCGCTAATACTTAGGCATATTATACCTTCACCCTAATAAACTAGACATCACTTCTTGGTTCTACCTCTACGCCTTTGGTAACTTCAAAGGCGCGAAAATCTATCAACAAATTTCTGCATATGGACATAAGTACTTCCGGAGAGAGGTAAACATTACCAGCAATGGAATTGCTCTTTGCATTAAGGCTGTTAATAGCTGTCATCTTAAAAACCACTCTTGGCATTGAGAAGAAACTATTATGAGAAATATCCAATCTCTTCAAATCAGGCAAATCCCGGAGTTCATCGGGTAAAGTACTCAAATGATTACGGGAAAGATTCAACTCTGATATGATATAGAGACAGAAAGAAAGAAAGTGTAAGTTCCAACATGTTGCGGAAAAAAGAGGAAATAATTACCAGTGATGTTTGTAAACTTCACTGCGAATTTTGGAGGAATTTTACGAAGTACATTTGAAGATAGATTGCAAGCCAAGAGAACTGTATTCCTCATCAAATGATAAATAGCGTCAGGAATGGACATCAATTGACATTCGGAAAGATCTGTCCCCGTCAAGAAACGATATTTATAAACCGGAAACGCGTCATTCTTACACGTATGACGCAAGAGACACAAGGAAACATCGAAATATCTCAGTGAAACGATATTAAAAGCATCTTGAAATGTTTCAACATAAAAATCAACCATGCGCCAATAAATGGTGCAATAAATGTTATATAAATAGTGTATTTTTTCAGCTTAAGAGAAGGAGAGAGAGGGATACAAGAGATGATGGAAGTTACAGAAAAGCACGTGGTGGGTTTCCGGGGAATTAAGATTGAATTATTCTTGGCACAAGTCCCGTTTGGTTCCGTCCGTGTCTGGGATGAAGTAGAAGCTGTAGAGGAAAGGGATTGGGAGAGGCTGAGGAAACTTTACATCTCTCGGAACCTTTTTAATTTTTTTTTTCCAAGTATCTCTCTGTCTCTTTCTCTCTCTGGTAAGACTTTCTTTCGTCACGGTTTCAAACACGTAACATCGAACGTTTGATGTACACAAGTAAAGAGAAACAACAAAAACAGAGCAACGTGCACGACGACATGCTTGAATGAACGAAATATTCTTCGAAAAATCGTGTATGGAAGCAAAAAAAATAACATAACATAACAGAACGACGTTCTATTGGAAAAGGCTATAGAAGTGAAGTCTAAGTACTGCATCCGGGAACTATTAATTGGTTATATAAATTGAATTAAGTCATTTTGGAAGTCAAAAATTGTCTAAAGTGCGAGGAACGGCATCTTGAAGTCTGGGATTGATAATGCAAAGCATTACGTCGTTATATAGGTCAAAAGATGGTAAACACAAAAGACTTTAAAAACCACTCAAAATTGTAGGTAAAGAGCACCAATTTGGAGACTTAACTTCGCAAAACGATTAAAAAGCCAAACAACGAGATTGTAACTCACATAAATAGCGAAGCAACAACTGATGCAAGATCATCGGATCATGGATGGGATCAACAAAACTTAATGAAAAAATATTAATCATACCCAAATTCTGATTCTCTTGGGCGTCATTTACTCTCCAAACAACTTTAGTGACCGCTTGACCAGCGGGATTAGGCGGATGGGCCAAACGAAATGAGGAAGAAGACATTGCGACTGTCCGAAACTGGTCGTCGTAAAACTATCTCACAAGTTTCAACAAGTCCTTAGAGAAGACTATAGATAAGGAAACAACGCGGTACGCTTTTTCAAAAAAACTTTACACGTTTCTTAAGAAGTCGAACAGACAAGATATCTTCTAGAAGAACAGTCTGACACTGGCTACTGACGGGCCAAGATTCTTTGGGACCCCTTTTTCTAACTGCGCAATTCTTTGGAGTTCGGACTGCGCAATCTTTAGGATGAAAATTTTTGGCAAACGTCAGGAAGAGGAAACTTTGTCGATGGGGAAACGGGATTTCGCTTGAGGAACCGACCGAGGACGCGAGAAAGTTATTTTAGGACGCAACTTCTCCCACCCTTCTAGCCTTCTCAAAATAAACAGCGCATCAACCCTTTGACTTAAGTTCCCTTCCCCTTCAACCCCTCGTTCTAATATACCTCTGTAATATAAACACCCTCAACTACACACAATTCCAAGTGGAAATTAGAGGGAAATATCGATACGGTTGGCGTAGTGTTTGCTTCCAAGTGTACCAGACAATTCGAGTCTGGATGTCTGCGAGAATCGTTTTGAAACTGAATCAAGTAGAGCCATAAAGCGTCACCCAACAAAGGGGTAAACCTGCACCAATTAGTCCCATGACATTATGCATGGACGTTGCCATCCCAACAAAAGTAATTAATTGCAGTACAAACATTTGGATCAATTAAAATGGTATCATATGAAACCTCAGAACTTCAAAACAACAATTTTTTTTATCATTTGGGTTGCGCAATTATGTTTTACGAGTTCATCACTGAATAGTTGTAGCGCTAAACCCAGAGGAAGGTCATTTGGGTTTAGTGTTGTGTTATAAGAAAGGGGCGATTGGGACATCTTCCAAAGAACTGGATGGATGGTAATTACGATGGCTATTCAAGGTTTTAAAAGCGGAAAATAGATTCGCAATAATCTGCTTGCTTGGGATTTTTTTTTTTTTTGTTATATTTTTGAAGTTGACGAGTAGAAATCTCTTGACCTTGCAAGTCATAGTGACAACAAAGTAATAGTAACCCTGAGAAACATCTTTTTGCGTAATATTTAAATTTGGCGTCATCTTGGGACAACCAAGAATTTATATATATATATATATTTGCGAGGAATTGGAGAAATGTTTTGAAAACAAGACGTTGCGTATAACATTGATATAGGCTTAACATCAGAGGTTGCTAGATGTTTTTTCTCACAAAATAAATATTATTGAAGCTTATACCAAGAAGTGATATCTAGTTTATTAGGGAGAAGGTATAAATTCGCCGCCACATTTCCAGCTTTATCTCCAGTCCAAACGTAGGTAGGTCCGGAGTTAATCCCGCCTCTAAATTACAACCAGCATCTCATTGGTTCTTGAAAGCTTACGTCAGCGCGACTCGAATGACGAAAATTACGTATTTTCCGACTGAGGAGAGGCGAAATAGCCCGGCCTCCTTTTACGCCCCCCCCCTATTTTGAAAGGGGGACTGGGACTATGGCGCGCGAATACTTAGACATCTTAAATCTTCTCCCTAATAAACTAGATATCACTTCTTGCTTATACCCTTATAATTGCGTTAGAAAAATTAACTTTTACCTTAAATAATCTTTCCATGATCAGTGTCGGACTGATAATAAAGTTGAATAACACTTAAAGAAGTATAGGTAATAATATTTTTTTGGCTGTGTTTCCAAATGTTCCTGGAAAACATAAGCCTATAAAGGAAGGTATGTTTCGCAATATTTTAAGGTGTATGACCCCCTTTTTTTTAAAAAAATAATTTTATGTCACTAACCCAGGCTTTGATAACACCGGCAAACATAAAACAAAAACCCTTCAGTCTTTCATCCCTTCTCAATTGAAAAAATATATATATATATATATTTTTGGCAACAAAGCAGTTAGTTTTAAAAATCACACCTGCCTGCAGTGCTTATTCTTACCAATGTAAAAATAAATAAAAACAAAGACAGGAAACCGGAAAACGATTTCGTAAATTCAATTATTAAATACCCGATTATATACATAAGAAAAATTTACAATATTTTCAAGAATCACTTATTTAAACCCCCGACAATCAGTTTTTTTTTTTTTGGCGATTTTAGTTAATTAAATTTTTATAATTAAACCAAAATTAGGAACCCCGTACTAATATCATTCTTTCTTTGTTGTAGTCTATACAAATTGTTTTATCACGCGAATCTGCCCAAAACCATGGCTCTCAAGAGTGGGCCAACCTACAAGATTAAAGATTATCCAAATTAAATTTGGATAAACTGTTGAAGAAGCGGGAGATTCAAAAAAATGAATCCTACCTCATTAGGATCTCTTAAAGTTTCAAGCAACATTTTTTCAATATTCCTCATAACAGACATTTTTTGGTGACTTTCCAATGGGTAATGTATTTTGTCAGTAGGACCACCCTACGTACAATTACAACAACATCAACTTCCCATACTCCAAGCCAAGAGAAAAATCCCTAATTTCTTTACCTTATACCAGAAATTTACTGATATTGAATAATCAAAACCAATCATTGATTCAACATGATGCCACCAATACATGGGTAAGTATAAGACATCCCCTGGTTCGAGAATGGCTTCTACAGGTTTAGCGTCTTTGTATTTAGGGAATCTTTCAAAATCAGGACGTTTGTAATTGACCTGAATTGAGTTTATAATATCCATTTATATTTAATCCTAAGCCTAATAGATAGTTTTCACACATGGAGGATTCATACCATTTACACCAGGAGGCCGGGCTACCTGGCGGACAAAAGCAGACTGGTTTTTGTCCGCCAGGTAGCCCGGCTTCCAGGTGTAAATGGTATGAATCCTCTATGTGTGAAAACTATCTATTTCTTAGATAAAAAATACTTGGCTTTGTCTATCATGTGGATGCCATACAGGATGAGGGTAAAAACATTCGTACTGATCAGGGTGATAGAGTAGAAAACGTTTACGTCCTTTTATTTGGGCAAAAAAGTTGTGTTGTTCATCATAATGAACGGGGGTAACACAACCTTAAGTGTGAATTCGTAAAAATTTAATATCAAAGGTAGATTTTGATATAAAATTATGTTTTAAGAGGTACAACTACAAACCCTCAGTGGATATTAGTAACAAGTTTGACGTTAGTCTCCCCCAATTATTTTCCTTTTGTTTGCGTGTAGCCCAACTCCAATTAAACTTTACAAAATCCTCAACAAAATTGGCTCCAACGGAGTCACTTAATGGTTGTTGAAGGTATATCCTACAATTATCCACTTACTTGTTGAATTGAGTTGCTTTGATGACCATTTAAAAGGAGGTAACCTAACCTACCTTGGATCTCCTGGTTTCCATGATTTTAATTTTTCAGCAAAGTCCCATATCTTCATTTCCATTTTTTTGGTGGGTGGGGTGAATTCATCTTTTAAATCTTTCGCTTTATTTTCATCAAAGTACTTAAATTGACCATTTCTTGAAGTAAATACAGTGTACAATCCACTACCGAGGTTTTCTTTCAAGTAGTCAATATCCCATTTATTAATTGCTGGTGAAACTAATTCGGTGTCAGTTAAGACAACGGGTTTCTGTAATTATATAATGTAATTAAAATGTCTTTTAATAATTAACTCCATACAGTTTTATGCCTATTATTTTATACTTTTGTTTTTGGATTTGAAATTGAAGCCCTATAAATTTGACCAAGGCTTATCTTACCATACTAGCAATCAATTCATCGGCTTCACTATCTTGGTAACTTAACCTCGGTACCATTTCCCTGACAACATTTTTAGCTGGTAGCGGGGTTTTAGCCATCATTAAACAACTAATTCCATCAATAATTAACTCCTAACAATCATTAATTTCGTTGCAGATAACAAGTTTTAGCGATAACAACCATAACGTTTACAAGAGATAACCTTTGACACTCATACTATATCTAGTATAATTAATACTATCTAGCGGGTGACGTTTATAAGTCAGCCAATAAAAATAAGAGGTTTAGTATAAAAACTACCATAAAGATACTAAAATAGGGTTTTATTGTCAATGTGACGTCATATACGCAATGGACGAACACGCTGCTAAAGATGTGGGAGATTTAAATCTCCGAACTGAAACTGAAACCAAGAAAAATGAACAAGATTTAGCGCAAAATGTCGTAGAAAATAAACCAACTCTTTCGAAAAAGCAACTTAAAAAGATAGCGAAACGAGAAAAATGGGAAGAGAAACGAAAAATTATAAGGTATGTGTCAGTTTATTAATTGAAACTAAGCTTATGTTTAATCCAAATTAAAGCGTATTGCATGCGATAATTAGCGAAAAGTTATTAAAAATCTAAAATAGGGCTTTAGAAAGAGAAAAAAAGAAATTAAAGAGACAAAAACTACGTGAGGAGATAGAAAAAGGGTTAGAACCACCTAAAAAGTTGAGAAAGCTTGCTATGAAAGATTCTGAATGCAAATTAAGAATAGCTGTTGATTTATCATTTGATGACTTAATGAACCCTCTAGTAAGTTAATTAAATTACTTAAGTGATTATCTTATGGGCTAATGTATCAAATTGAATTTAAACTTGCTAGGATATAAATAGGGTTATAAAACAAGTTGAAAGATGTTACGCAGCAAATAGACGGGCTGAGAAACCTCTACAGGTATCTTACCTCTTAATTAAATATTCTATAATTAAAGTTAATCTAATATCAATTAAACTTAATAGTTCTACCTTACAAGTTTTAATGGGGAAAGTAAAAACGTTTTGGCTTCTAAAGAAGGCTGTTTAAATTGGGATGTGAGTTCAATTATAACTATAACTTTAAAATTAAGTTTAAATACTTAATAATGCGTTTAATTAGGTTAATTACGAAGAGGATCATTATACTCATGTTTTTAAAAAAGAGGATATAGTATATTTAACTAGTGATTCACCTAATACAATTGAAAAGTTAGATGAAACTAAAGCTTATATCATTGGAGGTCTAGTGGACCATAATCACCAAAAAGTATTAATCACGTAATTAACTTTAAATGTTCTAACAATTAACCTAAATTAAATCTAATCAAAGGGACATTGCTACGACTTAGCAATTAAAAATGAAGTTTCCCATGGAAAATTACCCATAAATCAATATTTAGACTTGAAAACAAGGCATGTTTTGACCATTAATCATGGTAAGATTAAACCAGAAGTGAGATGAGACTAGAAGTGAAGGGCTCTAGCATTGATAGTAGATCCTGGCACTAGTGAACAAATTTGAGGATTTTATGCCGCTTCAATCGCGCCTACGCTAGAGAGAAAAAAATGGTCGAGTTCCAAAAAACATTTCCTACCCCCTTCCCCTCAACCTAAAGTCGCGGAACACGGACGCGGGTGCTTGAATCTAGTTCGGCCGTCTACCACCGCGAGCGTCTCACGTTTTGGAGGGGAAATTCTGAAACCGCCACTAGAGGGCCAACCGTTGGTGTCTTATCAAGAATATTCACTTTCGCCAAGTGAATTAAGAATTTGGTTAGCTCAGTACTTCTAGTCTCATCTCACTTCTCTGATTAAACTAATTATGTCAGAGCTTTTTTTTTTTTAATTTAAAATATTAATTGTTCCGCGGATAGTTTTTGAGATTATATTAGAAGTAGCTAATGGAATGAGCTGGGAAGAGAGCTTACTTCAAGCCTTACCTTCAAGAAAAGGTGCCAAGCCCAAGAATGATTCATTAACTTTGGAAGATTCTCATAATTTTGATGAAATATCTTGTGAAAAACATGAAACTGAAAATATTACAAATTGAAATATATTTTGTCGTAATAAAAACCTTTTTCAAATTAGTCTAAAAATATTTATTTACAATTTTTGGGGGTAAAACCTTGATATAAGTCAATAATCCAATAGACCTCATAAGTATGCGCATCTCAGTTACAAACTTACGCTGATATCGGATTTTTATTAACTTATGGTCGAACTTTACCCAATAACATGTGACAAAACAAACGAAACATGAAATTAATATTTAAAATGGGGATGGGGGTAATGGAGTTGAGAAACAAATGATTTAACAACGCTAAAGTAATTAAAAAATGTTTGTAGAAAAATACTGCTATTTAGAACATATTTTACAACACAACAACATAAAATATTTTTGTATGTTAATTAAGGTACTTATATAAATTTTTAATTTTGAGATCAGTTGGAGATGGCCTGAAGTTGACAATGTCCTTATTAATAATGACGTGATGGCATGGCTTGTATGATCATTTAACTTATCACAGAACCGATTGTGAACCTTATTACCTTGGGTTTACTTTTTAGGGCTAAACCTCGCGACATAAAACGAACAATCGGGGCAGTATACCGTCTGAACTTTAACCCTCTGCTGATGGCACAAGTTACACAAGACAGTGTCATCAACGGAGTTCTGTTGGGCAACTTGATCCGATTCTGTCCTCATACTATGTTGCTTATAAACGCGTTCCAGCAAAGGGTTAGGGAGATAATCGCTTTCCTCGTCATCCGCGCAAGCTACAAGGACCACTTGGTCCGAGAACGTCACACTCTTTTTGGTACCGCGATTCTTTTTAGGCAGTTCCTGTTGAGGGACTGTAACGTTCAGTGTTGGCGATTCGAGACACGAAGCGTTGTTAGTTCGCTCCATAGGAGACGCGCTACGGATGTCCCGAATTAAACCTAGCCTTTGTATGGCCGTTTCGTAATCCGGGGGTCTTTGTGGGCGTCTCAAATCGCATTCTTGCGGACTGGGGGACAGTTTGTGACCACCGTTTAGGTGCGTCATGGGACTAGGATCGCGTAGCGCCGCGTTGGGAATGGGAACAGACGGAGATGATCGAATGTCATTGGATGATTCGTTGACGTGACAACTTTGAGTAGGACTGGTTGGACTGTAAGCGGATGGATAGTGCGTCGCTTGCTGCGTCATGGTAGATGTTAGGGTAAATAATCTACCAGGAACCAAGTTTGTTCTTTCATTTAAGGCTTTAGGCGCGCGGGAATTGATGTCTCTTAAATCGTTTTGTTTGTTATTATTGTTAACCACTTCTGGTTGAGGTAACGTTTGAGGTTTGACGTAAAGTATGTGTTCGAAACGCGACGCCAAATCTTTAACAGATTTGGATTCGCTGTCGTTACGCTGCAGGGGTTTATGTTGCGCGTGCGCGTTATTGTACGTAGGAGTTTGATGTTGCGAGGGGTACGCCACCCCGTCTGGTACATCAAAGCCCTGCTTTAAAAGTACACAAAATGTCACTTCAGTACTAGAGCCACACTGAGTGGGTTACTAAAAGGTTAAAAACACAAAGACTTACCAACTGATTCGGGCTTTGGTGTTGCGTCAAGACTTGTGGCGCGTTCGTTGGTTGTTTAGTAACTTCAACCTCCTTTTGCTTTGACTGCAACAGTTCTTGTTGTTTCTTCTGCAATTCCTCCAACCAATTACCTTTTGTCGTTTCGTTGTTGGTACTCGTCTTATTGGACGGATTACTTTCAAGGATTTGACTCCTTTTCGCTTGTAACTCTGCCAAGAAGCTGCTATTGGCTACGGGTAATTCCTCAACGCTGGCTGTTAAGGGCTTCCTCTTGGACAAATTACAATCGCGGTATAAACTGGATTCCCGGACGGGTGGCTTAGGTGATGTTATAGAGGCCATTACCCTTCGTTCGACCATGGGACTCATCAAAGAGTCGTACGTTAATGTTCTTTCGTTGGACACGACGCGTTGTTGTTGCTGCTGCTGTTGTTGTTGTTGTTCTAAGGCTCGTTGTCTCACCAATTGGTTATGAACCATCTGGTTTTGGTAAATGACTTCCGGTTTGTTCTGTTGATAGTTATTTGTACCAAAGTCTGTCGGCGTTACCCGAGGTGGTTGTTGTACTTGAACTGATGCCGTCATTGGAACACGTTCCGGAGATTCAGTCGCGATGTTTTCAACCTTCGGTGGGTTTACTTTCATCAACAAGGGACGTTGGTAAAAGTCCCTGTTGACAAAAGCTCGGTGGGGTTGGTGAAAACCGCGACTAACGTACGAATTGTCCTCGGAAAGATAATCCGACGTTGCACCATTCGTAGTTAAGTTTATCATCTTTCTTTCCCGCGATTTGGGGGAAATTAGACCCAATACAATCTCCGAATCATCATAAGCGGACGATTTGCCGCCGTCGCTTTGGTCCTGTCCTTCCCTGAGATCGGGAAGACTGCGATTCTTCCTTCGCATTAGTCCACCCATAAGTTTTCGTCGGATTTTATGTTGCTTCTTGCTTTGTGACAAGTCTTTAACTGGTTCGGACGTATCTTTCAAATTTGCTGGTCCGGATAATGTTCGATTTAACGGACTCTTATTAGATTTCTGTTGAGGACACTGTGGTTCTTGACGCGTCCAATAGTCCCCGGTCGTTTCTGGTGGGTCCTTTGAGTAGAAAAACTCGGAAATGTCGTTGGTAATTTTCTTAGATGTCCGCGCAACCACGGGTGTTTGGGGACTGGCTGGGTTACTGAGATCCGTTTTGCAATTTAACTCTTCGGACAAGTTCGTGGACAAGACATCTTCGTAAGAACAGGACTTTTTCTTACCACCCTTCTTGGGTAAAGTCGCGTAAATCTCTATTCCGCGTCCAAGTTTCTCAAAATTCTCAACCGAACCTTGACGCGAATGGCTACTACCAGTTGATTTACTTAATGAACCACTAAGTTTTGTACTGTCGCGGCTACTTTGTCGGCTATGTCGACTATGGTTGCTGTCCCTACTTGATTGCCTATGATGGTGAATTTCAAGCGCGCCCTGTTGTTCTTTCTGCCTTTTACGTTCCTCAGCTTCGGCTTCTTTGATACGTCTGTGAATGTTGGAAGACCGCATGACGCATAAACTGTGTTTCATCTTCGCTGCCACCATAGACTGCGCGTTGTTGTATGGCGCGTCCATGGCTTGTCTAGCTTTCGCTACAAGATTAATACCAAAATTTAGAGAGAGAAACGCGACCGGAAATCAGTGAAATGACAACATACCCGCTGCAGCATCGCTGTATAACGCCGCCATGGCTAAATCACCCTCCTGCTCTTTTTCGTTGGATTTTTTCAACAGCAAATCGGCTTCCGCGCATAACTTATCACAATCCTCCATACATGCTAAACAAGGAAGTCGAGAACCTTAACTTTGTCGCCCTATCGTATGAAGCGTAAGGACATAATTGCGGGTGTACTTACCAAGATGTTGCTTAGCTTGGGATGCATTATGTTGGTTCATATCAGAGTTGTGTTTTGTTTTAGCACCATTGGGTAGGTCTAACTGGACATTCTCTAGAATCTGACCTAATCTATTATCAATTCTCAAAGGCGACGCGTTGCCAATTGACGGATAACTATCGGTACTTGACAAAGAGAACGAGTCATATCCTTGGTCTGATAAAATCAGGCTAGGATCTAATCGGTTCTTCAACATTTGACCAGGTGCATAAAAAGGTCTATAGGTAACCGACTTAAGTTAGGGAAACGTTCCTTTCAACTAGTAATAAAAAAGATGTAAGGCTTACCGTCTTCCAGGCACATTGAAGGCATATGGGTTGTCCAATGACGTACTGCTAGCTGAACTGGCGCTATTTCGATCCCCGCTCCAATTACCAGAGTCCCGTCTTCTGGGGAGGTTCACCGTCATCCCCAATGGTGGATGCGTTAGCTGTCCTTTGACCTTATTGTTATCCATGACGGGGTTAATTTTTTGTTGCTGCGATTGCTGTATTTGTTGCTGTTGTTGCTGGAGGGTGTTATTATTCTCGAACGATTCCAAACTGCTACTACTGTTCCTTGAACCGACTGATCCGTGTCCCGAAGTAAAGCTACCATTGAGCGACCTTTGTCTTTGAAGCTTTTGGAAGTTGAGGACGTGTTCCACCGCCTTGCGACTGATATATGTACCGTGAATGTCGCATTCTTCGTAACTTCGTTTGTCATCGCGACAAGTACAGTTTTCTTCCAGGGAGCGGGACCCCGACTCGGTATTGGTAACCGGGTCGGCGTTGAGATAGGTCATGTGAGGCGTTGGCGTCAATCCGTTGCACAATAAATCGGAAGGCGTCCCTGACCGACTTAGACGACCATTGAGAGGGTTTGGTCCTGGTATTTTCTTCTGACCAGGTATGTAAGTAATTAACCTTGGTGCCGAACCAACTGATACCGGGGTACCATTCGGATCGGCGTATAACAGAAGCAATGGTTGAAAATGTCCGCGACGACATTTTTCCACGACTTGTTCCCAATGTGGGCCAATCTGAAATATTTCTCGCGCGTTAGTTTATTGGACCTAAGGTTTTGCGCTATCGCCACGATGTTGACGTACCTCTCTAACGGCCGCGTCATCGAAATAGATCCAAACACCCAGTTTGGAATGAAAGAAAAATGTAGAGTAATGTTTCCCGTAGTACGTCACGACGCCGACTAAATTATGTACAGTGGCGCATGCCCAAGTTTTATCCACCACGGAATGGAAGACGTCGTTAAGTTTTATAGTTAAGCCTATCGTATCAAATACGTCCATAATATGGTCCAATGTCGGTCTTTCCGAGTCCCACACAAGACCCACGCTTACTGTAACACAACAATCAAACGCAACCGTTAGGGCCAAATATTTTATCTTAAGCGCTTTTTCACATAGTTACGTACAAATTTCGGGATTATTCATCAATGTTTTTTGTATTTGTATTTTGGCCCCGCAAGTACTTGGACAATCTCTTACGTCACCCATTCCTCCGGCCGTTTTCATCAGCATACCAAAAGCGTCTGACGCTTGTATCCCCTTTTGTTTAGCCAATCGCGCTTGCGTACATAAAGCCGAAGCCGAGACGTAGTGTACCATTTGACTAAATGGTAACGGTTCGGAAGTAGCCCCGCAAGCGTGGCATACAGTCTACAACCAATCGCAACCCAAGATTAAAAACACAGTTCCGACCTAACCCTAACGTCTCAACCTATCACTCATCTTACTTGTTCAACTAGTGTCATGGCGAATTTTTGATGGGGAATACAATGTCCCGCGCTACACATATCCTCCGACTCCTGACTGGCAATATGACAGTGAATGCGGAGTAATATGTTTTCCTAATCATAACCCCATCAGAAACAGCGATTAGATTTAAACACCTAAGCCTAATTAAGCTTAAATAAGAATACTAACGAAACATTCCGCTGCGTCATCCATAAACCCCAACTGAAAACGTCTCTGGTCAAAAAATGTTTCGGCTAAGGCTCTTCGCAATGCATCAGGTGGCAAAGCAGTTTCTCGACTGTACTGAAACTGCGCGAAGAGTTCCTTGTTTTGGCAAGGGGCAAAGGTTATAATGTTAAGCCTATTTTTTTAAGTACCTTAAGATTATAACCAAGTCTTAATTACTTACTTTTAAAGCGCAAAATATACATGATTCCGCCATACAAGCGTGACCGGTCAATTCGCGAAAACTTCGACGAAATATGTCCAAATGCCACAATACCTGTGACCAAAAATAAAAATGACAGACGCTATTGTTATTAATCAATATAATTTACGATCCTGGAATACAATAGAGTTGAGTCCTTTCAAAAGCTAACCGTTCATTAAATTGGCTTTGAGAAATAAAATGATTTTCAGATAATTAAGGTGTGGTGCCTTTTTCTCTTCATATAGATATACTTAATTGGATATTAGTGTTTTAAAGGGAGGGTGAATAGGAAAATTTAAGACCTATTTGTATAGTAATACATCGAGGGAAATATCTGAAGGATTTTATAAATCACCCACCCTTCAACAAACTCTACGCAAAGGCGTATAAATGTAATTTAGTATTTAAAACTACAAAAAAATCAAGGGGGCGTGTATCGCCCACGAGGGGCTAATCACTGTCAGAATCAATGAACACCGATTACAGCTATGGTGTAATTATTTTAGCGCTGTCAAGGGCAGGGCTTTTAAAGATTAAACGTAGCCATGTACAACGATTACACAGAGTGATCAGCCCCTCGATCGCCCACTGTCCACGAACAAATCAGATGATTCTCTTATACAGGGTGTTTGTGAAAAGTCCATCACTAATGAAAGGGCGTATTTATTGGGCCATTTTGAGTCGAAAATGTTCTATGACATTTTGCCGTCCGAGCCACGGTTTTCGAGTTATGATTTGAATATTTTAGGGATGACCCCTTCATTAAATTAGCGCTGTCTTTCAATTTCCTAATTAAATTTAAGGGGTCATCCGTAAATTACTCCAATCATAACTTGAAAACAGTGGCCCGGACGGAAAAATGTCATAGAACATTTTCGACTCAAAATGGCCCAATAAATACGCCCTTTCATTATTGATGGACCTTTCACAAACACCCTGTATAAAGATATGCCTTTAAAAACCTTAACTTATTTATAACCATTTAAGTATACTATTTTCTTAAGTACAAGTTTAATTGACACGTAAACAATATTTTAAAATCGTAAGAAAGGTTTTTGAGGACACAATTTAGGCTAATCGCAATCATTATTCAAATCGATTTTTAAGTATTTATTACCACACCGTAATTCGAAAGAAAAAAGAATACGGCCTAGATTACTTAGATAAATGCGTAAATATTCTGGGAAACTTTTGTAACAATATCTGATATTCTAAAGACCGGTTTTCATATCAGAAAAAGTTGAAAATAGCCTTTGAAAAAACTTGATATTTTTCCATTGAAGTAATATTGTTCGAAACAATATTACAATGCAAGTTAAAACCACGGTGAACGGGAGAACCAGAAAAATCAGAACGAAATCCCTTCCAAAATGTATGATATTTTATTTTTCCCCAACGTGGGTTTGTTTACTTATATGAAAATAGGCAAGTCAAGGAAAGAAAAGTTCTTCAACTTTGCTGCTCGTAATCTTCTAAGGTGATCAACTAAGTACCGGGGTTGCTGTCAAAAATATTTCTTAGAGATGATCTCCAGACATACGCGACCCCATGGACACCCCATGGACGCATCCACCCAAACCCAAATGGATTTTTAAAAGCCATGAAATCCCCTATCCTATCTCAAAATAAATCCCTCGGTGCCCATTTCATTTTTTTTCTGGGTTATAGAGAATCAGCACCTCCGTATAACTTTCCAATGAACTAAATCTCTCCTCAATGTCTCAAATGCCACTACTTTGTAGTTAAGGGCACACCAGGTCTAACCTCTTACGTAAGAGTTCGCCGTCCTCTGTTCGAGAAAAGAACCCAAGAAAAAAGTTAACCCACCATGCACGGCTAGTGACTGCTGCAGATAGTGCATGGACAGTCACTCTGACGCCCATAATTAAAGACCAAAGAAGAATGGTCCCTACTTGCTCCTACATTTACTCTATCTGATGTGACTCATATCAACGATATCACATTTTGATTAAAGCCCTAGAAAATTATTAGCAGCTTCAGAAATAAATGAACACTTATTCACCCGAAGTTATAATAACAATTTACACTCTTAAGGGCGCGCTGTTATTGGGGACATTAATCGGTCACCAGCCAATGTGATTATTAACAGTAACAGGGTTGTTGCTATAAAATTTTTAGGTTCAAATTCCCTGACTTTTCCAGGTTTTCCTTGAACTTTTTGGGCCGATTTTGAGATTTCTTTAATTCCCCAGGGTTTTCCCTGACATTTTGGACCCATTTTGAAATACCCTGACTTTCCCAGATTTTTCCCTGGTCTTTTGGACCCATTTTGAAATACCCTGACTTTCCCAGATTTTTCCCTGGTCTTTTGGACCCATTTTGAAATACCCTGACTTTCCCAGGTTTTCCCTGGTCTTTTGGACCCATTTTGAAATACCCTGACTTTCCCAGGTTTTCCCTGAGCTTTTAGGCCCATTTTGAAATTCCCTGGCTTTCTCTTATTTTTTTTTTAATTTTGGGCCCGTTTTGAAATTACGAGACCTTTTGGACCCATTTTGAAATACCCTGACTTTCCCAGGTTTTTCCCTGATCTTTTGGACCCATTTTGAAATACCCCGACTTTCCCAGGTTTTTCCCTGATCTTTTGGACCCATTTTGAAATACCCCGACTTTCCCAGGTTTTTCCCTGATCTTTTGGACCCATTTTGAAATACCCCGACTTTCCCAGGTTTTCCCTGAGCTTTTGGGCCCAATTTTGAAATTCCCTGGCTTTCCCTTGTATTTTTTTAACTTTTGGGCCCGTTTTGAAATTCCCAGACCTTTCGGGCCCATTTTGAAGTTTCTTGAACTGCGGCAACCCTGAGTAACCCGTACATGAAATCTTAAAGTCCCCTTGATGTTGCCAGCCAGAACCATAACAAAAAGGGCTCCAATCAATAAATTAATACTTCAGATGAATTTATTTCTACGTTGTATCGAGAAAGACAGACATATATAGCTACCGATTTTATTGTCTAAGACTGTATATTTGAAACCGTGGGCTCACACACACACTCACACACTGGAGGCCCATTGATTATACACCCACTTTGATATGGATGGTATTAGACTTTTGGTTCCCGATTTTGGTACAGCAGAAGCGAGAGTCGACCCTTAAATGGCTTCTTTCTTTTTGGGATCTATAGTGTACTACTAGGCCTAGACTATAGAGGCTTTTTTTGGGAGGTTATTTGGATTGGGGACACGTTCGTTCGATATTACGTTAAGAAAGAAAATAAGCTGCCAGTTCTTTCTCTCACACTCACACACATACAGGGAATCGGAATTGTTTCCATCTGATAACCTTAAAGCGGTCTCGACGTAAAGTCACTAGGGAAAGGATTTTCTTAAGTACGTCTGTATTTTTACGGCTTTCAATAGCCAAGGTCTTATACACACACTGTGGATCGTGCATTGCGGTTTAAAATTCGGGTTTAAAAACTGTCAGATATACCTCGTGTTTAATGCCTCTTGAAGGTTCGAAGGCTTAACAATATTGAATTAGGCTTAACTCTCACAAGTTCATAAGATATGTTCCTACCATAAGTTTGTCACTGGTAACTTAGAAACTGGAGCTTGTCATGAAGTGACAACGTAGGTCATAGATTCTAGTAAAGCGAATAAGCATGGTGAGGCGCTGTCAAAGGCTTAGAACAGGCTAAATAGGAGAAGATGGACTGCAAAATTAACAACCGAGTGTAGTTAATCAAATCTCGCTTGTCGTTCTCGAACTAGCTCGAGCTGTAAGTCTCTAGTATTACGAAGTATAGGAAGTGTCATACTTATGGAAGATATCTTGTAAACTTATGGCTAACTCATAAATAGTTACGTAGGATTAACAACTTAAGGAATTAAGTTTAGTTCACTTTCACCTTCTCTTTAAATAATTAAAATTCAAAAGGGTACAGCCAGCAGACGAAGTAATAATTAAGAGCCAGACTTAAATCTGAATTGTAAAAATGTTTGACCAAAATTTTAAATCTCCTTTAGTTGGTTGCTTGGTTAGTTAGGCACGTTTTTCACTTAATTAATTTTCGTGTTTTCTTCACGGTTGGAAATCGTGGACCCACTTCAAGTTAACCCTAACCAATTTTCATTAAAAATGGCTCACGTTTTTCCTATATATCTACGATAGTCTTATCCACTCATGTTTTTAAGTATATGTAAGAAAAACATGACAGGAGCTAGCTAGGTTTAAACTAAATGAAGAGTTCGATATTTCTACCACGCCTAAGAACTGGTTTATTAACTCTGGTTAGCTACTGGCATCGAGAGAAAGTTGTTTTTCCTTGCTCATTAACTTTAAATTTAAACATTTAACTCGAACGCCAATATATGATCATATATCTTACACTTTAGGGCGAAACTTTATTAGATTTCAAACCTCAAATAAGGTTAAGCCTAATCTGGAATTGTATTCTATTCCTTAGGTTCAGTTCAAACATAGAAGGTTTCTTAACCCTAAATTATTTTAAACCTAAATCTTTATGTTAAGCCTAACATTCAGAGTCACTAAGCCTAATATATTCAAACTTTAGCGCGCGCTTTCTCTCTTAGTACGTTGGAAAGCCAATTAGAAGCGATGAACCACAAACGTAATTCTCATTTCAAAAATTTCCTAAGCCTAATCATGTATAATTTCCCTCCTTAACTTTAGGCTTAGAATATCAATTCAGTATAAACCTTTAAAGGTGCCCCAAACATATGCGGCAGACTCCATCGAATATAATTACATTGCCAAACCATTTCAACTTGGGAATAATAATTAGAGGCACGTGGACGTTGCATATACCTTAAGATTATAGAGGAGGTAATTTTGATCTACAGATCAATAATAAGCGTGTAAGCTAGGGTCAATGTAAGACCCCGTAAGACCTTAGGGCCTTGGAAAAACTTTTTCTTACAATAATAACACCAAAGTTCACTTCAACCCCGGGTAAAATTAAAAAAAAAAAATAATATATGAACCCCAAGAAACACATTTAAAATCCAGCTCCAGCTCCAAGCGTACGTTCTAACCATAGGGGGTATTGAATAACATATACACTATTCAAGTAGGGAGTCCAAGTCTAGTCCTAGCTCCTTTCCCCAAATCCTGATATTTGGGAGGCAAAATGAGGGGTCCTAAGTTAAAAAAGAAGTTCAGAACTGGTTTCTTAGCTAGACTTGAAAGATTAAGGGAGAGAGTCCCGGGATTTTGCAGGTAGAGAGAGGTTAGAGGCCAAATCGAGTCCCGGGAAAAATAATTATCATAAAAAATATAGAGAAGAAAAAATATATTGGGAGGTTGAAAGTAGAAATAGGCTTAAGTAAGAAAAATAAAAAAGGCGCGAAAATAGAGCGAGAGCGCGCGCGCGCAAAAAAAAAAAGGAATATTGGCGCCAAACTTTTCGCGCGTGGGTGGAGTCTAGCCTAAATAAAAATCAAAACCACTTTCGTTTCTGTTCTTCTCAATTACTTTACTTGAAAATTTATTTATCTGGTTTTGAAGTGGAATAAGAATAAAAATGGGCGTCTATTATTGAGTAAAAAGGGTTCAATAAGGGAATAAAGTATTGTATTTTAACCCAAAAACGTGATGAAAATTCAAAGCATTTCATTTCGTTGATTTTAACGTTAAATAACAGTTTTTCACGCTAAATTATGACCCCAACCTCTCTCTAACCGTACTTTATAAATGAACTTTTCTCCTCCTTTTGCCTTTCAACCTCAAGAAAGACAGCCAGACAATCCACGCGTCTTGTCTTTTAAATCTACGCAAATTTGAAGTCACGAAAGTGTCATTAATGTCAAAGTTACATCCCCCTTGGCTAATATTTAAAATAACAGTGGAAAGAAAAGTCGCGGCCGGCCCATTTTTGGACCAATTAGATATGTATTTCTCAGTACTAGTAGCAAAGAACCCATAGAAGAACTGAGACCGTATGAAGAGTCACTCATTTTAGATCTCTAAGAGCTACTACACTGGTACCAGCAAGCAAGCAAAGAAAAGCAAGAACATGGAATAGAACCTTCGATCAGGGCATTTACAGTCCAAGAAGGTAAGGTTCTCAGGACCTATAATGGGTTCTTGGTACCAGCAAGCAAATCAAAGCAAAGCATGGCGTAGCTTCTTAAAAACCGAGAAAGTTTAGAAGGAAACTTCTATCCCCCTCCCTTAGGGATAAACATCAAGACATGGTAAGCATGATTAAATCCAACCAACCAGACGGTGGTGGGTTCAGTCTCTCCACTCACTACGCAACCTCAAAAAAAAAAAAAAATCTTCCAATCCCAAAACGACAACGTCAGTTTCACCTGAATTACCTGCGCCAAGACTAACTGCGTTACCTTTAATACCGGGATAATAGTGAAATCACGTTACTTTACCTGTTGACTCTACTACCAGGTGAACTTGTCCCCCAGTTTATTTTCTATACCTTAAGAAGTGTTTTTTTTTCTGCCAAAGCCTGCAGGGTTGCCAGGTTTCTTAGGGGGGGGGGCAATAAAGATTTAGGGCGAGAGAGAACTGGTTTTGTTCAGTTATTTAGATTCAATATAGTATAGCGGGTACATAAGGTATATTCCCAGAATCCCAGGTAGTATATTTACTTTTACCTTTATTGGTTTCAATTCGTTAAACGTGATTTGTAAGTTAAAAAGCAGGTGCGTCGTGTCAACTTTAGCTTTAGCAACCACTCGTGGATGGTTGTGGCTACCTGGCTACCTAGCTGTATTTTCTTTTGATTTTTATAGATATACTATAAAAAAGACGTCTTTCTGATCCAAGTTTCTTATATTGTAAATATAAAGATCAGAGAGAGAGAGAGAGAAAGGGGGGCCCAGTCTTCCTGAACATCAAATATACAGTAGAACTGCCCCAACATCTGGAGAGCCACCAGAAACTCTTCTTAAAGATGTTGGAAAACGCAGCTGCGCACACTTAAGTGTAAGACTTACTTCACTTTAAATTGATTCAACTAACCCAGAAAATTATACATTTCATTTTCTTATACGCTTTTTTTTCGCGGCACACACCTGTGTAACGTTTTAGTTTCTTTTTTTTTTTTTAAGAAATTGTATTTGACCAGGGATAGACTTAATTTTATAAGTAGGAATGGAGAACGGTTAGTATTTACTTCAGTCCGACTCATAGCCCAGTATAGAGCCCCTCCCTCCAACACGTAACGAAAAGTTTAAATTATCTTATTGGCTGACTTGAACTACGTTTTGTTGACGATGCTGACGGGGAAGGCGAAAATACGTAATTCCTCTTTACCTCTGTCGCTATGACCCGACTCTTCTTTCATACCCCTCCGTCCCGTGGAAGGGGGGTCCGGGACTTTGACTGACGCGCGCCCAGATTACTCTGTTCTCCATTCCTACTTCTAAAATTAAATCTATCCCTGATTTGACCAAAAACCGTACGAAAATAAACAAAGATCTTTCAAGAAAATGGCGCAATGTTCGCATGTACGTTAATTAACTTCTTAGGAACAGGGTACTAATTACCTAATCCTTTGATTTGAGGTTACAACGTTTTTCAATTAAATTTGCAACCACCAAAACTCTCTGATGAAACAAAAAATTAAAAATTCGCTAAACAGAGGATCCCCTTCGTCAAAAATTAAAAGTGGCATAATTTACTTTTCAAAAGAAAAAATATAAATCCGTTAAGAGGCTCTGAATTATTTTTCTTAGAGTGTCCATTGTTTTTAAATTTATATGGGGTTGATAGATCTACGTAGACGCACGAAAAGGGAAGATTATTATTTTTCTAAACTTAATTGTAACTAGAGGAGCGATTTCCTGTCGTCCAAGAGATGGGGAGAAGGAGGGTGACTTTGTGACGCGTGGCATCTTAATCTTAAGTAGATGAAGATTAAAATAAAGATGACACGCGCCTGTTCTGTTCTGTTCTCCTTTCGATTTCCGTTGCACGTGGCACGCACGCGAATTGAGCGCGCCAAAAACGTTACTAACTATCCTCAGAAACAATGGAAAAATTACAAGCCTATTGTTAAAAAATATATATCGTCTAATTACTTCGTGTCTTATATTCTAAATACTTAAGTAGCACCGGATGTCTTTCATTGGTTGGTTTTTTGCGGGGTTTTTTTTTTATTAAATAAAATCGTGACACGTGCTAAAAAGGAAGCTAGTTTGATCGCTTACCTGAACGGCGCTGTTTAAGAAACAGTTGTTTTGTCCAGGCATATTTAATAGTCCTTTTGTATTGCTGATTGACATTGAATTTCGACATTGGTTGTTGGAAAGATACGGTTGGGTGTTACCAGATGATGCCCCAAAATGGTGATGATGGTGGTGCGAATCAGCGTCATTGGAAGTCGCCACTGCCGCCGCTGCTGAAGGGTCACCCCCTCTTAGAGGGGATAGTACCCCCGGTGGTACGGGACTGGGCGTCATAGTTTTGAAAGACAAAAATCAAACATGGCAAAACTGAACGTCATCTCCATTTTCGAATTTCTGTTGAAAGAAAAATATAAAATAAAATTGAGTTAAAGTACAAGTTCCAAAGTTTAATTTGTGACATAAAATCTAAATGTTTATATTTTATGATTCCATTAATTGTCATTATTAAATAGAGCATTAGTTAAGGCTTATTAAGAAGAAAAATCTTTTTAACCCATGTAGATGAGTCAACTTGAGTTGATAAAACTAGTTGGGTCGTGAGAACAGAAGTTGGACAAGTTGAACCACCAAAATTTTGACCTATCTAGTTCATTCAAAAGTTGTATCATCTGAGAAAGCCTTTAGAATACCTATACAACCAGATTTAAAGGTTTTTCATAGACATAATACATAGCTTTCAGGATAGGGGGACTCATACCATTTACACAAGGAGACCAGAGTACTTAGTCTTCACTTTTGTCCTCCAAGTAACCTGGTCTCCTTGTGTTAGTGGTATGAATCCTCCTAGCCAGAAAACTATGCATTATTATTATTTCTAGAATATACCACACTCCTTCAAAATTAAGCCACTTAAACTTTATGTTTAAAAGGGACGCGATGACGCGAAACTAGAGCTTGTAGAGCAAAAACCTTAGGGAGGGAGTTAGTTACTTGTGTACCCTAACCAAGAAGCGATATCTAGTTTACTAGGGAGAAGGTATAAGATGCCTAAGTATTCGCGCGCCGTAGTCCCAGGCCCCCTTTCAAAATACAAGAGGGGACGCTAAAGGAAGTCGGACTATTTCGCCTCTCCTCAGTCGGAAAATACGTAATTTTAATCATTCGCGTCGCGCTGACGTGGGTTTTCAAGAACCAATGAGATGCTGGTCGTATTTTAGAGGCGGGGATTAACTCCGGACCTATACGTTTGGACTGTAGATAAAGCTGGAAATGTGGCGAATATACACCTTCTCCCTAATAAACTAGATATCACTTCTTGCCCTAACGATATCCCAGTTTTATTTACAAATTTACGACGATTCTGAGCTGAAACATTGTGGGTCATAAATATGGTTAGTTAGTTGCGCAACTAGACATCAAACTAAAAACCACTAAGCTGTAATATGATAAGTTTCTACGCTCTGTTTTCCGTTTGAAACAGGAAGGCATATATGAATATGAAACCACCAGAGAGGAAGGGAGAAGGAGACCCCAACCAACCCGGCAGAGTTTGAGTTGAACTCTGACCCTCGCCATAAAATATATACAAGCACCCAAGCAGGGTATAAGGGTCTCTCTCCAGTTCTCCCCCGCCCCTAAATAATGGTTGGTAAAGTTTTTCGTTAAAAAACCTTTTCCATATACTAGGAAGGGAAAGATGGTTGTTTTCACTCTACGACGTTCCGATGGAGCTAGCTTAGGGAGCACTGACTTGAAATAGGAGCGTAAACATTTCGAAAACCATCTGTTGAAGCTCAGATTTTTAGGTTGGGCTTAGGAGGGGATCTATATAAGAAACAATATGATGACCTTACCGCGTAAAAAGGTTATTGGGCGCAACTAACAAGATTCAAAAACAACAGCTGAAAGATACATTTTAGGCAAGAAAAAGAGGAAATAAAAATCTGTTTAGAGATTGTGTTTTTTCCTCTTTCTTATCGCATTGTTTACGATAACGTTATCTTGATTTATGCCACAGCCTATATATGATTTTATAATTAGGCTTAACAAGATGATGGTTTTAAACAATTAGGTTACGAAATATTGATTTTTAAACAATTAGGCTTTAGAAATATTGATTTTAAACAATTAGCTTAAATTTAATATTGATTTTAAATAATTAGGATTAATAAAATATTGATTTTAAATAATTAGGCTTAATAAATATGGGTTTTAAATAATTAACCTTACGAAAATATTGATTTTAAACAATTAGGCTCAATAAAATATTGATTTTAAATAATTCAGCTTAATAAATATGGGTTTTAAATAATTAAAATTAAACTTAAGAAAATATTGATTTTAAGCAATAAGGCTTAAGAAAATATTGATTTTAAGCAATAAGGCTTAAGAAAATATTGATTTTAAGCAATAAGGCTTAAGAAAATATTGATTTTAAGCAATAAGGCTTAAGAAATATTGATTTTAAACAATTAAGCTTAAGAAATTTTGATTTTAAACAATTAGGCTCAAGATACATTGGTTATAAAATATAAGGCTTAACTGAAATTCAAATTAACAAAAAAAAAGACTTAACAAAACTTCAAACTAACAATTAAATTAATTTAACCCCTTCGATTGTTATTATTTAACAATTACAACTTGCGTATATCATAATTAATATGTACATCAACAATTAAGACAGCGCTCATCTACCTAAGCTTACATAAAAATGACTTAAAACGTAGTTAAAAATTAAAATTACAAGACGCTTAGTACGCAATCATTAAAAAGAAAGAAAGATGATACTAAAGTAGATAAACTAGTTATGGATAGGGGATCGAAAAAGCGTCTTAATTTCACTACAACCGGACGAGCATCTTCTTCGTATCGAAACCAGTTCCTTACAAATATAAGACTATTAAAAAAACCTAAACAACTAGTTTTTATTTTGTACGAGGGGAAGTTAAAACACGAGTATTTTTATACGGACATTATCGGATATAGAAAAATTTTAATTTCAAAATAGAAAAGAAAAGAAGAACGAGATATTGATGTAAGGTGATGGAGTGACGAACTAACTAGAATCTTTTTTTGAAAAAAATAAAAAAGGCCTAAAGGTTTTAAGGATTTCCTGTCGATTTTTATTTTTGGGAAGAATGGAATCTAAATGATCTAAATTGATAAAATTTTATTATACATTAATTTATAGTTGCACCCCTTATGGTAATATTTAAAGGGAAGAATGGGAAGGAAATGCCTTCATCACGTGTTTTAAACCTAGGAAAAAATGTTTGTAATTTCCTTTTTGTTTTATTTTGGTATATTATATTAAGGATGCGGCTTGTCATAAGTTAGGAAAAGATGAGAGGGATGTAGGTGAATCAATTAAGTAATTAATTTTGATTGTATTATAACTAGATTTTTATCCTATGATCTCTAGGCATTTTGAAGTGCATTAACTTTAATTAAAATGCTTGTTTAAAACACTTTCACTGACTAGCAACGTTTGAACAAGTGTGCATGCAGGCAAGTGTTGCCAGTAATTTGCGAGTTCAATTCAACCACTATCTACAACAAACATAGTAGCATAAATTATGTTTAAGCCTATATTTAGATTTTCCTATCACAGTACACTTCTGCTGCTGTATTATGTATAAATAATCGTTAATAAAATTAAGTGACGTCACAAATGACATTTCTTTGACATTTAATTGTTAGGAAAACGCGCCAACTTTATCAATATACTTCAGGCATATTTATAGGATAAGATAATTAAACTATGCAATAAAATAACACGCAAAAGGTCGATAGCTACGAAGCGTACGTAATGTATAAAGAGACAGCTTACCCAATAAGAGATAAAAAAGTACAGGTAGACAGGGCCCGAGGCTAACCCAGGTAGGTTACTCTGTGGCAGCCAGGTAACTCAACCGAAGGTAAAAATGGTCCCGCACTAACCAAAGTTTATAATATTTTTAATCCATGAAGAGTCAAGCACAATGAATTGTATTCAACTTTAACTTGATCCGGATTAGTTAATGATCAAATTCAACACATGGTTTCTTTACTGAAATGTTAAGATCAACATAAACAAGCGCGTTTTTAGTCAGGTTAAATCTTTCCACGATCCGTAGAGCGCGCGCCTCACAGGCAACTTTAAATTTGCAACTTCTCTACCAACGCGCCACCTATAGTGACGCCGCGTCTCCAAGGCGACCGGCCGAGACTCCGAAAAGCAGAAACACTATCCCGCCCAATGGAAAAGGCGGGAAGATAGTCACGTGGTTCATTTACCGCCAAAATCGAACCAATTAAATAGCGGGAAATTTTACTACACGAATTTTCATTTCGCTTAGGGGGTTTCTTTTAGTTTTACGCCATAAAAACGTAGTATTTTCTATACGATACTGACTTTACTAAGGTTTTACGGAGCTAGAGAAAGTTATGACCGCTCCTACTAAACTTTTTTTTTTTTTGATATAAATGGTCATAATTCGGTACGGTGTAGGTTTCGCGATAATGTAAAAAAAAAAATAAATAAAATATGATTTAAAATTGAATACATGATCTAGAGGGTTCATTATAATTCGCTTAGTATCAGACTCGGACCTTAATAGAGTTGTCATGAGGGCGGAATTTGTCCCGAAACTGGTAATTTTGCGTCAATTCAACTTCTAGGTGGGCAACCAAAAAAAAGTGGTTTTTGAAAGTAATGGCGCACTTTTTAGAATAGCAATATATAAAAAAAATGTCTGTTTGGCTTTAAAGAAAAAATAAACCTTGGGAAGGATGGAGATGGATGACTAGACGTAAACATTGTCTAGTAGATAAATAAATCTCGAGAATGACGCCTATGTTTTTCAAATATTGTTTACGTACACTAGAAAATATATTACTGGAGTTAGGTGTTTCTTTAACCTTAAAAATTAAGCCTAAAATCTGCGTCCTGTTATTCTTTTACCTGTTAACCCTAAAAATTAGGCCTAAATTTGCGTCCTGAGTTCAAATAAGCTAAGCTAAGCCAAATTTCTGTTATACCTTTACCTGTTAACCCTAAAAATTAGGCCTAAATATGCATCAAGATGTCCAAATGCGTAATAAGCTAAGCCTTGTACATTATATAAAATGCGCATTACAAAAATAAAAACACCTAACCATAATTGACGCTAAAAATATATTACCAATGTTTTCTTTCAGCTAAGCCTAATTTAAGCAACCTAAAACCCTTTTATTAGTTTTACCCCTGCGGGCACTTCTAAGACTTGTTAAGTATAATCGGTAATCACTTCGGTTACAATATGGAGATACAATCATTTAGGGCCTATTAATAAACTAAATTACATTGGTTTTAGCGTTTCACACTGTCAGAAAGGCAGAACAAGGGGGGAGACTGACTCACTTGGAGGCATAAAAAAATCAGAACATACTACGAGAGTTTATTTCTCCACAAACTATTACTGGAATCCGTGAAGCATAACTAGAGGAAGTGGTGACTGCAACGAGGGGTTGTACTGTACGTAGCTATACCGGGACGTTGTCCACCTGACAATTGCGAGAGAGCCTTTAAAAAGGCCATGGCGCTCACGAAATCGGAAGTTGGGTCCAGATTTGGACGATTATGATTGCGTGCCCTATTTTCATAATTTCACTTCTATACAGACGTTGGGAGACAGAATCTTGACCCCCTGACATCAGAGAAAATGTGGCAATAGGAATAGAGAGTTAGCCTTTGCCAAAAAGTGGTATAAAATGTTGTTACATTATTTATATAGTCGAAACTATAAATGTAATATTTAATAAATCATTTTGTGACTAACTGAAAACCAAGAAGCAATATCTAGTTTACTAGGGAGAAGGTATAATTTCGTCACATTTCCAGCTTTATTTCCAGTCCAAACGTAGGTCCGGAGTTAATCCCCGTCTCTAAATTATAACCAGCATCTCATTGGTTCTTGAAAACTCACGTCAGCGCGACGTGAATGACGAAAATTACGTATTTAATTCCGACTGAGGAGAGGCGAAATAGCCCGGCCTCCTTTTACGTCCCCCCCTTGTGTTTTGAAAGGGGGACTGGGACTATGGCGCGAGAATACTTAGGCATCTTATACCTTCTCCCTAGTAAACTAGATATCGCTTCTTGTGAAAACTCTATAGGGAATCTGCATGTTAAGCTACAAGGTTAAGGCAAGTTACTGAACATTAAACGAAATTGGTACTTGCATATTCTCTTCCCTATAAATATTATTAATCCTTGTAAAATTCCGTACATTGTAGGCCATAATGTTCCTTGAGATCAAAATAAAATTTCAAGCTACAAATAAGCCAAAAGCCCCCGTTTCTTAAGGATAAAAAGGACTCTTCCAAGATTGCAAAAGCTAGCTAAGTTCGTTTCATGCCCATTTTGCAACACTCTCAGTGGCTAAACACAATATAAAAATATAATATAAGCGACATAAATCAGGGGATGAAACGAACTCTCATAATAACAAAAATGTTCCTAAAGTTACAATATTTATGAAAAGAGAGGAGGGTGCTGAAATATTTTTATATATATATAGAAGATTACGTAACGAAAGCGTTATAATACGGCGATGGCAGTAACGCTATTCCTATGTAGTGTTTTGTATAGAGGAAAGTGAGGAACTGCCTATAAAGAATACTTTTAAATTCCTGATTTGACCGCGCGGTTGGGAGAGACGAAAGTTTATTGTTAACTCACCCTTTCATAATGTCAGATTATTTTTTTTTATCAAAGAATTTTTGTAGAATCTTGAACTAAATTTCCTCATAGGATAACTTCCTAGAGATATGAGAAATGGTTCGGATGAAAATAATTCACGAAAACTTCCCTTTTGTTATCACTAGAGCATGAGTATACTAAAGGTTACCTACGCGAGCAATACTTACTTGGAGAATTTTATAAAAGAAATGATCCGAGAAATAAAACGTTAAAAGTTTAGGTTCAAAGCTAGCCAAAGGCCTCGAGTGAATTTATTATTATCCTCTAGTCTGTTGTTCATTTAAATCCGTTGCTTTTTTAACCCTAAAAGTATGCCCAAATCCAGGGGTAATTTGAAAGGTTAATTTAAGCCTAATCTTAATTCTTGTATATTGATGTCTAGGGTTACTATGGTTACGTCTAAGGGTTGTTTTTGGCTAAGGCTAATGTCGAGCCATTCAGGGTTACAATTGCTAAGCCTAATGTTGAGCCATTTAGGGCTACAATTTCTAGACCTTATATCTATACTGTATAAACCTTTTATTATTTACTGTTGCTAAGCCTAATTTCGAGCTATTTAATGTTACAATTGCTAAGCCTAATGTTGAGCCATTTAGGGTTACAATTGCTAGGCCTAATATCTATATAATTCTTTTATTACTTACTGTTGCTAAGCCTAACGTTTCTCTACTTCAATTAGGGTTAAGCCTTATCAACGTGCACTAATTATATAAAAAATTAAATAACTGTTATAAATACGTGAAACACTTCCTCATGGCCATGAAAGTAAGCAACCAACCATCTTAGAATATCTAAATATTCCATTCAAAACGTGTTTTTGTAACCCTTCTCCCACTGAATCCAAGAATGCAATTAACGGAATAGTGATTAAAAGACATTTAAAAAATTGCAGGTGATAATAATACGGTTGTTCAAGGTTAGTAATAGGAGTTTAAGCTGTTTTTTTCTTTTCCTCTTTTTTAAATTTAGCAAAACTAAACTAGTTTCTCCAACAGGAAACTAACTTTACTAGTTTATTAACTACGCCCTCAAACAATTGCATTTAAAAAAATAAAATGGAAAAATTTATCCACTATTCATTAAAACGTACGGTATGTCAGTGGGTGGTATTACTATTAAACGCCCAGACAGAAATATGGGAGGGTCCTCCTCATTTTAGGAAGTTAATATTTCATTATAAACCAAATAACAATACCTATTATAAATATATCCCGCCAATTATAAAGGTTTTGCGAAATTTAAGCCCTGAATCTAACCCTAATTCAAAGATTGTGAAATATTATTCTTTAACAGAGGTAGTGGTAGATGTAATCACGATTTTCCCGCCAAAATCGCGCGCCAAAACTCCCAAAAGATGAGCGCCACGTGACCAATCAGTGAGTGCTCCTGTCAGGGGTTTAGCCTTGAATGTTTTTTTGTGGAAAAAATATTTGGGATGCTTTTATAATCATCTCAATTAGAATGTTCTAACTGATTCTCATTAATATTTACGTTTGCGAAGTTTAAATATACTGAAATTTTAAAATGATACACTATGTTAAAAATTTTAAGGGCTGGGAAAGTTAATTTAAAATGGAGGTTTCAAAGTAAGAAAGATTATTTTGAGATTGAATAGGAATTTTTACGGGTATTTTAGATTTTGAATGAAAATTTTCCATAAATTTTAGTTCTCAAACTGCGTATAATTTATTTTTCAATAATGTACTATACCACACCTTCATCAAAATATATTTCGAATTCATAGTAAGTTTTACGCTATTTTTACTATAAAAACTAAATGTCCATCACACAAAGTCTCAAAATACACGTAAAAAGTTGAAAAGTGCATCTAGGCAATACTCTACTGGGTTTCACTACAAGTTATGGACCCTCTACTGGACTCGCCTTTGACCCCTGCAGCTCGTGGCGTCCTTTCATGATTGAGGGTTTTGGGGTGGTAGCATTCAAGCATGACTGGCGCGAAATTATATTCAACCCCCTTTCCCCCATACACACTTTCCCGCCAAAAAAGAAAAAGAAAAAAAAAAACGCGGGAAAAGAAGCTAATATATGGTTTGCGTCTTCAAGAAGTTGTATATAGTAACCTAACACATACTATGGAGTAATGGCAGCTCTCCCTCTTTAACTGTACTAAGTTCTATGTGGAATAAACACGGGGTGCCTGCTACTCGTCAAATAAATCTCCACCAATGCATTAGTCGAAAAAATCGTAGTAGCACCAAGAAGTGATATCTAGTTTACAAGGGAGAAGGTTATGAATGCCCTAGTATTCGCGCACTCCATCGTTCCAGTCCCCTTTTAAAAATACAAGGGGAAGCCGGGCTATTTCGCCTGTCCTCAGTCTGAATATTGTCAGGCGTAGAAAGTAGTCGGGTCGGAGTTGTACGAGTAATTATTGCGAATTTATTGATATAAAATATTTACAGATACTTGGGTATTATTAAAATATAAATTTAAAAGTGAATACGCGATGGATGAGTAATAGCGCGGGAGCGAAGATCGGGCTGGCCGGCACGCGGAGGCTCTATAGCCGGGAGGCTCTTGGTTAGTTTGCTGGGGCCGGTTTTTCAACCTAATTCTTCCCAGTTCGCTAACCCTTGGTAGGCTCGGCTTTTCAGCCTAAATAATTCCCACCAAGTTGAGTCCCCGTCGAGAGATGATCCTGTTAGAGCCTCGCGCTGGCCTTTTATACCCTAGCCAGCTCCAATCCGTATCACTGCATCCCTAGACCACTACAGAGGGCTGAAAGATTATATTACGACGCCCCTGCTACGGTCCCGGGTCCCTTTGATTCCAGTTGATGACGTCTGGGGATTCCCTAGCGGAGATGTTTTTCTCCCTGGCGATTTTGTTGTCGGCTTATGGTTTCCATCTTCCTGTCTGTCTTTTGGGGTCGCTGACAGCTCCCCGTCGAAAGAAGAGCCGTCTCGGCGAATAATGGCGGTCATCTGGAAGAACGGGTCCTCGGTGTCGATGAAATCCGTTATGAACTCAGTCGGGTCGACGGAAAGGACGTCGGGCTCAATCGGGTGTTTTGTGGTGGAATTGTCCGGTGCGGGAGAGCGGGCGGGAGCCGGAACACTAGCGTTGGCGGCCATTAGGGCTGACGGTGCCGCTGGAAACTCGGTAAAAGCGCCGCGTTGATGTCGGCGTTGATTTCGTCTTTGTTGTTTTTCCATGCGTTTAATTACGCGAGGATTGAGGGGCGCGGTGGTTTCCAGAAGTTTTACGTGATTTTGGAAACGGGAATGGCGTAGTTTAGCCGAAGGTTTCATGTTGGCACGTCGAGCAATGGATACGATGAGTTCGGTAATGAAAACAGAAGTAACCTCTTTTCCGGGAGACCGTCTTCTAGTAACGACCGGGGGAAAACCTTGTGGGGCTAGTTCGGAGGCGAGTAGAGCGTCGAAGACCCCCGTGGTCTTGATTTTGGTGGCAAACCTCTGGAGAGGGCGTGATAGTGAGGGGGGACGGTGTAGGGGTGGAATCCGCTTTTTCGTTGGTTGAGACCAGGTGTGGGGCATCCTCGGGAAAATATTTGTGTATTGTTGGTTTATCACGGAAATGGACGCGGGGGCTGGAACTTGGAACGTCATTTCGAGCGATATAGGGTTTTAATCTCTCGACCGATACAAGATCGGTTTTTCCCCCATCTGACGAGCGAATTTCAAAGTTATTTGGGGCGGTTTGGCGGATAATTTGAAATGGGCCCGCGTATTGGTGGAGAAGTTTCTCGGAGAGGCCTGGGACTCGGCGGGGGGTTTTTAGGAACACGAGGTCCCCTTCCTTGTAAGAGGCTTCCCTGCGTTTCAAGTCGAACCGCTCCTTGTCTTTACTTTGTGCCATGGCGTGGCGGTCGGCAGCTAAGGTCCTGGCACGTTGAGCGTATAAGATGTTTTCAAAGCCGAATTGGGTTCGTAGGGTTGAAGCGGGAAGTTGTAAAGCGGCGTCCAAGCGTAAATCGGCCTCGTAGCCGTGTAGCAGGAAGAAGGGCGTGTATCCGGTGACGGCATGGGTGGAGGTATTATAAGCGAACACTAGAAAGGGTAAGAATCGATCCCAATCTCTATGATCGCCGGACACGTATTGGGCCATCATGTCGGCTAGGGTCTTATTAAATCGTTCTACTAGTCCATTGGTACGCGGATGGTAGGCTGTGGTGCGAATGTGGCGAACTGAATAGAGTTTATTTACTTCTTCCATGAGTTTGTTGACATTCTCCGTGCCGCGGTCGGTGATTAGTTCTTTTGGGGCTCCAAACTTAAGCATGACGTCGTGTGTTAGGAACCGTGCAACTTCCTCAGCCGTCCCTCGAGGGATGGCCTTGGCGATTACCATGCGCGTGCAATAGTCCGTGCATACCACTAGGTGGACATTGCCTTCATGCGAGGTTGGGAAGGGTCCGAGTTTATCCAGTCCCACCCTCTCGAAAGGTTTAACCGTCGGGGGAATGGGTTGAAGTAGTCCTGCTGGTTTTCCTGGGTAGATTTTTTGCCGTTGGCAGGGAGCACAGGACTGCACATAGTTGGTGACCTGTGAAAGCATCTTTGGCCAGAAGAATCTGGAGCGAATGCGTTTCCAGGTACGTTGAAGGCCCAGGTGACCAGCCGTAACGTCATCATGTAACGCATAAAGTATTGCATTCCTGATAGCGTTAGGAGCCACTAGAACGGATGTTAGTCCTTCGTCGATCCTAACCCTTCGGAAGAGAAGGCCATCGATTAATTCAAAACAGCGGGCCGTTTTCCGAAGTGTTTTTGGTGCAGTCAACGGTTCATCTTCCAGAAACTGTATAATGGACGCCATAAATGGGTCCTGGCGTTGTAGAGATGGTATGTCGAATTGGGTGAGGTCCAGGGAATTTACCTCCGCCGAAGTTATCAGAGAGGCGTGAATGTTTGGGGCCGGTTCAAACGGAGACCGAGAGAGCGCGTCTGCGTCCAGGTGTTTACGCCCGTTTTTATATCGGATAACTGGATCGAATTCCTGGAGGGTTAATGACCAACGGGCGAGACGTCCGTTGGGGTTTTTCACGGATGTGAGCCAGCATAACCCATGATGGTCGGTTACCACGGAAAGAGGGCGCCCGTGTACGTAAGGTCGGAACTTATTGACTCCAAAAATTATGGCTAGGCACTCTCGCTCGGTTGGACTGTAATTCCGCTCGGCTGAGTTGAGTAGGCGACTGGCATAGGCGATAACCCTTTCTTGGTTATTGATACGTTGCTTCAAAATGGCGCCCACCCCGTAGGCTGATGCGTCCGTATGTATCTCGAAAGGCTGGTTCCACTGGGGGTGTTGAACTATGGGTGAGGACACGAGACAGTCGCGAAGATGGTGGAAGGCTTGATCGGCGGCGCCATCCCAATGGAAGGGGTTTTCTTTCTTCGTAAGCTCTGTTAGTGGCTTTGAGATGCCGGCAAAGTCCTTAATAAATCGGCGGTAGTACCCTGCCAACCCCAGGAATTGTTGTATTTGTTTAACTGTCTTGGGGGTGCGGAACTTTGCCACTGCTTCTAAGTTTCGTGGGTCGGGGGCTATGCCATTTCCATCGATGATGTGACCGAGGTACCGAATTCGGGGTTTCGCAAAAGAACATTTACTTGGCTTGATTTTAAGATTGGCTGAGCGAAGGCAGGATAGTACTTGATCGAGATGGTGAATATGTTCGTCAAAGGAACCCGAAAAAATTATTATGTCATCAAGATAAGCCATGGTGACCTTCCACATCAGGCTACCTAATGTTTTGTACATCAGGCGTTGAAAGGTGGCGGGGGAGTTGCACAACCCCATGCCCAGGACGTTGAACTCATATTGCCCATCGGGCGTTACGAATGCAGTCTTTTCCTTGGCGGACTCCTCAAGCTCGACCTGGAAATATCCAGAGGCCAGATCCAAGGTCGTGAAGAGGGTGGACCCCGCTAGTCGATCCAGAGTATCATCAATTCTAGGTAAAGGGTGTACATCCTTCTTGGTGACTGTGTTTAGCTTTCGCCAATCGACGCAAAATCGCCAATTGCCATCGCGTTTCTTTATGAGAATCACCGGTGCGGCCCAAGGGCTGCAGGACTCCCGAATAATTCCACTTTCCAGAAGTTTATTGACTTCCTGCTGCAAGACTTCTCGTTCTTTGAGGGACTTCCGATAGGGATGAGAGCGAGTCGGGGCGGCGTCACCGGTTTGAATCTGATGTTTGATTAAGGAGGTTCGACCTAAGTCGCCTTCGAATTTCGAGAATACCTCAGTATGTTGTTTAAGTAGTCTCAGTAGTCGGTCTTTCTCGGTGGGCGAAAGTTGGGTTCCAATGTCCAAGTCTTTTGGGAGGCTAGTTTCAGCACGTGAATCTCTGGAGTTTAGCGCGTAGAGTTCTAAGACCTCGTGGGCTCGGGCCAATTTAGCGTTGCGGGGCAGAATTATACACTGTTGGTGTGGGTTGGCGACCCGAACTATGGCTCGACCATTTTGGAAAGTAGTCACGGTTTTGCAAATAAGTAGTCCAAAGCGTTGGTAGGTCGACTGGAGGGGTTCGATCATGAGAGGACCCGAAGCGTTAGGGACTGTTATGTCGAGGGCAATTTCAGAGGCTGGTGGGATAGTGACGTCCCACGAATTTCGAACTAGGTCTGAGTGTTCAAAGATGCCATCTGGCAAGGGGAAGGATTCTTCGCCAATGACAATGGAGCGTGTTTTAAAACTTATCTCCACCTCGTGGGCGTTGCAGAATTCTAGTCCCAGCAGGATCTCGTACTCGAAGTTATCAATGATTAGCGCTTCGACGGGGTAAGTTGTCTGGCCAATTTTGATGTCCATGGTGGTGATTCCGAGCGGGGTAATTAGCGAGCCATCGGCCACCCGAAGACGAACAGATGGGCTCGGGTTAACGGGTAATTTTAAGGTTTCGACCAGCCTAGGATTGATGATATTCTTTGTACTGCCTGAGTCAATAATGAGCTGTAGAGATGTTTGTTGGATAGTGGCGGGTAATGAGATGAGTTTGTTGGAAGGGCTAAGGAGGAGTGGATAGGTAGGTAGAGACGGTGCGGGTCCTCCTTCTACCACCGTCGGTCCCCGTTTCCCGAAAGTTGTTGACTTCGGCCGTTTGGATGCGGAGACGGGCTGCGGCCCCGGCGCCAGTCAGAATTAGTGCGATTCGGAGTAAATGGCGACGGGCTTCTAGGGCGAGAGTTGAAGCTGGGGCTGGGTCGGAACGGCGAGCGGTTTCGGTTGTCAGTAGTATAAGAGCCGGAGCGGTAAGGCGAATTATCGCGGTTTCTCGACGGGTGAAGATCCTCAGGAGATCGAACATTCTCTCGACAATAGGAGGCATAGTGATCTTTACGTCCGCACTTGTAGCAGGAAAGGCCAGATGGGCTAGGGTCACGGCGACGAGACGCAGAGCGCAGGGATTCCATTTCTCGTCGTAATTCCTTTATCTCCTGGCGCAGGGCCTCCAGTTCTCCCCCGGCAGTGGTTTGGTACAGAGCGGGAGCGACTGTGGAGGGTACCGGCGCAGCATTTCGGGTGGCTAGTTGGGCGAGTAGTTCCAGGATTTTTCCGTCCGAAGAGTTCGGTAGTGTTGACGAACTGGACTGCACCGAATTCAGCAGGTGCAACTTGCTAAGGAAGTCTTGAGGGCTGTTAGGACACATGAGGACTAACTTGTCGCGAATTTCTGGAAGCAACCCTCGGAGGAGAAAGTTTATTTTCTCGGAGTCGTCCATTCCCGCATTGGCCAGGGAACACAGAGTCATAGTGTCCCGGTAATACTTGACAGGATCCATTCCGGGGAGTTGCCGGTGAGCAAGAAGTTCGTTAAAGATAGCCTGACTGGATCGACCAAATTCATTCAAGAGCGCTGTCTTCCATTGTTGCCAAGTATTAAGCGGGTTTGATGCCGTTATTCGGACCTGGGTGGAGTACCAGGTCAGGGATTTTCCCACAAAGGCCGAAGGAAGCAGTAAAATCCGGTCGGCATCAGATTTGCCTGTGGTTCTCTGTTCGAATAGGGTAAGGAAGTCGTTGACGTCCTGCTTGTCGGGATCAAAGGTGGGAACGTCTCGTTGAAGATTCATAGCGCCGAGGGCGGCGGCCACGATGGTAGCTATGTCAGCAGCCGACGTCATGTTGAAGGATGGGGTGGACGGTAGTTTACGACGGATCGGTCGGTCTAACCCTTGGAATTCTGGTGCGAGGTGAAGCTTACGTCGGGAGATTCGGGCTACAGGCTCGGAGGGAGTAGCGTCGGGTGCGGCCGCGGATATCGGATATTCAGCGGTCCAATAGAGTTCAGTATCGGCGGAGTAAGCGGACGAATATGGGGAGAGAGACGGCTCTCTACTCATGAGAAATACTTGAGCTCGGTACAATCGTTGCCCGGCGCCTCCACCAGTTGTCAGGCGTAGAAAGTAGTCGGGTCGGAGTTGTACGAGTAATTATTGCGAATTTATTGATATAAAATATTTACAGATACTTGGGTATTATTAAAATATAAATTTAAAAGTGAATACACGATGGATGAGTAATAGCGCGGGAGCGAAGATCGGGCTGGCCGGCACGCGGAGGCTCTATAGCCGGGAGGCTCTTGGTTAGTTTGCTGGGGCCGGTTTTTCAACCTAATTCTTCCCAGTTCGCTAACCCTTGGTAGGCTCGGCTTTTCAGCCTAAATAATTCCCACCAAGTTGAGTCCCCGTCGAGAGATGATCCTGTTAGAGCCTCGCGCTGGCCTTTTATACCCTAGCCAGCTCCAATCCGTATCACTGCATCCCTAGACCACTACAGAGGGCTGAAAGATTATATTACGACGCCCCTGCTACGGTCCCGGGTCCCTTTGATTCCAGTTGATGACGTCTGGGGATTCCCTAGCGGAGATGTTTTTCTCCCTGGCGATTTTGTTGTCGGCTTATGGTTTCCATCTTCCTGTCTGTCTTTTGGGGTCGCTGACAATATACAAGTAATTTTCGTCATTCGCGTCGCGCTGACGTGAGTTTTCAAGAACCAATGAGATGCTGGTTGTAATTTAGAGGCGGGGATTAACTCCGGACCTACGTTTGGACTGGAGATAAAGCTAGAAATGTGGCGAATTTATACCTTCTCCCTAGTAAACTAGATATCACTTCATGGTAGCTCCTTGATTATAATTTGAAATCGGGCGATGTTTTTGAATCTCTTTAAAATTCGAATTTTTCGAAATGAAATGGAGAAAAAAAAAAGAACTTGTATGTTTTTTAATTTTTTTTTTCTTTGATTTTAAGTCGAACCATAGCACGATCTAGAAAAACCAGTTATGGGCTTTACATTACACCCTTTTCGCCGAGAAAAATCAACCCACGCTTTAAAAACTTAAAACCGCAAAAAGTTTTGAAGGATTTTTCTAGACAGTCGATTCCGAAGATTTTTAAAGGATGAGTGAAACTCAATACCTTATAGTATAGATAGTATCATAAGTTGTGTTCCATAAGTTTGTCACTGGTTACAAACTGGAGCTTGTCATGAAGTGAATGAGGTAGGTCACAGATTCGAGGTAAAGCGAATACGCCTGGTGAGGCGCTATCAAAGGCTTAGTAATGCAGGCTAAATAGGACCTAGATGGAAGTCCTGCAAAATTAACCACCGAGTGTAGGACTTCAATTCTCGCTTGTCGTTCTCGAACTAGCTCGATCTGTAAGTTTCTAGCATTACGAAGTATAGGTAGTGTCATACTTATGGAAAGAACACATCTTATAAACTTATGATAGTATGCACTAAAGGGGGAAGGCTAGAGAAATTAGCTTCCCCTTTTCTTAAAGTACGAATCAGGGTTGCCAGAAATTTGTTATTATAGCATCTCTTGCATGCATGACTTAAGGTTTGGAACTGAATGATAATTACTGAATTGAACTTAATACTACTTAATACTTTTAAGCTTTTGTTGTGGATAGCGGTTCAGTCGCGCATGTCACAAAAATACTGGCAACACTTGGACTCCTCCCACGCTATTTATAAAATAACCTATTCACCTTCATACTCTCTTTAACATTTAAATCAGGGCCTGGAAAAAGCATACATACATCACAGTTTTAAAGGAAAAAAGGCTTTGAGAAATAGGTGTTAACTTTAAACTTTAAATAAAAGTTATTTTAAGAAGCTTAAAAACATCTGAAAAATAAAAAGTAATAAAATTTCAACCCTTTTCTTCCGAGAATTTGAATTTTGAATTCAAGCCAGTGTTTGTTCGGTTCTCCCATATCTCAATGCTTATATGTATACAACACACATTAAGGGGCGGGATTTGAAATAAATCTGCAAAGAGCATTTCGTTAGCTAGCTTGAAACGAAACGTGAGACGAATTAAAATTATGTCTTAGAAAAATTGTATTCGTGAGGTTTGGGTTTGTATTTTCTGTATAGTTATAATTTAGCGAGCGTAAAAATAAATTATGATGAAAAGACAAAAAAATAAAAAATAAATAAAAAAGGGGTTTATCTTAATTATTTTTTTTTCGTCTTTTTCTCATAATCAATTATTTAAAGATTAAATAAAGATTTTTTCCTAAATTAATTTCGTGTCATATTTTTTTATTTATATATAAAAATTAATTAATAAAAAGTGTGAAGGTTTATTTTTAATTTCTTTATCCTTAATTTTAATTGAAGAGAAACGAAAAGTTAATGAAATTAATTTTGGAAATTTGCTTAATTTAAAAATAAAATTTATTATTTAATGGGATTCATATTGCAACGAGGGGTTAGTCACTCTGCATTGAGGCTTTGACAATGCTAAAGGGATTCTATAATCGGTTTATAGTGAATAGCCCCTCGTATTCTCAATTTTCAATCTTTAAATCAACGCATTTTACAAGGAAACCTTCACAGTTTCTCTTTGAGAACTTGAAGCTTTTTAAGGTTGGAAAATTTTAAAGCAGTAAAGTTACGCCCAAAGCTTCTAAACTTCACTCGTAATTTTAGTTTAAAATTTTAGGGCCGAACGGGGTTAGAAAAATATTGATGGTAAAAGTTCAAATTCATTTAAAAAAAACTTTGAAACTTCAAAAACTGAAAACGCCCAGGGTGCATGCAGTGCTCTAAAATTGATCAATTTTCTATTCCATAATTTCCACCCATAATAAATTTAAAAAAATATATATATATAAATCAATTAAAATAATAATAATATTGAACAGTAAAAACCGAACTAAAATACCGTCAAATTCGATTTTGATAGATGAAGCAAAGTCTATTACAATCTTTACAGAACTTTTGATTATGTTATTATTGAAATAATAAGAAATAAAATGTAAAAATAGCACCCCTTATTAAATTTACAGCGCTATAAGTACTATTAAGGGCTGAGCTCTGCCATTAGAGCAAAACGAAATTAAGTATCTTATAGATAACAATGGTACCTGTCAATTTCACCCACCCGTGATCTCATTATCAGGTAAAAGTCCAGGATAATAAAAAAATAAAAAACTCGATAAAAAAGAAAACTGTATTTTAACAAAATGGTGTTGGGAGGAAAGAATAAATAATACAAAGCTTTTCTGGGATTTTCTTGTATGATTAAAAGACCTGCGTTGAAGACAGTAATAAAATATCAGTGGCCGGAGTGTTTCCCACTGTTTGGGGGCATTCGAGCGTGGTAAACAACGGGGAGGGGCGAAATCATAAAGGCGGGGGGGGGGAGCAGACGATGCGTTCAGAAGATGAATTTCAAGTTTTTATATATACAGACTTTACAGAAATAAATTAGATTTAGAAGTTATGATAGGATAGCTATTAAGCGTCATGTTTGATGGCGACAATCTTACAGGTGGTTGATTATAAGTTCTATCATAAGTTTATAAGTGATATGTTCCATAAGTATGACACTACCTATACGTTCGTAATCAGGGCTCGACATAAGGATATTTTTTTTAGTAGTCAGCCTTACTAGTGAGTCCCCTATCCCAATTTTTTTTAGTAGTCACTGACAAGTGAGACGCATGTTTTACGAATATTTGGGACATTTTTTTACTAGTCAAGTTGACTAGTGAGCCCCCAGATTTCGATTTATTTTAGTAGTCAAGGCATTTTTTTTAGTAGTCAAATGCCTTGACTAGTGCCTTATGTCGAGCCCTGTTTGTAATGCTAGAGACTTACTTCTGAGAGCTAGTTCGAGAACGAGAAGCGAGAATTGAAGTCCTATACTCGGTGGTTAATTTTGCAGGACTTCCATCTAGTCCTATTTAGTCTTTGACAGCGCCTCACCAGGCCTCCCTCGTTTTACCTCGAATCTATGACCTACGTCACTCACTTCATGACAAGCTCCAGTTTGTAACCGAGATTAACAAACTTATGCACCATGAACTTAATCATAGTTAACCATTTTTTTTTAAAGGACACAATCGTATTTCTCTTCTACAATATTAAATCATTAACTATAACTAAGAGAGCCCTTTGCTTTTTACTATTTTGTCCAAAAATAAACCCAATTATTTATACTGAGTCAAGTAGCTTTACTAATTACTATACTATGGAGCGAAGTATAGATATTTTTCTAATTTGCATAAAGATACAAAGAAAAGAACTTCAGGTTTATCTACTTCTGTCTCGACCACGAATTCACGCTACTAGAAATAGAATATATTGTGACGTAACTAACCATTGGCTTTTTTTATTTTCATCTATATTGGAGGTACCGGCAGAATTTTTAGTAAAAAAAATATTATGAGTCATTCTTCGTGCAACTGAGGCCAGACTACTCGACACTGACAGTTAAGTACAAACGAAAAAGGTCAAAAACGGCAGGTGAAAAAAAGGCTGATAATAACGCGCACGAGTTATTTTAAAAGTAGCAAGCAGCGGCCGCGCTCGGCTTCCAGAGCAGAGCGTTAACTGTTTCAAGGGTTAAAAGGGGATTTAAAAGAAATTTATAAATAATTTATATACGAGATCGAATTTGCTCAATGATGGTGGTGGTGGGTAGCGTGACTGTTTCACGGATCACGCTTCCCAAGATTTCATTAAACCGTTATAGAAAAGCGGAAAGGGAAATTCGATTCTAAATTTGATAAAAAGATTCATTAGAGATTCAAAACCTTACTAGGAATTGACTGACGACTTAGTGTAGTATTCAAATTTCATTTCACAATAGGTGTGTAACGGAAAGTCTTAAGTTTCAAGCAAGAACGAACCCCTATAAGGTCAAAGATCTTGGGTTTCAGTTGGGACGTTAAGTGCTGCGATCTCAAATTTTACCGGGTTCATCGAGTTACTAATATCATACCCAAAACTTGCAAAATGTATTGCAAATCTTGCTGGCTATATAGACATAGGAGTATTCTTCATACTATTTACACAGGGAGTCCTGGCTGCTTGTGGACCCACAAAAAGGCAGACTACTTTGTCCTGCAAGTAGCCTAGCCTCCTTGTGTAAATGGTATAAATCCTCTATGTATTTCTATATAGGTTCTCTATGGTCTTATTTTTGGGTTCTGGGAGACTGGTTCTCATTTTCTCATTAATACCATCACGTGAGCGGTACGCCCCTTTGTACTACCCGATAAGGACACATTTGGCATTATTTTAATTGCCATCTTTAACTAATTTTCCCGTCTTTTTACCAAATTTTCTCATCTTTAACTAATTTTCCCGTCATTTTACCAAATTTTCTCATCTTTAACTAATTTTCAAATCTTTTCCTACAGAATTACACCTTTATTTTTACATAGTAGGCCCTAACTCTAAAACGTTCCCACGATATTTGTAAACAAGTGTTTATGGTACCTGCAATTTAGAAAAACCACGGAGCTTCTATTACAGGGAGAGGAAACTCGGTCTCTTCCCCCTCGCTCTTAGCGTACCTCGGTTCTGCGCACCGTTTTCATTCCTCGCGCGCACACTGAGCCGAAGTAAACAAAGTCTGACGTCATTTTCTTGTCGTAAGGAAGTTGGAGGAACGCGACCCCTGCTTGTAGACAAGGCTTACCGACCGCCGTTGAAAGTTTGAAGACGTTGAACGTGGTCGTGTAGCTCCGTTGTGCTCTGAACAAATCCAGATTATATTAAGCTCCGTGATTATGTTGAAAATAAAGGTTTTGTGACTATACAAATGGAGACAAAAGCCTCTCTCCCTGCTAAGACTAAAAAGGTACGGACTATAAACTTTAATTCCTGGCCATAAAAGGACGATTTATATCGTGAATCGCTTCTACAGCTTCCGTAAACACATTTATTCTTCTTCCCCTTTTTACAAACTAACTGATTGTAATCGCAATCCATTTTAATTTTTAAAATTGTACCAATTATTATAGGAATTAAACATTAAAAAGTCCGAGGCTTATGTCTTTCTACGAACGAGTGAAGGCGGCCATCTTTGTTGTTTACCTAGGCTCCAATTTTTTACCAGTGAAAACCGAGGGGGGGATTAAAAATGTGCCCCTTTTTATGGACAAATAGTGTCTACGTTTCCTAAGGGCCTTTACAGTACTTGAGGGGAAGGAAGTTTCCTCTCCCTGTTAATAGAAGCTCCGTGGAAAAACGAAAATAATTGGCCAAGCTATATCTTTAGAAATTTATACAAGTAGCTTCTTTTTGAGTATTTTCTCACTACTTATCAATCGCTCCAAAAATTGCAAGTACACGCTAAAATCCATTCATCACCTTCTTTTCCAGAAAAAGGTTTGGAATGCTTTTGTTACCCTAAAGATATTTGTGGTGCCACCAGGACCAGGACCAGGTACGAGCTAAAAATAGACCAAAATGTTCCTTGACCCATCCCTCAAATTTCTATACAACTGATCAGGGTTCCTACGAATTTTCCTGATTAAAAATCCCTAACTTTACCATGACCATTTTCAGGTGTTTCAACTAGACTAAAAGAAATCAGTGAATAGGGAGTGGGCAAAGGGGTGAAAATCTCTCTTAGTAAGCGTCAGACCATCACTTAGCCAATCAGGAGCATTCCCCCACTAGCCTTTCAATCTGTGAAGTTTGCCTCCATTTTGGTAGAAAAGGGAGAAATTTTAAGCCACACCCCTCTGGCAGCTCTCTATAGAGAGCTTTCAGTTGGAGGAGGAGTTGAATCTCGTGACACAATTTACGCTGCCATATTGGTGGGTTTAAATCAGGAATGAAGCTGAGACCACCCAATATGGCTACCAGAACAGCGGTAAGACTTGGGAGGGTGTGACGACGGTACTACTACTATCCCATCTGGAAGCTCTCTATATTTACAAAAATTTTCGAGTCCTAACTTAACCAGGTAACTTACGAACCCTGTAAAGATAGGCGCCGGAAGGTAGGGCCTAAGGGATAAGACGTTAAGGGCAGAAGAAATAGTCTAAATAATTTTACCTCCACAGGTAAGACGCATTTTCTTTTTTTTTTGTTCCCAATACCACCCACTGACTCTTACCCAAAGTCCACACCTGAAGCCAACGCAAAACTTTTCTTGGAAATGGCTTGCTAACCATCCTTCAAAAGCAGTAAAAGAAATGATGGTGATTCTATAGCATAGATAGTAGGTCCAGTAAAAGGCGCCAAGATGGGAACGGTTCATCCGATATTTTTGCGAAAGCACGTTGCTAGAAATCTTTTGTGTTTAAGGATAAGACGTTGAGAAAATTTGCCACCTAGCGATTCTTACCCATTTAAGGGGAAGGTGACCTGTAAATTAATCCAGGAATAGTTACGCCTAGTTCGCGGTAGTATTTTGTGTATTTCACTTGGCCTTTAAATTACCCATTGGTTTCTGGAGAAAAGCTTAATTTTCTAAGAAACCGTTCTTTTTAAGAACACGAATAAAATGTATGACTCGATCTGAGCAATAACCAGGCTTGTTATATTCGGAAGAAGCATTCGAAAAAAATTACCAGGAATCGCCATGAAGAGATTGCGAATGTCACAGATCTTTAACCCTAATTTACTAAGCCTAAATAGCAATACAACTTAATATACATCTAGCTTCCTAAGAATTGTCTTATTCTTTATATGCGACCGCCCATTTTCTCGAGTAAAATTTAACAAAATCTGTCTGTCTGTTAATAACGCTCTGTCTATGACAGTGTTTAGCTTGAAAAACAGTTATAACTTTGGTTAGAATAATAAAGTCAGATATAAAAAAAACGAAAATTTTTTAATGCTTTTTCTATGGGACGCTAACCCTAAAAACTGTGAATTTTCCTTTAACATTACGGAAGGGTGTCATGTCATATCTACAAGGGCCGGTAGGCCCTTGTAGAATAATAGACCATTTCGAGGGAAAGACACGGGGGAAAAGCTTTTTTGCCTTCCATCTCGCTTTTTGGCGCTTGCGTTGTAGTCTCTTTGTATCATGAGAGTGGGCAGAGGGGGTTCAATGTATCAACCCCCTTGTATGCCTGGACGAACCAATACTGATTATTTCGTCCATGTTGTATGTACTGATACTGAGGGTTGCCAACCCGCTTTGTATTTGTAATGGGGAGCTAACAGTTCTGACCCTGAAACGTCACACCCTTCTATCTCTTACTGGGGTTTCATCCGCCCTAACGGTTGGAAACAGTATTCTACGCGCAAAAATGCCAACCAGAGAGGGGCTGCATGACGTCAGACTATCTCTTCCCCTAGCCAGTTGTTAGCTCCCTATAAAGCAATAAAACCAAGGATGATTAAGCGTGGAGTTGAAACAGGGCGTGATAAAATTTAAAAGCAAGAACGATTAAGAATAGAGTGATAATAAATTCGGCCTACCATGTTACAGTCAGAGAATGATACTAAAATTCAATTCTGCTAGCTAGACTGTTTTGTTTGGTTTTTTTACGATATTAAATTACGAAACCCAATCCTAAATGACTAAAAAAAAAAGACGTGTATACTAAAGTTTATAACTACAAAAACCTTAACTAAAAATAACAAAAGATCTTTCTTTCTTTCTTTCAAACTCCCAGCTCGATTCCGAGTTCCATTGTTTGAAGACTGACCCTTTTCTCATTGGCTATCGGGTCACTGACTTCGCCAAGACAAGAGTCCTGATTCTCAAATAGAGAAGAGATGAAGCTAAACCAAGGGGGAGAAGCTATAGTACCCAAGATAATTTTCTAAATTGAGAGTAGCACCCCAATGTCAGGCAGAGAAAAAAGATACAACAGTTGAAGCCACCCCCGCGCTAGCTATACTCATTATCTTTCACTAATTGTTCTTCTTCCGACGTCCAGGGTCGAGAGGGTTCTACAAAAAACTGTGACGTTGATAATTGGATGACTATAAACAATAGGAATTGATGGGACGAACTTTAAAAAACAAACATGTTCACGAATAGGAACCATATTCTAATTTATAGCTGATATAATTAATTAAAGCAAATGTAATTAATAGATTATATTAATGACTATACTGAGAGGAAGCCCTTATGACACTGTGTGGTATTACTCTGAACAAATTAACTATTAATTAAATATTATAATTTTGGGTATTATTTAGTATTACTTTTTAAGTATGATGAAAATTAGTTATTTTTATTTTCTGTTTATATGAAACACCCCAGCTTAGTAACCTTACAAAACATGATTAGTTGATGAAAGTATATTAACTTTTAACCAATTAAGCCCCACTTCTCTATTGATTACACCGGTCCACTTAGTTAATTACCGTCTAACGTTTCATTAAATTAAGTGTAAAGTTAAGTATGTATTGAGTCGATATAGGGTATCATTAAAATTAAAAGAAATTAATACTAATTAAGATTATTAACTGAATTAAACTCCTCGGTAATGCAAGGTTAAAATATACGTGTTTAAAAACAAGGGCGAACCTCTATAGTATAGTCGAACACGTTACAAGGCAATGAAATAAGTTTAGAGGTTAAACCGCTGTTTACTATTAACATATCCTTAATTTTAAACGAAATATATCGGTTTCCAAGAATCTTCATTCTCAAAAGCTTTTTTTTTACACACCCTATTGGCACTACACGTTACCTTCCTAAGTTCCTACTAACCATAACATAACCCAAGTTGGAAACCTGCCATCACCCTTCAAAATAGGATCGTTTCCTGATTTCCGGTTTATGGATGTATAGCTAGGATATTGGGGGATGTGTTTGAATGTATATTGATCGGAAAATGGTCTATACACCGGAAGGAAGCGGAATGGACGACGGTGATATAGACACAAAGCTCAGGAAGTAACCAAATAGAACCCACAAAATTTTGAAAAAATAAACCAAACATCATCAACATAAAATAAAATTTATAATTTACCTTTTAAAATGATTTAGATGTTAAATATTATCCAAAAACACAAAGGTTAGGTTTCTTGATGATTTCACAACACACAGTAATTTTTCCCGCGAATTTACTACTATAGCTGTACTTATTTTTAAAAAAAAAAACAACGTTAGGCTTAGCTCATAACCACAACAATACGTTTTACTGACGTAAGACTTTTCGTACAGTCACCTTAATTTTGAATCATACCTATATGATATGTTAACGCGGTAGAGAAATAAAACTTTTACGTATATACGGAGCATGCGCGTATACTATCAAGGAAATATAGTCTGCTTCTGCTATATAAAAATCAAAAACGTTATAGACCTAGCAGACCTTACGGTTGGTTCTTCAGATCATTGGAAAAATATAATAAAAACTTGTTTTAAACTTAAGAGAACTGAATAAATGTAATCCTCCAATGAATACTTTGGGGACCAGACAGTTTTCATAGTGTGTTAGGCTTAGGTTAGCTTAGCTTTAGGTTAGGGTTAGGCTTACGTCAGGTTAGATTTAAGTTAGGATCAGGCTTAGGTCAGGTTTATGTCAGGTTAGATTTAAGTTAGGATTAGGCTTAGGTCAGGTTTATGTCAGGTTAGATTTAGGTTGGGTTGAGTTAGGCTTAGGTCAGGTTAGATTTAGGTTAGGGTTAGGCTTAGGTTAGCTCAGCTTTAGGTTAGGGTTAGGCTTAGGTCAGGTTAGATTTAAGTTAGGATTAGGCTTAGGTCAGGTTAGATTTAAGTTAGACTTAGGTCAGGTTTATGTCAGGTTAGATTTAGATTAGAGTTTGGCTTAGGTTAGGTTTATGTCGGGTTAAATTAAGGTTAGGCTTAGGCTAGGTTTATGTCGGGTTAGATTAAGGTGAGGCTTAAGCTTAGGTCAGGTTTATGTCAGGTTAGATTAAGGTGAGGCTTAAGCTTAGGTCAGGTTTATGTCAGGTTAGATTAAGGTTAGGCTTAGGCCAGGTTTATGTCAGGTTAGATTAAGGTTAGGCTTAGGCCAAGTTTATGTCAGGTTAGATTAAGGTTAGGCTTAGGTCAGACTAGATTTAGGTTTAGATTAACTTGGATAAAAATACTAGTTTCAGCATCGAGAGTTTATATCGCAAATATATATTCATGGAATGGATAAATTGATTCATGATAGGCATTACGTCGATGATTCCGGTTTCTGGAGAACCATTTTTTTTTCTTAATTTCCAGTTTTAAAAAAGAGCTCTCTATAGCTCGTAGTAGTACCTCTACATTCATTGGCCGTAAAATAAAGGGTTGATTTTTGGGGCCGGAGCACGTTTTTCTTTTACAAAACGAACTGTAGCTTCATTGTTTTTCCTACGCTTTCTTAAAAACTTAAAATAAATAGAAAAAAAGTTAACTTTTGCTGTTTTTTTGCCCCTATGTAAAAAGTTGAATTTAAAAATAAATAAAAATAATTCTATGGTTTTAAATAAAAAGAAATTTTTTGGCGGTTGACTTTAAGTAAGAACTTTTGCATAAAAGAAATCAATTTTAGTTGCATCATTGATTTTTCTCCTTACTATTTATTGATTAAGAAAAACAATTAATGTTTTTATTGGATTAAAAATTAAAGTTATAAGGTCATGGACTTTAATTATGTAGTTAGTGTTTTATATTTATAAATAATTTTATATAAAATATAATAGTTCAAGGGGAGCACGAAAATGGTTGTTTTAATTCTAAAGGGGTACTATAATGTTCTAATTAAAATTTGGTTCTCTCTCAAACACCGCCAATAGACCTAGCAAAAATATGCAAATAAAATAAAAAACCATTTAAACCTATTTTATTTATAGCATCAACATGAAACTTGGATTAAATTAAAATTAATGCACGTAGATAACCTAACCCCCAATTAATAAATAGTTTAATGAAATTAAAATTGCCTTAGGAAATAATTCTAAAATCTCCAACGTTAGAGAAATTCCATTCCGCATCGTACGTAGCAGGTAGCGCGTCTTTAGATATGATGTACAAAAATTATCTTTAAGACTAAAAAAAAGTTCATCACAAGCCTCTAGGGAAAAAATTCCATGGAGAAAAATGTCAGGTCGTCTTCAAAAACCCCACAAACCATCTTCATAGTACGTTTTCGCGGGTAAAAGTACAGAAACGTGTTTTGGGAAATTGCGATAATATAGGACGGGTGATCCTTAAGCCTAACCCAATACTATACTTGCTTGCTTATGATCATAGCACCAGCACTATACTAACGAGTTTTACTAGAAAAAAAAAAATACCCTCCCATTACAATTACTATCCATTAATTCTATTACTGATGTACAGTGTTTATCAAAATTGAACTAATAAGGCCAAACTATTTCTTATCCAGTTTTTTACACTCCTTTCTAGCCTTTAAACAATATTACTTTTATTTCGTTAAACAAAGTAAGGGGCGCATTCCCGTCAAAAGATCAATGTTCATCAAAATTGACGTAATAAGGCTTAACGGATGTTCTAAAGATTTCTTCCCCAGTTTCTTACGATCCTTAAACGCCTTTAAACAATATTGCGTTCATTTCGTTAAACACAGTAAAGAGGCGCATGCATTCCCGTCATAGGATAAGTAGTTATGTAAGTTTTTTAAAATATGTTTTCTCGAATTCGTTATTAATGTCAACTGCCGCTGAGTAATAATTCCGGGGTCCCCTGCAGGGTTTTTTTTGGGTGTTTTAACCCTTTAATTATAATGGAATTCTGTATCTATACAAGATTCTATAGAAGGGAAGATACTGCATGCATGGGAATTGGATGACAGAAATTTTCTTCAATTAAAAATGCAGTAATTCGGAATTATTTTAGCTACAGGATATATTTAAATATTTTATTGAAGGAAATAAGAAATATTTATGTTTGAAAAATATTTTACTGTTCTTGGACTAATGACCCGAGTTGCTAATCACTGTATAGACCGATGACTTTGGTGTAATTACTGTCAAAGTATAATTATTTTAAAGATTACATTTATTATAGCGTGTAGACCAATTACGCTGTCATAATGAACATGACGTGATAAGTTGTCATGGTTTTTCATAATTTAGAAAATGTGGGGATTTTTTTACTATATAGAGTTGTTTTTTTTTACCTTTAGCTTCAGTGTTACCAGACCGTTTGGTATGCCATAAGCTGCAGAGAGAATTAAAGCCTATGCGTTCAGTTCGAATCAGTTTGTATATACTTGGCTCAAAGCGGGCCTGACAACACTGTACTCAAATTTAACCTGACTAAGATCGGGGGTGAGGGATGTTTTTCTTTCGAGTTTTTCAGTTAAAAATAAATTTGGTATAATTAGATATCTAATAAGTCTTAATTATCTTAATCACTTAAAAAAGTTCGCATTAATACCCGGGACACCTCATCAAACCAATTAAAATTAAATGTATTAACAGCAATTTTTCAAACCATTATTTTACCGGTTTTTTTTTTACATTTTGCTATTTAAAAATATATATTATTGTAAACCTAATTAAAAAAGTAAAAAAAAAAAAAGAAAGAAAACTTTGGGCTAATAAAGAACTGTCCTTGAAGAATAAAGTTCTATATGAGAAGAGCGACTGGCCATCATTAGACAAGAGACAGTCACACAGAAAAGTAGCGGTAACACCCTAGGTACCAAAAGAAGTCTAAAGCCAAAGAAATAAAGCGGGTTTTGCAAAAGGTACAACGCAAAGAAAACAAACGTGAGGGGGACACCCAAGGTTTTCTACAGTACACACTTTTCTAAATAAACCTTGGAGGGTAGAAGTGTGATGGAGTAGCAATCTACCTACATATAACCATAAGTTTATAAGATAGTTAAATAAGTATGACACTACCTATACTTAAGCCATGTTATACTTACATGAGAAACCGTTTCGAAGCGATTCAAAACGCATCCAAAGTTAAGTGTGAACAAAACTGATACTCGGTTTCTTGAAGTTGCTTCACGAACCAACTTGAAGCGGATTTGTAGGCTAGTTTCGAGTTTTCAGGGGTATTCTACACTGGTACTTATATTTGTACGTGTACTGGTACTTGCACTGGTGCTTGTATTTGTGCTTGTACTGGTGCTTGTATTTGTGCTTGTACTGGTGCTTGTATTTGTGCTTGTACTGGTGCTTGTATTTGTACTTGTACTGGCGCTTGTATTTGTACCTGTACTGGCGCTTGTATTTGTACCTGTACTGGCGCTTGTATTTGTACTTGTACTGGCGCTTGTATTTGTACTTGTACTGGCGCTTGTATTTGTACCTGTACTGGCGCTTGTATTTGTACTTGTACTGGCGCTTGTATTTGTACTTGTACTGGCGCTGGTATTTGTACTTGTACTGACGCTGGTATTTGTAATTGTACTGGTGCTTGTATTTGTAATTGTATTGGTGCTTGTATTTGTACTTGTACTGGTGCTTGTATTTGTACTTGACAGCCCCTCACCAGACGTCGCTTTAAGAGAATCTATGACCTACGTCGTCACTTCATGATGACAATCTTATGAGGTACTATGCGAGACTTTCATTGCCCCAAATGGCCCATCAACATCACTACTCCATATCACCTCTCTCCTCTAACAATAAACAATATATAATAATAATAAAGAAAAAATTCGTTTTTATCTATTGACTATTGTTTGAAAAGGGGGTTCTGGTCATAAGGGGCCTCATAGTGCCTATATATTCAAAATAGTTTTTGTCTATTTTATATTTATATTTTAATTATATTATTTATTTTTATAATAATAACCAAAATAAAAAGTTAGGGTTCACTCTAGTGGAACGAGACTCGTGGACATTTTGGGAAAATAATTTTAAATAAAAAATAAGGCTTTTTTTCTCTCTCTTCGCTACACGCCCATTGAATCATGTTTTTAATAGTGTTGAATGAAAAAAACTAATGCTAAAACCACGTGAAATATAATAAATTCCCCTTAGATTTACGTGGTTTTCGCTATAAAGAATTGTTATTTATGAATGACCCTCTCAGCTAGCGCCTTCCTTTAATTCTTCTAACATGTAAAAGTTTTGGGGAAAACTACAAAGAAAGCATTCATTTAACTGATTAATTTTATAACTCGAGATAAAGCGATTATCTTAAATGGTTTTTATAGAATTTTTACCCTAATCGGAATAAATGGGGTCCCTTTAATATAAAGAAGAAAGAAAGAATAAATAAATAAGATTAGGGTTATAAATGTATGGCCTTGAACTCGAGAAATGGACACACCATCTTACTTTTGCATCTTTTTGACAAAGGGAAGGTGTGGTGTAAATGAAATGCCGTTTCTGGCCTGTAATATACAAAGTTTTCGGACTAGGAGGATTGATACCATTTACACCAGGAGGCCAGACTACTTGGCAAACGAATTAGGGTTATAAATGTATGACCTTGAACTCAAGAAATGGACACACCATCTTACTTTTGCATCTTTTTTGACAAAGGGAAGGTGTAGTGTCATTGAAAAGCCAGCCGTCTCAGGCCTGTAATAAACATAGCTTCCTGACTAGGAGAATTGACACTATTTACACCAGGAGGCCAGGGTGCTTGGCAGACGAAGTACAGTACCAAGTACCTTCGTCTCCTCGTGTAAATGGTCAAATCAGTCCACCTAGTCTGAAAACTTCGCAGAGATTCAGAGAAAACAACAGACCCACCCTGCACCCTCTCGCCAACCAAGAGGCAACGCCAGTCATAGCCCGAATTCACTACACGTGGAGGGAGCTACTGGCCAGTGCATCACCGCTGACACCAGGAACCTTTGACAACCAACCAGCTTAGGGTAAAATAAATTCGCAGTTTTAACCTCTCTTTAATATAAAAACGACTTAAAAACGGCATGGTCTGGTGCGCACTGCTTGTCTTGAGACGTTCATTTTAGGCTAGAAAATGTTGGCCACAGATCTAATTTACACAAATCTTTTTTAAGAAAAGGGATGATATAGTGACTTAGCAAGCGTAACGGATATATGGGGTAAACTAACTCACGACGTTGTGTTAAAAGTATATTTTTGGATGGCTTTTAATGGATATATTAACATTAACCAACGGATATCCGTTTAATAATAAATATAATTAAAAATAAGTTTTTGTAATTATGTTTTTTGAATGAATCAATAATCATATTTATTTATTTATTTTTTTTTACAATAAAATTTATCATTAAGTACTAATTGAAATTTTAAATATTTGTAATATCGAAAAATACCCGATGGAGATAATTAATTATTAATTAATAAAGTTTAAAGTTTATTTTATTTTATTTTTTTAAATATTAAAAAGTAAAAACCCGATCGACCAAAAATGGGACGAAAAATCGGAATTGTGCAATATATTTATTTTAAATTATAATATACACTTATAGACAATGTGCATGCATTATAGGGGCTAGATAAATTTCATCCCCCTTGTATTAACTTTAACCGCATGCGCTTCAAAGGGTTGCCAGTAATCTGGCAACACTTGCATGCACACTATCTATAAGTTCAATGTGCACAAAGTGAAGAGGATCGTTAGATCTTAACTTTGGCTCTATTTACTCTGTTTGATTTTTCTTTTCTTTTTTTTTTTTTTGAAATACTTAATCTTTGGCAAAATGCTTCAAATTGGTTTTTTTGTTGTAAATACGACAGCTATATTTAAACTTAAAATGTTTCTGCAGCTAAAATAGACCAAGGCACTATACACCAAGGCATGATTTTTGTCGAATAGCACCCATTGCTAATTTAAAACGAACCCTAAAAAGTTTTACAGAGCTTATTCGTCTACATCGACGTAGAAGAATTTTTTGTACGAAAAAATATGAAATAGACTAGATTTGCTTTGCATTTATTTTATTACCTAAAGGACCTATAGTATTTTGGTACTAATTTTCCTAAATTGGGCGTTTTATTATTCTTTTTTTTCTGATAGCAAAAGTTTATATCTAAGTTTGTAACACTGCCCCAATAGGCCCTAGCTACCATATGTAGAAAATTTCATCTAAATTTATAGCGACTATGTTAGTTCAATTCTCAAATTATAACCAAGAACTAATTCGTGCACCTAAGAATATGGATGTACCAAAAAGAGTCTAATTCAAACATCGTCCTCGTGACTTATTGACGCTCCTACATCTTTACACTCTATAAGTTTTATATCGAGAGGATGGTACAAAGAGGCATTTAACATATTCTTAGTGACACGAATGAGTTCTTGGTATTAGTCGTTTGCTTGCTTGAAAAGTGTATTTAGGTTTAAAATTATTAGGTGTAGAAATTAATAGACTATGAAAGACAGGTGCTTAAATTAATAATACGTAAGGTGTAAATATTTAAATTGTAAAATATCGTGAACGAAATCTCAAATGGTGAAAGAAAAAAATTAATAAAATAAAAATATATTATTAATATTTAGAGATAATTAGCTAGACTAAATGGCACATTTTCTTGTTGTCAAAACTTTAGCTCAAATATCTACGCGTTTATTTATACAATAATGTTATTTTTAAACCCTTCAAACCTTGAAATAACTTTTTAAGATTTTATAGTTAAATTGGCAACTTCACTTTAAGCTAGTCCCTAAAATTCCCGCAAAAAGATGTAATAAATTTAATCTATGTTAATTATTTGTAAATATTTTTTTTTAAACGAAGCTCAAATATCTTTTTACTGAATAAATCACGACGTGATTCTTCATTTGTACATCAAAATACCCTAAGTACTACTATAAGTAACCAAGTGATAAACTATATTGAGTCGTTGAATTAAAATTATGTCAAAAGCTCACCACAATTATCGCTACACTGATTAACCTTAATTAATTCGGGCTTTTCAAGTACTATATATTAAACTACACCATTCCAAATCCTTCTGAACCCTCGTTAATGGCTAATCGAAAGGCCCTATCAAACTGCTCGTAAGAATCGTAATCGGGAAGGCATAATTGGTTGAAACAGGTGTGCGCTGTTGGTAAGTTACCAAAGGTCGGCGCGGAAGTTATGTGAAAACGGGGATTCAATTCCCCGAAGCCCCCTGGAGGTAATTGGGAACATCCGGTGGTAAACTGGAGTAAACGGGCCATTTCTTCTTCGGTAAAGTTGGAGACGGCTGTCCAGAACCAGTCCAGGATCTTACGGAACTCGTACGAGGCCCCGCTAACCGCGTGGTTGGCTTTAAAGTCGGCGATACTGTACTGACCAGTACCGCACATTAAGAGTTCCAACTCGTTCTCGTCGAAGATGCAAAGTAGACTGTCCGGGATTAGTTCGTTAAGTCCTTTCAAAAAGTAGTCCACTTCGTCCTTGATGGAATTAGCTAGACGGTACTGCGCGAGAGCGTCCAAATACCGGTGCTTGTTCGCGTTAGTGACTTGTACGTTGGAGCCATTTGGAATCAGATCTACAACTCGAAGTAATTGTCCTCCTTCGCCGTATTCTTCCTCCGTGAAATAGAGATCCATGACTTCGACATCGTTTTCGAGAATGTACTTAATCTTTGAGACGTATAAATCGGGGTCATCCTGTTCGAAATACTTGTAATGGACTCGGAGTCCGATAAGTTGGGCCAAAAACGAACGCGATAGTCTAGCCTTGACTAGTTGGCGGTACGTGCTACCGAGGGCCGACTCGTATAAGCATTTTCCGACTATCTTGCCCGCGAATTCGTAGTGTTTTAGCTTGAGATGCGAAGGTCGTTTAGGGTTTGGATGCACCAGTCCTTGTTTATCGTTTTTAAATCTCTGGAAGAGCTTAAACTCGGAGCTAAAGAGTTGGACGCAGAGAAGTTCGAACCATTCTCGCCTCAAACCTCCCCAGTCTAAGCCTTGTTCGCCAACGAAAGATATCTCGAAGTTACGGCACCAATCGGCCGTATTGAAACCCTTCACGGCCTTCATGGATGACTCTAGTAGCTTTTCTCTCGTTATTTTAACGGGCAATTTGTCGTGAAAATGTTTCTGGTGCATTTTGCGAATTTCGTGGTAGAAAAAGTCTCTCTTGTCCTTGAAGGTTTCGGAGCCGCCAATATTTTTGAGTAGGAACTGGGCGAAAGTTGCCACGATGACGTTACGGTCGGCCGTTAAGAGTTCGACTGGAGTTTGGCAACCGTCGTCGATGACTAGAATGGCTTCGCCGAATTGATTGTTGGTGTTTTTAAACTGGAACTTCGTTGACGGACACAGTCGGAATGTGACCAATCTCTTGGGAATGAATTTCAGGACGTATTCTTTTATAGTTAACTGTTTGGGCGAGATGTAGCAAAATACTTTTCGAAGCTTCGAGTCTCCGTTTTTGCCCAATAGTTTGGCTTCGTACCAAATATTGTGACTCTTTTTAGCGACGTTCTTTTGAACCAGGGCACCATCCGCCTTGTTCAGAACGATAATATGAAAATCTCCGTTTTGTAACATAATCCCGCGATAATAAACGATGGCTCTGTAGCAGCCCTCTTGGTCAAATTTAAGAACCAGGGATACTCGACTAAGGTGTGGGTGGCATTCCCATCTGAAAGATTTTGTCATGGGTCGTTCGCTATTGATTTCTACAATGTCCACGGTGTACTCGTCGCTCGGGTCGAAGTTCGGTTCGATCGCGCAGACATTGGCGTACTTGTCACGTGGTTCTATGAACAAGTGGTAAGGTACGTATTCGGTGCAAACTACGGTGGAACAATGATGGACGAAGGACGTTTTCTGAGGTTCAGGGTTACCAGGAAGGAAACGTTTCTCGAAGGGGCTATTGCGGACATGGGCGTTTCCAACTAGAACGCTGATAGCGTATTCCCCAGATCTTCTAACGCTGAATTGTACTCTAGCTTTATTGGCGTCCGAGGGATCGGTCCCGCCTAGTTCGACGCTACAGGCGATCTTATGGGTTCCCTGGGTGATCTCCACCAAGAGGTTATCGTTATTGGAGATGGGGTAAACGCGACCATTACGCTGAAAGAAACGAATGACGAACGAGACGGTCTTGCCAACCACTTGAGGATCTTCCCAGTTGAAATCTACGAGGCAATGTTGCGGGGAAAGGTACTTTCCAGTAATAAAAGTGAAGAATCCTAGTTTGGTGACGGCGGAATGATCTAACAGGAAGGAAGGGTGGGACATGGTAGAGGCCATACCGACTAAAAAGGCTATCACTGCGGAAACTAGAACGATGTTGCAAAATGTCCATGGCGTTTTGCGTTCGCGCAAAATAAACTTCCAATAGACGCCCTCCTGGTCCTCAACCGTAATGGACCTTTTCAACGCGTCCTGAGCCTTTTGCCAATCAGCCTTCTTGGTAAACACCCCAGCGAGGGCGCCTACATTATCCGACGCGAATTGTACCAACGTTTCAAGATTGGTAATCCCAACAGTGCTCAGTTTTTCCTGGTAGTCCGTTAAGTCATATTCTTTCAACCAACGGCTTAGTATCAGTTTTCTCTTCAACTTGACCAGCACTCTCTCCAATCGCGCCGTTTCCTCAGACGCAACGTCCGACAGTAATGGGGTTTGAGACTCTGCTAGGGTGGCGCAACTAATCAGGTTAAGGCAACCCAAGGACTGCAGCGCTCTTTGGTACGGTCGCAACTGGTTTTCGTCCAACCAGGATCTCAAATCTCTTTCCGTTTGTCTCTCGATAGCCGACGACTGGTGTTGTAGAGCAATAAGCATAACCAAAAAGGCGATACTTGAGTAGACGAACGAGACGGGTACCGTACGGGGTCCACTCTGTTCGACCGACGAGGGTGATGGTGCCGTGGGTGCTACATTGTCGAGTGGGACGTCAGTCATTTTCGGACAACACTTTTAAACGTTATTTTTACTAAGGGAGTGGGTTAAAGAGAGTGCAAACAACCATCAAGTGTTCCTGTACCCATATCTCCCTCGAGTTCAGTCGTGCGAGTCATATTTCCAAACCGTATTGATAGTAATCATTGTTTACGTCAGGGAGGGATGCCCTAATCCAACCTTAGGGAACATAATGTTTGGGTATACAGACCGCGCGCGGCTCAATATTGTAACGGTAAAAATATATACCAAGGCCCGCACTAACAGCAACGTCTGTCTCTACATAAAAGGGGATTCGATATACCGCTTTATCGATCATGAAAGGGTTCCTAGCTTTATCCGATGTTTGGACAACACCAATATACCGCACTTGAAAAGATAAAGACTGCCATATTTAAGGTTCTGAGAAGACTAGGAACTGTAGAGGTAGGCTTCCACGTATAACGCCCGCGACCCCGAAACGCTTGTCGGAAACATGAAAGGAGATTGACATAATACGGATAATGTATTTTTCTTCCGGATGAGATTATCACCACAGTGTTAAAGGCAGTGCTGCCACCTCAAGGGGAGCCGTTTGGATAACGAGGTTACGTAACGCTAACGGGTTTGCGATTGCCGACGGCTGCCAAGAGCCTTTCGCCATCTAGTCACAGCGTTTTATTTAATACATAATTTAAACGAAATATTTACTAAATTAAATTCATTGCAATCAAATAAAATAAGTCTAAATTAGATTCTATTTAAAAACATAGGTTCGAAATAAATAAATAAGTGCTAGTCTTCATTGATAATGTTCAGCCTTGACGATCAATACGTGCATAGTATAAGCAGACGATGTATAGTTACACCGGCTGTCCGGCGCTACGCACGTGCGTTAGGCTTAGCTTTTGACAGTTAAAATTTCGTTATGTCTTCGGTCGAAATAAATTTGTGTTCGATTTTGCTAAAACAATATTACGGAGAAGTTGTTGAAGAAGTGGGTAAATATCTCGCTAAATCGGGCTCCAGATCTCTACGATTTATACAAAGGGATGTAAAATGCTCTGTACAAGAAATCAAGAAAGCGCTTTGCGTGTTATTGCATCACAACCTGGCTATGTTTGTCAACAGAAACAATGGTTGTATCGAATACCAGATAAGTATCGAGACTGTTTTACTGTTAGTACGTTACCCCAAGTACATTTACGCGGCTAAAACGCTATATGGAAAAGTAGCTGAGATAATAGTAGAGGAAATTCTAACTTCAGGGAGATTGCAAATGAGTGCCACAGTTGAGGCGGTAGTTAAAAGGTTATCTGACGTAACCCCTAAGGAGATTTACGAGACATTTCAAAGGCTAGTTTCTGCCCATTTTTTACGAAGATGTCCCGCCCCAGTTAAAGCCTTGGAAGAAGATGAGGAAGAAGATAGTTTATGCCCTAATATTGAAGTATCAAAAGATCGAGCTCATATTAAAGTTGAAATAAATCTAGATGTAATTAAAACTGTCAAAAATGACAATGCTGACGACGAACCACCCGAAGATAAACGAATCAAATTAGACCCTACCCAACCTGATGCGGGCATTTTTTGGATGATAGACTTTGAACGTTTCCACCAATTCTTTCGTGATCAGGAGGTCATTAAGTTAGCCAGTAAACGAATCGACCCTACAGCTGGAGAAATTGTACGTGCCTTATTACGTTGCGCCGAAGTTAATACCCCATCAAAAACTATTCAAACCAACCCAGTGTCACGTTACGAAATAATAGATTGTATGAAAAAAGATGGTAGTTTGCAAGACGTTGAGAAGAACATGGATTCATATCTAACGCTTCTAATCGGAGACGCTACGGGTTTTTTAAAGAAATTCGACGAACGTACTGGTGGCTTGTTTGTAGTTGATTTTGCTCAAGCTTTCAAGGTTTTAACAGAAGCTAATATAGCAGCCGCTGTGCAAGATCGATTTGGTTCAAAATGTGCTAGAATTTTTCGTATGCTACTAATGGAACCTTACTTAGACCAAAAGAAAATCGAAGAAAAGTCACTAATCCCTCCAAAAGACGCTAAGGAATTCACTTATAAAATGATGAAGGAAAATTTCATCATGATTAAAGAAATCCCCCAAACTCCGGATTTTGCCCCTTCTAGAACCTTTTTCCTATTTTACGTTGATTTGGACCGAGTCTGCCGTAATGTCATCTACATGATACACCAAGCTATATACAACGCGATATGTCGCAACCTTCACGAAATGAATACCAACAAAAGGTTATTAGAGAAACAGAAAGTCATGAAAGCTATTCTGGCCAAGCTAGAAAATGATAACGCTCCTGAAGAACATATTCAAGACGTATAACGCAATTTTCTTCATATTCGTCACCAAATAATAAATTAAAACTCTGTTTTTAATTTTTCAGGTAAAAGATACTATTACCCCGCCTGAACGTGAACAGCTAGCGAAATTAAAGACAATTAACCAAAAACTAACCTCATCTCAGATACAAATGGACGAAACGCTATTTGTGTTAAAAAGTTACTTACAATATAAGATTTGTAAATAAATAAATAAATAAATTGTTGTTAAGATATCATGTATCTTTTCGAAATAAAGATTATATAAAGCTTTGCATTTATTTTGCACATTGCCTTTTCTCTTCAAATATAATACAGAGGGGAAGTCAAATCAACTTGGTAGTACAGAAAAACCTACTGTCGATGCTAATAAAATATGAAACTTATATCGACTAAACTTGTCATATACGTTAAACGCAACCTTCGTAAATTGGTGGACGATTTGCTATAAAATTAACTGTATTGTTATATGCACGTGTAACGAAATACATAATTTTTTCAGATGGAAAGTTTCATTGTAACGTAACATGCAATCTAATAATTTTCTTACATATGGTTCCATGCCTTTAAACTATAGCCAAAGACCGTGGGGATATTTCAACATCATAACGATAACAATTCATTGTCCAGTTACAAGTTTCCAATATTTCGAAACGCTATATTTCTTCGGACAGAAATTGGTCCTTGATTATTGTTTATGAAAATTACTTTCGCAATAGCAAAAAACGGTTTTAGTAAATTTACTTAGTAGCATACGTAGAACCAGAAGTAGGATGAGACTAGAAGTAAAGAGCTCTAGCATTGGTACTAGATCCTGGCACTAGTGAACAAGTTTGAGGATTTTATGCCGCTTCCATAGCGCCTACACTAGAGAGAGAATAAAATTGGTAGAGTTCCAAAAACACTTCCTACCCCTTCCCCTCAACCTAAAGCCGCGGAACACGGACGCGGGTGCTTTAATCTAGTTCGGCCGTCTCAAGTTTTGGTGGGAAAATTCAGAAACCGCTAACAGAGGGCCAACCGTTGGTGTGTTATCAAGAATAATCACTAATGCCAAGTGAAGAATTTGGTTACCTCGATACTTCTAGTCTCATCTTACTTCTGGTAGAACTGAAAATTTCGTGTTTCTTTTTTCTTTTCTTTCATTTCGATTGAACTATGGAGCCATGGATGGTCAAAGCCGGGAATGGTAAACCGTCCGAAGATTGTGGTAGAGTTACCAACAAAAAAGAAAAAATCAAAATATGCGTAGTTTGGTTCGAAAGATGCGTATCATTGGCGACATTCATTTGCTGTTTCTATTACAGTTGCGCCTTTATCAATGAATATCTCAAATACCCTTCAGTTCAAATTTTGGAAATTGACACCTCGGAGTCTGTCCAATTTCCCACGGTAACCATTTGCAATTTGAACAGGTTTGTAACCTTAAGTCTGATCAAACCTTAGGTATAATTAGCTTCATTTTAGAATAAGAAAATCCAGATTATGTGATAAGAACGAAAACGATTACGGAAAACTCCCAAATAAGTCATTGAAAATCATGTCTGATATGATAGAATTGGAGTTCACGAAATGCGCGGTACCACGTTACGAAGTACAACCGATCATAACATACATGAGTAAGTAATTAGCCTAATCAATGTCTAATAAAATAATTGATTGACAATTACGTACAAGCGCAGATGGAACCATACATAGACCTAATATTACCGCACTTCCTGAAGTAGTCAATTTGACAGGCAAGTATTAGGCTGAAATATATTTAAATCAATTAAATTACCCTAATATTTACGTAATAGGTGTTCCAATGACAATAATTACTAATCAACCTAGCCAATTACCAGCAAATAAAACCAATTTGGATCAAGTCGAAAGAAATGCGTCTTATTTGATCACGGGGGAAGGCCATGGTGGCATGGACCAAATTCCCAAACCAAAAAAGATTGCCTCGCGTATGCTGGGAGGTCAAATTGGAAGCTCAATTAAGCCTGATTTACAAGTCGTATTAGGTAACCCTAATGCTGCAACCAAGAATAATACAGGAGGGTTCACCGAGGGTCACGTGGATCAAGTTTCGAAGTTTAAGATCCAATCGCGAACATTGGGATCCAATTCCAAACAACCGAAGCTGCAACTTGGATTACCCGATACTGGGGTCAAGACTAAATCAAGAGAGTTCACCTTGTCCGGTCAAAAAGATGGAGAAAATCATCAGGGCCGGAGTTTAAAACCTGACTTTGCAATCAAAATCATGCCTAAATCAAGAATTATCCCCGCTCGAGAAATTCTAGTACATGGTCACGGCAAACTCGACCTCGGAAAACTGCCAGATAAACTTCTAAAACCAAAACCCGTTTCCATACACATACCAAACGGAATAGTTCCAACTGGACCAAACAACACAGATTCAAAATTAAACCAATCTTTCAAGAAGGACGCGGTTAAATCAAACACCTTAACAGTCTATCACGCAAACAAGACTGAAATGAAGAATATAAACAGGAGACGCAAAAGGCTAGTGGAAAGTGTCGAGAATAGCAAAAAAAAAATAACTCCGATACCAAAAGGGTATTATAAAGGGGTATGTATCGTAGCCTGATTATTAATCATCGGAATTCGATAGTTAAATATCAACTAACTCTCGTAGAAAATTACTCTGGCTTTATTTAATGTTGAAAAAAAGCAACCTCCTCATATTAAGGAACAAATTCAGTTCGAAGAGTTTTACGAGCAATTGGATTCAGAGGCAAAGTACTTTTTAGGCTACAATTACAATGATATAGTAAAGGAATGCTCTTTCAATGGGATAGAGTGTCGCCAATTATTTGGGTAAGTTCGTTGTAAGCTTTCTTCGTGATTTCATAGATTAAAACTAAAGATCTCTGTTAAAAGGTTGTTACAAGTCCCCCTCAAACAAATATAGCTTTTAACATAGGAATGTTTTTGGTGATAAATTTGGATACGTTCATAATTTCATTTCAGCGAAGCTACTCGATTCCTGAACAGCGAATTCGGAACTTGCTACGAATTGCGTCTCAAAAACCCGGTGACCAGAGGTTTGGGCATCAACAGTGGCCTCCAAATTACATACGACATCAATGGCGAAGACTACACCCTTTTAAGCTTGCAAACTACAACAACTCAAGCCCTCAGAATGGTTTTAAGTCACCCGGAAGTGGTTGCCGCACCCGAAAACGAAGGTTTTCTCGTAACGGAGAGCCAAGATAATTACTTGTCGCTTAAACAAGTCGAATACCGCCGTCTAAAAGCCCCGTACTCGGATGAATGCCGCAATTACAGCGACCAGACACACCCTTACAACAACAGAAAGGGTTGTTGGGTTCACTGCGCGCAAGTACTTAATATAAAAAGATGCGGTTGTTCTGATCCTAATTGGCCTAAATTGGGGAACGAAAAACGGTGTACTTTTCTAAACCTAACAGAAGGTATACAGGGTGTTTCTGAAAAGTCCATCACAAATTAAGGGGCGTGTTTATGGGACCAAACTGAGCGGAAAGTACCAAAGAACATGGGGTCTACAACATTTAGTTTCGGAGATATGGCCCCCCAAACATTTGCCCCAAAAACGAGAAAATATCCCAAAATGTGGAGTAAGGGTTATTGCCATTACCCAACTTGTTTCGAAGTCATAGACAATTTCAATAGCCTTGAATTTGAGAAACACTACTGTAACTTTAGATACCAGAAGGGTATAAATGGGTAGAAGTACGCGTACGGCGGTAATGTAAAGCTAATGCCAAGTGTCATAGTGTTTTAAGATTTCTCAGCACCCAGTAAAATGGTGGACCTCAACCTAGAGGGCAAGAAGTCCCAGAGACCGTAGAAGACGAAGTCCTTACTATTTTCGAGGACGAACCAGAAGCAAGTACCCGCCAGGTGAGTAAGCGATTAGGCGTTGGTCACGTGCTCGTGTGGAAAATCCTCAAAAGTCACCAGTTTCATTCTTACCATTTTCAAAAGGTTCAAGGTTTGAATTCCGCGGACTACCCACGACGCATTGATAAACGCCATTGATTTCCCGCGTAGTCTGTTAGTCACAGACGAAGCTAATTTTTCGCAAGATGGTATTATTAACCTGCATAATAAGCATCAATGGTCCCAAAGAAACCCTCACGCAACGCTCGTTAAATCTCACCAAGTACAATTTAGTTTAAACGTGTGGTGCGGTATTGTAGGTGACAATTTAATTGGATCTTATTTTCTACAGCCCAGGTTAAACGGTGAGGCGTACCTACAATTCTTACAAGACGTTTTACCGGAATTACTTGACGACGTGCCCTTAGGTTTGGTGCGCAGAATGTAGTTCATGCATGACGGTGCACCACCACATTTCAGTCTCGCTGTCCGAGCTCACCTTAACGCGACGTTCTCTTTTCGGTGGATAGGTCGAGGTGGACCCGTGGAATGACCTGCTCGATCACCCGACCTTAACCCGTGCGATTTCTACCTTTGGGGCCACTTGAAGGACATAGTTTATCAGAGTGAAGTACCTGATGTGGAAGAGCTTCGTCGACGAATCGTTAATGCCTGTCAAACTATTCGCGATACTCCAGGCATTTTGCAACGTGTTAGGGAATCGTTTGTAAGGCGTGTTCAAGTTTGCCTTAACGCGGGTGGTGAACACTTTGAACAATTCTTGTAGTAGTTATTTGTTACAGATTAAGAATGAAGAACTAATAAAAAATACATTTACATTGGGATCGTATCATGGCGTTTTCTCTGTGACACATCAAACACTAACGTAATGAACAAACTCAACCTTCAATCGCAACCATTTTACTGGGTGCTGAGAAATGTTAAAACACTATGACACTTGGTATTAGTTTAACATTACCGCCGTACGCGTACTTCTACCCATTTATACCCTTCTGCTATCTAAAGTTACATTAGTGTTTCTCAAATTCAAGGCTATTGAAATTCTCTATGACTTCGAAACAAGTTGGGTAATGGCAATAACCCTTACTCCACATTTTGGGATATTTTTTCGTTTTTGGGGCAAATGTTTGGGGGGCCATATCTCCGAAACTAAATGTTGTAGACCCCATGTTCTTTGATACGTTTCACTCAGTTTGGTCCAATAATCACGCTCCTTAATTTGTGATGGACCTTTCAAAAACACCCTGTAGATACGCGAAATTAGAAAGTTTTTTTAAACCCCCAACAAATTAAAGATAGTATAATTATTTTTAATTTCATATAAGCTTCTTGCATTGTCAAAGTTCTGAACGATATTAACGATCATAAAGAAAAATGTGTTTGCCCATTGCCTTGCAAGTAAGTGCAAAATTACGCAATTGCGAAATCTCTAGAAACATCTTATAAAAATAATTAATTCCTAATGGAATCACAAAATTTTTATTGCGAATGTCGAACCTGTTTGTGTGCCTTTATTGTTTATAATACGTAATTAAACAATTGTCTCTTCTTAATAGGGAAGATATTTACACTATGACCCAGTCATCTGCATTAATGCGCAATAACGGTTTTAGGGTAAGTCACAAAGCGAGTTTGCACGATAGCCTGCATTTAGGGGTAAAACAACTAATGTTAATCCTACGAGCCCCTGTAAAAATGTTTCACACACAACACACCAGTGCTCAGGGCAAAGCAATCCACCAGGGGAGCTTTGCACGATAGCCTACATTTAGGGGTAAAACCACTAATGTTAATCCTACGAATGAATGAATGAATGGTTTATTGACCCTTTTGATTACAAATCCCTTTTGGAACAGGGAGGAACCCTCTAACGTGGGTTCACAGGTCCGAAAATAAGAAAAACTAAAACAAAGCATTAAATGTCGTACAATAAAAAAACACTAAATTAATATTTACACGTTACAAAGTCAACAAGAAAACTATTTACAATTATGTACAATGACAGCTGATCGACATATGATTCAATCCTTTAATAGGGCATGGGGCAGAGAAGGCGCAATTTCGCCCAATTGGCTAAAATACTTTTTGTGATAGTTATGACTTCCATATACGAGCCCCTGTAGAAATGTTTCACACGCGGCACACCGGTGTTCAGGGCAAAGCAATCCACCAGGGTAACTTTGCACGATAGCCTACATTTAGGGGTAAAACAACTAATGTTAATCCTACGAGCCCATGTAAAAATGTTTCACACGCAGCACACCGGTGCTCAGGGCAAAGCAATCCACCAGGGGAACTTCGCACGATAGCCTACATTTAGGGGTAAAACAACTAATGTTAATCCTACGAGCCCCTGTAAAAATGTTTCACACGCAGCACACCAATGCTCAGGGCAAAGCAATCCACCAGGGGGAACTACTCAAAATTAAGGTAAATAACACTATTGTTTTTAACAGATGATTGATACGAGTAACCCAAGATCAATCTTTGAAGGTAAATTTCGAGTCTATTTTGAATCTCTGGACAAAATGGTGCATAGCAGTGTACCGAAGTACACGGTAATTAAATTTTATTTACTAGTTAATAAACATAATTTAAACAGCCATTATGATATTAATTTAATTATGTCTAGGCCTTGGACATTTTAAGCAATTTAGGAGGACAACTCGGTCTATGGTTAGGATTGTCTCTTATGACTTTGGCCAATAGTTGCGTGTCATCCATGCTATTAAAACTAGTCAACCGGAATGAGGGTCCAATTTTCAAAACCAAGCCTAAAAAGGTCAAAGGTAAATCGAAGAAGAAACTGCCCAGAAAATTAGATATCGATTTTGACTATTAGTATTAACTAGCGACCTCTGTTAAATAACGCTTTAATGGTTTGTATTGTTTAGAAAAACCTATATATCTATTTTGAAGGTTTTTATACGTAAAATATCCATAAACAAATGAATAATTTTAAGTTTTTTTTAAATATTGAATTTTGTGTTTGTGTCCACTAGATGTTAGCTCGCGCTAATTTGGTGTTACGATATCTTGAAACGCTTTCTTATAAATGCTAAGAAATTACGTAAATTATGAAAATAAGGTAAATTTATTATTAAAGTGCTGTTAAAATTATTGAAATTAACTAAATAATTAAAAACAATTAATTTAAACGCTTAAATTCATCTCAAAATTATTACCCACAAAGAAAATATTAAGCTACCACAATTTTAAAATTAGATAATTTACCTAAAATATTACTGATTATTCAATTTAACAACAATTAAATCTACCGAGAGATTCACATTAAGAAATAATCAACCTACCCTTTAACCACGTCTTTACCCCGAAACCTTTCACAACTTCCGGCTTAATATACTTCCGATTAAAGACTAAACTTACGCTTTCTGAAGCACACATGATTCCAAATTCCAACCATAACTCGAATGACGAATTCCAACCAACCCTCGATCCAACCCAAAGTCCCTTCCAGAAGATCACAGGGATATCAAACAAAACTTGGAATACAACCCATCACCTACTTACTTACCAACCTAACTACAATCTACAAATCTTGTTGCACACAGAAAGCACGCCTGGTATACAGTGCATTCCTAATGGTATTAAATATTTTACACGACCCCGGATGCCCAAAACTACAAGACCCCTACACCCATGGAACCCCCTATGGTCATTATTTATCCATAAGAACTCGTAAATTTCTAAGTAAGCGCCGCCAAGAAAGAAAAAACCAATGGTGCTAAAACTCAGCTAAACTTAACCCATCCATTAGCTTAGCTGAGGAGGTGATATATGATAAGTATAGTCTACATGTCCGTCTGTTTTCGTCATGCATGACGAATATTAAAAGCTCCACAGACTCATAAATCCAAAAAAGGGGTAAGGTACGTATGTATATGTGTATATAATTCTTTGGAATTTTCTCGGAACTAAAGTCATCAAGACGTCTATGTACTTGAGAGCAAAGACAGAGAAGCAGAGAACAGCTCCTAAACAATGGATGGAAGATGTCTAGTCAATTAAGCTCCCCCTGAGGTATGTCCCCCGAAGTTAGCCTTACCCCCTTGCTTGTAAACATAAAGAAAAACCTAGTAATTTAGGATAGTTTAATTGTTGAAGTACAATAAGAATTACTCGTAAAAGTGTAAGTTTGTTCGATTATTTCCATGGAACTATAAGAAATGTTTTGCTTTCCATTCTGATTTTTTTGGTATAGAACCTCTATAACGGTTGAAATTTTTGAAAATTCTGTCAAATTTGAACCTTCAAAGGGTGTTTGAAAAAGGGTAACTTGGTTCTATCACGGATAGATGTAATTTTAGAAGTAGGAATGGAGAACAGAGTAATCCGGGCGCGCGTCTAAGTCCCAGCAAGAAGTGATATCTAGTTTATTAGGGAGAAGGTATAAATTCGCCACATTTCCAGCTTTATCTCCAGTCCAAACGTAGGTCCGTAGTTAATCCCCGCCTCTAAATTAAAACCAGCCAGCATCTCATTGGTTCTTGAAAACTCACGTCAGCGCAACGCGAATGACGAAAATTACGTATTTTCCGACTGAGGAGAGGCGAAATAACCCGGCCTCCTTTTACGTCCCCCCTTGTATGTTGAAAGGGATACTGGGACTATGGCGCGCGAATATCACTTCTTGGCCCCAGACCCCCTTCCCCGGGACGGAGGGGTATGAAAGAAGAGGCGGGTCTTAGCGACAGAGGTAAAAAGGAATTACGTATTTATTTTTCGCCGTCCTCGTCAGCAACGTCATCAAAACGTAGTTTAAGTGAGTCAATAAGATAATTTAAACTTTTCGTTACGTGTTGAAGGGAGGGGCTCTATACTGGGCTATGAGTCGGACTGAAGTAAATACTAAACATTCTCCATTACTGCTTCCAAAATTAATCAATTTTGAGTCGAAAATGTAAATTCCAAGTTATATTTTCGACTCAAAATTGATTGACCATATAAACCACTGGTCTTCGGTTCAATAATCTACCCTTTTTATAACACCCTGTATAGCTTTGAGAGAGAGAGAGAGAGAGAGAGAGAGAGAGAGAGAGAGAGAGAGAGAGAGAGAACTCTTCGTTATATCAACACGTTTCGCGATAGAGTCACTGAGGATAGAATAAGCCACACTCCAAGTGATTTCCTTCTAATGGACGATATAACTTCCCAAGAAGTTAGAAGTCGCAGGGTTTCAGCTAATGAGGTCCTGTACACTCTCGGTTCTCTTATATTAAAAGCATTCTTTTTTTGTTCTGGACGGGAAAGGGTCAGTTAGGCTATAAGGCACGATGATGGTCAAGAATTATTTATTGGTCCTGTTATGTACTTGTACAATATACTAGAGAGGGGACCTTCGTTAAGAGGCTTGACCGTCAGTATCGATTGGTCAAACAGAAAGAATACTTGTAAAAGGAGTAGAAACCTAAACTTAATAAAGTGTCTATCGGGTTCTGGGTCTATATAGTCATAAACATTTTCGCAGTAGGTCTATTTTGATCTACTACATTGGTGAAGTTTCAAGTGGTACAAAATTGATGTACGTCTATTTTGATCTACTACATTAAGGTTTATAGAAATTGGTGAAGTTTCAAGTGGTTAAAATTGATGTACTATTGGGTTCTTTTTACTATAGGAAAATTGATGAACCAACAATATTAAAATTCTTCAATATATCATACCTATTTTGAAAAATAACCCGACTTTTGCTTTCACGATTTTCATAATGATGAAAATATTTATACAAATATCGAGTTCAAAAAAACCAACAAAATTGGCTTAACTGAATACGATATTTCGAGGATATTTCTTATCAATCAATCAATTGGGCTTACGAGGGAGGATACGGTATAAGTACAATCTAAATAGCTTTTTAAAAGCGGCCTAACTCAATCGATATTCTAACCCCCTCTCCCCCCCCCAAGCCCGGGTACCGGTAGTATAGGAGAGCGGTGATATCTCGAGCTATAAATTGATATCTTTTATACTGGTATTACACCGTGCCATAATCGAGGGGTTCGACATTCACCAAAAATAAAGTGTTGAAATTGTATTAAGCAATTCGTGATTTTGTCTCGAAGATTTTGCGATTTTCTCAGAGATTTTGCCATTTCTACAGAGATTTTGCCATTTATTCAGAGATATTGAAATTTCTTCAGATATTTTTGCAATTTATTCATAGATGTTTGCAATTTACTCATAGATGTTTGCAATTTACTCATAGATGTTTGCAATTTACTCATAGATGTTTGCAATTTACTCATAGATGTTTGCAATTTACTCATAGATGTTTGCAATTTACTCATAGATGTTTGCAATTTACTCATAGATGTTTGCAATTTACTCATAGATGTTTGCAATTTACTCATAGATGTTTGCAATTTACTCATAGATGCTTGCAATTTACTCATAGATGCTTGCAATTTACTCATAGATGCTTGCAATTTGCTCATAGACGCTTGCAATTTGCTCATAGATGCTTGCAATTTGCTCATAGATGCTTGCAATTTACTCATAGACGCTTGCAATTTACTCATAGATGCTTGCAATTTACTCATAGATTTTTGCAATTTACTCATAGATTTTTGCAATTTACTCATAGATTTTTGCAATTTACTCATAGATTTTTGCAATTTACTCATAGATTTTTGCAATTTACTCATAGATTTTTGCAATTTACTCATAGATTTTTGCAATTTACTCATAGATTTTTGCAATTTACTCATAGATTTTTGCAATTTACTCATAGATTTTTGCAATTTACTCATAGATTTTTGCAATTTACTCAGATTTTTGCAACTTACTCATAGATTTTTGCAATTTACTCATAGATTTTTGCAATTTACTCCGAGATTTTTGCAATTTACTCCGAGATTTTTGCAATTTACTCGAATTTACTCATAGATTTTTGCAATTTACTCATAGATTTTGCAAATTTCTTGACAGATATTTTGTGATTTGGTCAGACATTTTCTCAAATCTGTCAGTGATTTTGCAATTCCTACAGGGTTTTCGTGATTTTGTCAAAGATTTCCTGGTAATGTCGTCCACCTCGACACGACCACAATAAAGTTGAAGAAGCCCATCCTATTCTGGGAAGAAAAATAACGATCTGGGAATAGCTACAGCAGCCAGCAGTCGAAAAAAAGAGAGGTGGTCTAGTTCACCGCGGCCTCGAGTTGATAATAATCTGATTATAGAGTTATAGGGTTAGATTCTAGGGTTAGATAAAGAAAAAAGGGATAAAGTTTCTATCATTCTTCTGAATGGTGCATGGTGCTTCCCAAAAACTGTTATTTTCATTTCTAAGGCCTAGATGAGAATCTTGGTGTTATATTTCAAAAAGATAGGGGGTGGGAAATGGAGTATGTGCATTGCCTTGTTGCAGTATGTGATAGGTTTATATTTCAAATTATTACTTCCAGGACTTTTGATGCTTCTTACGAAGGTTAAGCCTTTGCGAATTTAGATAAATGATAGACGCTATAGTTGAGCTCGGGCATGGAATTCTTAGAAAAATTCTCAAATGTTATATCATATGGTGAAATGGCTCGACTAAGTTTAGTAATACCAGGGATAGACTTAATTTTATAAGTAGGAATGGAGGACGGTTAGTATTTACTTCAGTCCGACTCATAGCGCAGTATAGAGCCCCTCCCTCCAACACGTAACGAAAAGTTTAAATTATCTTATTGGCTCACTTAATCTACTTTTTGATGACGTTGCTGACGGGGACGGCGAAAAATAGTGAGGTAATTCCTTTTTACCTCTGTCGCTATGACCCGCCTCTTCTTTCATACCCCCCGTTCCCGTGGAAGGGGGTCCGGGACTTTGACGCGCGCCCGCATTACTCTGTTCTCCATTCCTACTTCTAAAATTAAATCTATCCCTGGTGACGTGATAAAACGTGTGTTATAGTTTAATTTTGACAAAGATGCGAATATCATGGAAGGTTTCTTTCTTAGAGAGGGTTCACGTTGTACAACATTATACAACAAGATCTCTGATACTGACATAAAATGTTGCTGACGTACGCGTCCTGACTGATAAAGTGGTAATCTCCTATATATTATAGGCGGGTTTTATGGTTTTTGGTTCCAACACGCCCACTATACGTCAATCTTTAAAATGGTGACCATAAAAGTAAAGACATTGTGTCAGTTATCATTTTAAGCCAAATAAGGCCGGTTCAATTCGGAGATATAAACTTAGTTGAAAATTACTTTACTTATGGTGATAGATATCTCTCTTCAATATTTACGAAAGGGTTAAAAGTCGAGGGTAGGCGAATTTTGAATAGGATGAAATATATGCGACATCTTATCGATTTTACGGGTAGACTGCGATCGGACAAATTTATGGCGCATCCAATACTTTTAGATCTTTGAAGTTTATCTCAAATGTAAATAGTTTGACCGAAAAACATGAACATACAAAACGTCTAGCAAGACGATAAGCTCTTTCGAGGTTTTTTAGAGGTTCTGCTCAATTTTTATTTGGGCGTATAACAACATCTAAACGAAATTGCAGCTTGCTTAACGTCAAGAAGCGATATCTAGTTTATTAGGGAGAAGGTATAAGATGCCTAAGTATTCGCGCGCCATAATCCCAGTCCCCCTTTCAAAATACAAGGGGGACGTAAAAGGAGGCCGGGCTATTTCGCCTCTCCTCAGTCGGAAAATACAACTAATTTTCGTCATTCGCGTCGCGCTGACGTGAGTTTTCAAGAACCAATGAGATGCTGGTTGTAATTTAGAGGCGGGGATTAACTCTGGACCTACGTTTGGACTGGAGATAAAGCTAGAAATGTGACGGCGAATTTCATACCTTCTCCCTAGTAGACTAGATATCGCTTCTTGTTAACGTCTAGGGCGCTACAAGTATCGCATCTTAAACTCTGTAATAAGTTTAAACCGATCCAAAAAAAAAATAATTTTTTAGTTCAAACTTAATTAAACCTTTGAAATCGTGGCTTATTAAAAAAGTACAGAAAATATTGTAATCATTTTGTGTTACTTCGAAAATGCAGTTTATCCCTAACTTAAATTTAAGTGCTTATATAAACGTCTTAAACTCTTTAACAAGTTTAAAACAACTCGGGGGAAAAATCCATTTTTTAGGCGAAAACTAAACTGAATTGTACGAAAAGTACAGGCAGGAAACATAATGTAACCTATTTTGGGGGCGTGTCAACCCATGATGTCAACCGCGGCCAACCCGCTTAGCAACCATTTATATAATTGTAACTAAAAATCCGACCTTTCAAGAAGTGATATCTAGTTTACTAGGGAGAAGGTATGAAATTCGCAACATTTACAGCTTTATCTCCAGTCCAAACGTAGGTCCGGGGTTAATCCCCGCCTCTAAATTACAACCAGCATCTCATTGGTTCTTGAAAACTCACGTCAGCGCGACGCGAATGACGAAAATTACGTATTTTCCGACTGAGGAGAGGCAGCGAAATAGCCCGGCGGCCTCCTTTTACGTCCCCCCTTGTATTTTGAAAGGGGGACTGGGACTATGGCGCGCGAATACTTAGGCATCTTATACCTTCTCCCTAATAAACTAGATATCCCTTCTTGGACCTGTCTCAAGCACTATGAAAAGGACCATAGCGAAAAGGGCGGCGCAAATCGTCTGGTACGGAAAGTAACAAGTACACGGGATAAATTTAGGACAACGTCAGCTTGGCGTGCACTTTTTTTTAATTCCCTGTTGGGTTTTCAGTGGACTAATTCAACGCGAAAAGTCTATTCTATTATTCTATAAAGAGCAAATTAATCCTGGCCTTTCAAGCATAAATAAGAGAGGAACAAAAAGGATGGTTTCGGGTTAAAACGTATTGCAAATTGCGATTGGTTTATAATGCCATAAATCACGAATAACGTTTCTAAAAATAAACCCATACCCCTATATACTTTTCAATCTGGAAAAGGTTCAGTGAAAAGAAAGAAATCAAGACGACAGACAAAGAAAAAATAGCGAAAGAAAGCGCTAAGTTTCAGTTGAAAATCTTATCCGATTCTTTAGCTTCTTAACTTTAGGAGTATATTATTATAACGTTCTCAAAGTATTTCGAAATGGTACGTGTATATTTTTCCTCATTTAAAAGACTTGATTTCGCAAACCAATTGTTTCTACTTTCTACCAAACAATTAAGACTGGAGTTAATAAATACACAATTAATTATTGATTGAGTGCAAGGACGAGGCTAAGATGACCTTGACGCGTTACTTGTACTCTCTTTTATCGACTCTCGGTAAAGACTTAGGCAAACCATTTAGTATACTTATCTATCTTCAATGGATTTAAAAAAAAATAAAAAAAATCAGTAGATTTCCGATTAGAAATAGCCATTAGAGCTTAGAGGAGGGCCTAAAGAGAATGTAGGAATTGAAAACGATTTAAAGGAACAATAGCACCTTGTGCTTCTTTTGAAGTTCTATTCTTTCCACCCTCTTTTCTCATGACACCGCCATTTTTAAAGATGGTGGCCGAAGGGAAAACTCAAACCAAAAACCACAAAGCCCGTCTATAGGAAATATGGAAGTATTAATAAATCTATCAGCTGTTAAGATTTGCTGACGTTATTACGTAAGAAAGTTCTTTTATTTACATTTCTGATCGACGCCATTTTACAAGATGGCTACGGATTTCAAAAAAGAAAGAAATCTTTCTTAGTTAGTACCCACTACTTAAACATGAAGTAAGCTGTCAGAGCTTGAAACATACGGATGTTATTATTTAAGGAATTAACTCTGTTAAACTAATGTCAGCCATTTTCCAAGATGGTTACGGATTTGAAAAAAAGGAAGAAATCTTTCTTAGTCAGTACCCACTACTTAAACATGTAATATCCCTGGCATAGCTTGAAACATACGGATGTTATTACTTAAAGAATACACTCTGTTAAATTAATGTCAGCCATTTTCCAAGATGGCTACGGATTGGGTTACAACTTCCTAGGAAAAGCGTTGCTGGGGTTAAGCCGAGGTGTTGATAAACAATACTAAATATATATAGAAAACTAAAGAAAAATATCTGTTTCTTTAGCAGATATTCATTCACTTTGAAAGCAATATTTTTTAAATCAAAGTGTGCATGATATCGCTATAAATTAAATTTATTTTTATCTGGTATATCGCCTATATAATCCCCTATAAATATATATATATTTTCAATTTATTTTATATACCTACTTTATATTAATGTATACCACGAACCAAAAACTTCAAAACTTCAGTTATCCAAATTCAAAATTCATAAGTATATATCATACACTATTTTTTTTTAATAATATAGTAAAATAATTTATTCATGATAAGAATACTTCTTTTTTTATTCTCTTTCGAAATACGCAGGAAGTGAATTGTAGGTTCCTCCGGAACACCCTTTGAAACCCCGGAAACGTACAATTTCAACAAAATGGAGGTCTATATTTATTCCAAATTCGCAATACAGTGTTGTTAATACACCCTTAAATTGTCACTCTATGGAAAAGGGTGCAGTACAATTGAGATTCTGAGAATACAGACTGGTAATATCGATTAGACTGATCCTGAATTGGCCCTAACTCCTACCTTTCGCCATTCAATAATAATAGATTGCTAGTTTATTTCGATGGGCCTTTTCGATTTCACGTATGAGCTATCAATTATTCGCCTTTAATAATGGTACGTTTTTTATTTTTGGACCAAACCGCATCAGCTTTTCCGGGATTTGGCGTAGAAAAGTCAAGGGAAGCTTTTGTAACCCATTCTCGGTTAGAGTTATAGATATCATAAATATATATACTTATAAAGTGTGCATTAATTAATTGGAGATTAACTTAAATCTGGTTGATTTTCTACATTGATAATTTTGATGCGGTGTTTACCAAAGGAGCTAAAACCCCTCTTGAACCGCTATAGCCATTTAGTTCTATATTTTCCTTATTAGGGGAACTGCAAACAACTAGAAAGGTACCGTCAGAAGCCCTTAACCCTTGGGCTCTTGCTCATGAGTAAATAATTATTACCAGAGTGTAATGAAATGAGAAACATTAGAACATGATTCTCGGGGATCGGACGTTTTTGAAAAAGTGTACGGGATTTAGAAATCCAATTTGATTTCTTTGGATTTCAAAATTCGATAAAATTCAACGGATTTCGTCGGATTTTGAGATTTTCCCATGATTTCGTTGGATTTTGAGGTGTTTCCCGTGATTTCCCCGGATTTTGAGATTTTTCTCGTGATTTCCCCGGATTTTGAGATTTTTCTCCTGATTTCGTCGGATTTTGAGATTTTTCTCGTGATTTCGTCGGATTTTGAGGTGTTTCCCGTGATTTCCCCGGATTTTGAGATTTTTCTCGTGATTTCGTCGGATTATGAGATTTTTCTCGTGATTTCGTCGGATTTTGAGATTTTTCTCGTGATTTCGTCGGATTTTGAGATTTTTCTCGTGATTTCGTCGGATTTTGAGATTTTTCTCGTGATTTCCTTGGATTTTGAGATTTTTTGGATCTTGGATTTCGTGAATTTTGTTATGGATTTTGTGATTTCGTTACTGATTTTGTGATTTCGTTACTGATTTCTGATTTTTTATGGGATTTCGAAATCAGAAAAAATACGTTTGATTTCTTTCCGGATTTCTGATTTTTTATTGATTTTGGATTTCTTAAGTTGGATTTCGCGGGTAGCGTACGGAATTTCGTGAGTACCAACCCCTCGATGATTCCTCTTGTTTAACGATAACTAAACAAATATATATATATATATATGCGATATCTATGGCTTTCATCTCGATTCGACAGCGCGTGCTAAGTTGGCTAGCTCTCTCTCGTGCAACGTACTGTGTGTAATGTCGTAAGTCGAGAATACCCGCGAGAATATTAGCACGAGCTGCGAGTTCCCCCTTCTCTCCCCCACCCCTTGGACTGTTCGATGTCCCTTACAGCCCTCTGGCTATTTTTACGCTATGACCTTTTAGCTGGAGCTTGCCGGACTTTGGTCAATCTTTTATATGGCAATACCGCAACTCGGACTACATAGTAAAGGGAGGAGTTATATAGGGGTTAAAAGTCAAACTCAAATCTCCGTGAAATTGAGTTTCTAAACCATATTTTCTTCAAGGTTTTATAAATGGTATTTTTGCCTTGGATCTATCTCTCTTTTTTTTACTGTTGAGAATGTACTGTAATCGAAAGCGGGGCCGTATTTGAACTGAATAGGCTTGAAATAACCTTAAGAATAGCCTGTAATTGCGTCATATTTGGGTTTGAATGAATTTAGATTCTAAATTTTAGAACAGTATAGATGTTCTAAATTAATCTATTCAATTTAGAAAAGCAATATACAGACCTATTTTTATCTCTAAAACGAGGTTATCATAACAAACTAATTCTAATTCAATTCCACCATGAATATTTCCTTAAAAATTTCAGATAATTAAAAAACTATTCATTCATAAGTTCAACAATTCTGAAATTCTCTGTTACTCAAATCACAAGACTATCATATTTTCCAGACTGGGTTTCCACGAAATTTTAAAATTCAAATTCCTTGATTGTTTCCCAGGTTTTCCCTGACCTTTCTGTACGATTTTAGCTGATGTTTTTAGGTCCAATTATTATATTATTCTAAATATTAGTATCTTCTGGATGAGGATTTGCCTTAAACAACCCATAGCTCACTGAAATCCCTTCTCTACCCCTACCCGACTACAGCAAGGAAAAAAATCACAGTTGGCCAAACTTCTATTCTGTTTTGGTTTTAAGAAGTTATAACTAGTTTACTAGGGAGAAGGTATAAGATACCAAAGTATTCGCGCGCCATAATCCCAGTCCCCCTTTCAAAATACAAGGGGGGACGTAAAAGGAGGCCGGACTATTTCGCCTCTCCTCAGTCGGAAAATACAAGTAATTTTCGTCATTCGCGTCGCGCTGACGTGAGTTTTCAAGAACCAATGAGATGCTGGTTGTAATTTAGAGCCGGGAATTAACTCCGGACCTACATTTGGACTGGAAATAAAGCTGGAAATGTGGCGAATTTCATACCTTCTCCCTAATAAACTAGATATCGCTTCTTGGTTTCAATTAGAAACCTTTGAACGAATTTTCGTAGCACGGACATTGCCGATAAGCCTTCAACGTACGGCAGACCCATACTTACGCGTTAAAGGGTTATACTGAACCTCATTTGCAACCTCAATATAACCACTAACCAAGTCTTAAACAAAACCCAAGGATGGACGGTGCAATTTAAGCTAACCATCTCTTTGTTATATGTAACATCTCCGTCGCATTTAATCCAGGCTGAAGAGAAGAATTAAGGTTCTCGCTAACGTCAAAAGACAATATTTTCTTTACTCCCTATATTGTAATTAAGATCGGGAGACCCATCTAAAAGTTTTCACTTTTTTTTGCTGGAGGGGGGTTGTTTTATGCCCTTAGGGTTTTCATTGGTAAGCCTTGGTGCAGTCAGAAGTGAGATGAGACCAGAAGTACTGAGCTAACCAAATTCTTCACTCGGCGAAAGTGAATATTCTTGATAACACACCAACGGTTGGCCCTCTAGTAGCGGTTTCTGAATTTTCCCTCCAAAACGTGAGACGCTCGCGGTGGTAGACGGCCGAACTAGATTCAAGCACCCGCGTCCGTGTTCCACGGCTTTAGGTTGAGGGGAAGGGGGTAGGAAATGTTTTTGGAACTCGACCAATTTTTTTCTCTCTAGTGTAGGCGCGATGGAAGCGGCATAAAATCCTCAAATTTGTTCACTAGTGCCAGGATCTACTATCAATGCTAGAGCCCTTCACTTCTAGTCTCATCTCACTTCTGGTTCAGTTAACCCTAAATCCCTTTTTCGCAAAACGAAGAAAATTACTTCGCTTCGATAATAACCGAGAGAGCTAAGAGAATTTTGCTGGTTACATACATACATACACGTTTTCGATCGTGGTGGTAGAAAACCCAAAAACCAAAACTTTTCCCCGCATGCACTAACCCCTAATTAAAATAACGGATCAGAGATCCCGCTGCTGCATGGCTTCCAACGTTACGCTGCTGCTATAACAACCGCTAATAAAATAAGGGAAGATGCCTACGGTTATCGAGGGAGGGAGGGCTTTGTTTTACGCAACGTTTTACTAAGTGTTAGCAGAAGGGGATAATAGAAGAAGGATGACACTCTGCATCCTCTAAATAGTTTAGTTATGTAACGTAACATGATTCTTCCCAGGCGAGGGACCCCTTTTTGTTTGCTCTCCCGCTCATCAAACTTCAGATGGGTGAATTCTATAACTGTTTGGTATTTACTATCACCAGGGATAGATTTAATTTTAGAAGTAGGAATGGAGAACAGAGTAATGTGGGCGCGCGTCAAAGTCCCGGACCACCTTCCATGGGACGTGGGGGGGGGTATGAAAGAAGAGGCGGGTCATAGCGACAGAGGTAAAAAGGAATTATGCATTTTTCGCCGTCCCCGTCAGCAACGTCATCAAAACGTATTTTAAGTGAGACAATAAGATAATTTAAACTTTTCGTTACGTGTTGGAGGGAGGGGGTCTATACTGGGCTATGAGTTGGACTGAAGTAAATACTAACCGTCCTCCATTCCTACTTCTAAAATTAAATCTATCCCTGCTATCTCTTCAGCAATCAATTAACCAACAAACCTTGATTGTCTTGACGTGGGACAAAAATGCACATGCGCATGCTCCCTGGCAAATAGTTAAGCAGCGCTAATAGAGTAATGATGAGGGAACTATTTATCGCGTATGTACGCAATTCGGTTTAGTAACCTTGATACAATAAATGTAAAATGATGTTGGGAAGAATCATGTTACTATTACCCCGGTTTGTGGTTGGTACACTTCTCTCAAAGAGAAGTATTATATACTTCTGGTGTTAGCAACGTGTTAGTGAGCCAAAGATTTTTCACGGATCTTTAAGGGCATTGCGTTGAAAGGTATGGATCGCTATACTTGTACGAAAACGGGTGCAAATTGTAAAGGTGGCACTAGGAATCCTTGTCTACCCTTCAATGTCGGCCACGAGAACATTGTTAATCTTAGCTGTAGGGTATGTAATGGATGTATAAAGAAATTGGTAATGAAATTTCATGAAATCAATTGGGAAAATTATGGAACACCTCACTGAGGTTTTTTTGAGTTTCATGAAATTTGAAGTAGAAAAAAATGAAGTGCAACAACAGGTATATAAAATTATGGGAAACCAATAGACTATATTCCTAAGGAACTATGGGTAAAAGTTTTATATATGATCGGATCAAGCTATGAGAGAGATGGCGCCTTAAACGGCACTTTGAAATATTATTCCGCCTGGGGATTCTGATTCAAAAATTCTAGAGAATGAAGTTCATGGGTCAAAGGTGAGAATGGTAAAATGGTTCCCATTGTTTACGCCAATGGATAACTGCCATTTTCAAACCCAAACTCCAATAAAATCTCGTGAAAAATTCATCTCCAGTGTTAAAATTTACGGCAAGTGTCCGGCCACTACACAATATCCACCCACGCAGGCGAGTGACTCCCCCTTGGTCTCTACAAGATTTCTTAAAGATAAATAATCTTATCAGTAAAGCCTCGAGGGAAGAAAAGGATATTATTCTTTCAATTAAAATTGTTTACGTAGTATTTTATATTTGCCCGTATAGCACCACCACCAATATCCATATTTGTTCAAATAACATTTAGGGGGGTTAAAAGCGCAGACGCCATGCCATGCCATGCATGCACCACGCCTCTATTATGGGGCAACACTATAGAAACTTGTGGTTGCCTTTTATCTTCAGCGGTCATGCGGAAAAATCATCGGTTCGTAACCAATTTGCGGGATGGTAAACCAAAACCGCTGTGAACCAATAGATATACAATATATATACAATGAACGAGGTTGGCCTATAGATTTAACGCCCTTATAATCCATCCAGGGAATGCATGTAGGCCTAATACAGCGTGTATGCTGAGTGCCTTATTCCTTAAATTAACACTACATAAATTGAGTATAATAATACCAAGAAGTTATATCTAGTTTATTAGGGATAAGGTTTAAGATGCCAAAGTATTCGCCTGCCATAGTCCCAGTCCCCCTTTCAAAATACAAGGGGGGACGTAAAAGGAGGGCGGGCTATTTCGCTACACTCTCCTCAGTCTGGAAAATATGACTGTAATTTTCGTCATTCGCGTCGCGCTGACGTGAGTTTTCAAGAACCAATGAGATGCTGGCTGGTTGTAATTTAGAGGCGGCGGGGATTAACTCCGGACCTACGTCTTTTGGACTGGAGATAAAGCTAGATTATAAATGTGGCGAATTTTTAACTTCTCCCTAGTAAACTAGATATTACTTCTTGATAATACTTTAGGCTTAACGAAATCCAGACATTTTTAGCTAGTCGCGCGAGAAAGTAACAAAATTAGCTTGCTTAGGGGCCCATAAAACCCTAATTATGTTTCAGTAATTAACACTAATTGGAGTACGTAAAATTAGTAAAATTACTCTGAGCGTGGGAAATGGTTTATCCTACACTTATTCACGGTGATAATCGCCTAGTAACTGTCGCTTTATTGTGTTGTCTATACATAGTTTTCAGGCAAGGAGGATTGACACCATTTACACCAGGAGGTGAGGCTACTTTTTACTGCACTTTATAAGACAAGTAGCCTGGCCTCCTGGTGTAAATGGTATGAATCCTCCTAAATTGAAAGCTATGTATAGCCCAGATATATTTTTATGTTTTTGCAGAATAATAAATGAGCTATATTTATGATGTTACGACTACTAGCAATTAAAATAACTTATTAGGCTGCATTTAAGTTAATTTCTCACTGAATGGTTAGATGTTAATTATTTTATATGATCTTTGCAATAAAACATTAGAAATTTGAGGAAACCCAGTTCATTTTAGTTCATATGGGAAACTTTCGCACGATCAACTTGAGAACCAATCGTATCAGGGGCAATAGCTTTCCTAGCCTTGTAAACTGACCAAAAGTCTCAGTCTCAGATTATTTTATTATGAAATTATGGAATTTTTGATATAACTATAAGTTATAGGAAAAATTCATTCATCAGCCCTTTAAAAAAACACTAAAATGAAATATGTTCCCAACACATCAAAACTGTCATAAGGGGGTTAAAACGCGTAAATAAAAACAAGTAAACATGACAATTTAGCTTCGTACCCATAACTGAGGAAGGACTAAAAAACAAGAGAGCGTTGCAACATTAATCAAAAATTTTGTTTGCTTTTTATGGGGAGGCTGAAATAGTATATAGAAATGACGATATTACTTGACTGTAAAAGAAAGGCTGTAGAATAAACCTCAGGGCCTTTTTTAGTACTCCCTTTTGACATTGACGACGAATATAGAATCACTTTTTCATTTCAATATTCGAGAGATAAAAAAACTAAAGAAAAACAGTCGAAGCTGTTGCGTCAAGTCGGGACAAATCGAATATTTGAACATTTTTTTTTTGGGGATCTGTAGGGATATTGGGCGAGGTGACAGTCACTCTGATATTCCCTGTACACAAATTGCGAGTAATCATTTTGTTAAATGAGTCAAACAAATTAGTTTTGTTATATTTGAAAATCGAAAATATTTAGTAAAACTTAAAGAAAGCGAACTAGACAAAACCGGCCCTTTGTATTAGGGGATGACGTCATAACGGGGTCGTCTTATGGTTGCGTAAAATGCAGCAACAGACATCGTTAAAAATAATTTAAATTGCAAATGTATTTCTGAAACATAATATCCCATTCGAAAATTAATTCGATCTTGTTAATTTATACGCTATGTTATCTTTAATTAATTAAGTTCTGTTGAAGATACAGCGTGTTCACAAATTACCCCTAGTGACGGGCCCCTCGGGATGAAACCAACAATTTTCGAATTTCTCTTTAAGTTTTATTTTAAAAAATATATTAAAGTTTAAAAGCATCTTCGGAACATTTATTTTAAATCTTTAAAACTAAACATCAAAGGAACCACGAAATTTCGGTGCGAAACCTTCAAATGATTTAAAATTTATTGCGCCTAAGGTTGGAATATTTTGCTTAAAGGCTTTCGAGAATTAATGATAAAGTCCCTCGTACGTAAACGAATTTAAATTAATTTAATTGAAATTAAATAAATATGAAAGCCCGTGGGTGTCCCCACTAAACTTTACAAGTAAAAACATTATTTTCTTTATACAATATCGAAAAAAAAAAAATAAAAAAAAACCTGACACGAAAAAGATATATCAGTATTTTATAACTTCACATCGACAATATTTTTTGTACGGAATTTTATACACGATATCCTTCCGCCGTTGTTTCCAATTTACTACAAATTTAAAGTTATTTATGGCTCTATAGATTGAAATCTACTCAAAACCCCCGAAAGTAGTAGTTGTTACTATAGTCTTTGAGAACCTTGAAGCTACTTAAATTTTGTTAGCTTTTGTAGTAGGTATTACGTCAGACTTCTAAGACGCTGAGATACTATAGTGATCTATGGGATAGAATCCCGATATTCCGGTAACACTTTCCCGATATAAAGAAAAAGGGAGATATATATCCGTCTTGTTATTCTCAATATTGAATTTTCTAGGTTTTCAAAATCCCTTAGAGGGTTTGTCTTTCGATAGAAGCAAGAATATAGCACGTAGCCTCTTTTCCCAGCATGCCTTGCACAGCTCAAAAACACTTTCACATCTCCCAAGATATTTGATATAATATAAATCTAATTCAAAAAGTTGTAGATAAAGTATACTTTTAGGTGAGATTGGATTGGGACACTTATATCGGTTACTGTAAAGTATATATATATATATATACCAGTTCAACGATAAAGATAAAAAAGAACACCCTGTATATGAACAAATATCTAAGCCTAAAAAACTGGATAATGGTTTATTTTATTTAGTAAAGTTCGGTATTTCGGATTTAAAAACCATCGACCATATGAGCCATAAGCAAAACCGGGGTGGAGCTGAATAGAGTTCCAGGATTTACGTTTCCCTCTTAACTTCCGGTTTGCCTGCTTAAAATCGTATGAAAGTAACACAGGGTCATTTAGCGAATTCTCCCTCAAATTTAGCACCTACAGATATCAATATATATCTAAATATCGCTGAACAACAAATGTAAGAAAGTGTTTTAGTTTTAGAATTTATAAGTAGGGGTTAGCGCGAACGCAGGACCCCGCTAACAAAAATTACACGCCCCATCTATTGCAGTTTGCAAAAGTGGTAAGGGTCAACCTAGCCGGAGTGCAATGGCCAAGCCTCACCTCAGCCCGCCTCCTTCAAGATCAAGGCCGCAGCGACGCCAGGTAAGTATGCTTGAGTGCTGTCCCGCCATAGTATATAATAAAAGGCTGCCTAGCTTATAAGTGGCACACTTATACACTTAAATCATAATTATAAACAAATTATTCCAAGTAATCCATATTACCGACATGAAACCATGAGAAACATAAATAAAATATCGTCATGTTTAATAAAATAAAGTTAAATATGATTTTTTTAAGAGTTATTAAACATTTAGTGTACTTTAGGGAGCGTCGAGATTATATGTATCTACATGTACGATACGCGTACATGTATTTCTATCTTGGCAAAATTGATTAAGGGAAAGTTTTAAATAAATAAATAAATCATTCAATTCTAAGGCGAATTTTGTAATCCAATTTAAAGTTAATTAATACTAACTCAGTAATTCAAAAGTAACATATTAGCCATAAGTGTGATAATGAAACTTCCCCGTTTGCCATAATGCTAAACTTGTTAAGAATAGATCGTGATTTTTCTTAAACATTCGAGTCGCGTCTAAGAAAATTTTGACAAAAAACAAGTTGGTTGTGGCGTAATAAATGTTTTACACCATTATCATATTTCATTGATTTTTTCATATTTATTGTAGGTAGTACTTTACGTTTAATAATACTTCTAAAATTACAAGTTATTTAACTTCAAAACTAAGGTAAAATTTAATCAAACAAAAGCATATACAGGGTGGAAGGGATCAAATCAAACCAAGCATTATCTATTTATTGTTAATTTTTTATTATACCTAAATACTCATTCATGAGCAACTATATAAATTCTTTGCGAGGTCATACATAATGATTAGTCTCTAGCTCCTCCCACAACACCCGACTAGATACCTTGAGTGTAAATTGAGCTACACGATGACTGCTTTTAGCTGTTAAAACTAATTGATCTCAACCAGACTATAACCATAAATATATTTCAGAATGGAATTTTCGTTCAGTAAATATTTGCATAAAATCGCCATCAGACATAATTAACATATATGTCGCTATAACGTATAATATTTTTAGTTTTAGCGTAATATAATAATAATATAGTCCTTGAAATCAAAATTCTAAATCTAAATCACTCTATATGTAGAGTGATTTAGACTGTATTTTAAACTTTAAACGCCCCCCCCCCCCGGTCTGGTAGCGATAGCCCAACATTATCGACCGTTGTTCGTCAAGCTCGGATGACGTCACGTCTGAGAAAACCCTTCCTTCGTCGCGATTCATGGTTTATTGAATTAAATGGTTATAGGTTACTGATATGTTAACTATTATGAGTTGAATGGTAAAATAACAGTCTATGAGTTTTATTTGGTTTGTTTTTTAATTTTTTTCATTGTCTAATAAGTCAAAGTTCCGAATTATCCTTAATTACCATTTCTTTTAGAAGTCCTGTAAGGTCTAAACCAATCATCATCTACTCCTTCGCCCCCTTTGTTTAAAAATCCCTCAAATTTTCACCCCCTTGATCTCGAGAAACGTCTTGTAATATAGAGCTATTTCAGTGGGGGAAAAATTTCGTCTGCTACGAAAATTGGGCCTGCCTTTGAGTGTAGGGCGGCCATTTTATGAGGGTTTTCTCTATGGGCAAATAGCATTGGTGACGTAGCCATTACCCCCTCTGAAATAGCTCTATAGAGACTTTAAGAAGAAAAAAAAAAGTTCTCTCTATATTAAGTTCTATGTTGTATTTTTTTCTTCAAGTTTTACGGTAGAAAAGACTTGAACTCAATTCAATATGGTTGTAAAAAAAAACGTTTTGCCGTATTATTTACAGCAAACTTAACCTGTCTATTACTAAACTTTCGGGCGCTAAACGTCTCGTCTATTAACATAATCGGTTGGCCTAGACTTCTACAACTCGAATCTATACGCATTCTGAGATTATGTGGACATATTTCGACGTCTACGATTATATTTATGTATTCACAAAACACGTGACACAACCTATAAGGGCGCGAAATTATAAAATTGAAACCAAGGCCTAACGTCCATTAATGCATCCGCAAGTACGTTAATTAAAAGGCTACAGACAACCATTTCTAAAATCAATTTGTATTGAGAAAATGCCATTGAAAACATTAATAAAACTTACCCAAAACATTTCTATTAATTTTATTAAAATTTTTTCAAAGTTTTAAACAAATGAGAACACGCTAAGCCTAACTCTCATTTTAGACAAACAAAAACAGTTTTTTTTTTAATAAAAACAAATTTAATAATATCTTGTAAACAATTAGAAGCGTCACCTCGCGTGATTTATTAAGAACGCGCCCTTCATTGGTTACATAATATTATTAATTAAAAATCAGATTTTGTTTGTCTAAAGCAAAAGTTCGGCTTATCATGAAACTTGTCAAAAATTATATAAAATTAACGAAAACGTTTTGGTTACTAAGTTTTATTAAATTATTAAATTTCATCAAAATAATGTTTTATTAAAAATTATTGTCTGACGATTTCAGTCTCCATGCATTTTAAAGTGTGTTTCTACAGGTGAAGTTTCAATAAGGGTTTTAAAAACTAATGCTATTTCTACGAGAGTGTGTACTTGTAGCAATGTTTAACCTACAATACACCATTTGTACCTCTAACCTAAGCTGCCATTTATCAAACCCTCAAACCATTTTAAACTTAAAATACCCTTAAACCATATTAAGCCTTCTATAAATAAACATCGGGTTTAACACTAATTTACTGGAAGACAATCACTTGCCCGTATTAATCTAATCGCGCTAAAATATTTGGAATATTCTCAAATAAGATAACGCTACCGAACCGATTAAATTTAAACGATCAATATTGAACACGATAAGGCTGATTAATTTCAGTTAAGTGGGCATATATATCCTAAATAGGCTATTTACTATAATTTGTTCATAGTAATAAACGCTAGATAAAATAGGTATGATAAATTATTTCGTATAATTTGCCTTATCTTTTTAAATAAATAAATAAATTAAACATTTTCTAATGATATAATAATATTAACGGAGTCAGTAACATATCATTCATTCAGCCATTTTCTAAAATGGCCGAAGATTAAATAAAGAAAAAAGCATCTAGCTCAACTTAATAATAATACAGAGTTTACAGGAATGGAGGATTCCAACCTATAACCACAAGGAGGCCAGGCTACTTAGAGCGTAAAATAGCAGACGATTTTACGCTCTAAGTCGCCTTTTCTCCTTGTGTAAGTTATGTTAATGGTAGGAATCCTCCATGCCTGTAAACTATGTATAGAAACATTGCCGCCTCTATTGTATACAATAGAGGCGGCAATGATAGAAAATTACTTTCCGCCTCGCATAGGTCAAGGTCAAGAGGTTAAGGAGATAAAAGTGATCAGTCATCAATATGCAAATAAGGAATCCCCTTTATATGACATAATTAACGTATAATATACAGTGAACTTCATTATAGAGAGCAAATTCGGCAGGGCCAATTGGCCTTATTCCTGATCAACGCCACCGAGGCGTAGCGGCGACTTTTGGAACTATAATAATACGGTAGCCAATCAGAGGTGGCGCTGGAGTCGATGGGCTCTGATGGAGATGTTATTTTCTCTGTTTTGATTATTACCGCTTCAACTTCAAAAAACATGTTTTAAATAATTATTATTAACCGAATAATCTCCAAATAGACCAAAATCGAATGAAAACTTACTCCGAAAGTCTTATTTCATAATATTAGACAGAATAAGAAAGGTAAAATCAACTTTTAATACTTTTGAAACTATATCGCTTGTTAAGCCTTGGCTATTCACATGATTCAAAATAGAGAAAATAACAGATCTCCATCAGAGTCCATCGGCTCCAGCGCCACCTGTAATTGGCTACCGTATTATTATAGTTCCAAAAGTCGCCGCTACGCCTCGGTGGCGTTGATCAGGAATAAGGCCAATTTCGTATTCATTACATCACTCACTCACTCACTCGCTTGCTTCCACGAGATATTCTTATTTAATAGCGCGTGGAACTTTGCTTTCCCGCCAAAAGATGAAAAGGGCGCCAAAGTTACAGAGACAATGAGATTTTGAAAGATTTTAACGAACGAAGGGGCTGTACATATTCCCTTCTCGACCCCTTTGAAATTCAACCAACTGATAAATTATAAAACGTGTATGTAGGAAAGGAGGAGGAGTTGAGAGAAGAGTCGATACCTCCTGCCTTTGCAGCTAAATAGTTTTAGATTGGACAGATTTTAAGGGAGCAAATTCGAAAATTTAATTTAATTCACGCTTCAATTAACTTAACTGGAAATTTCCAAGATCAGTTTCAACCTTACGCGCCTGAATGAGTACGGTGTCAACTACGTCAGAGATGCTTCTTGCAAAATTATTATAATAAGAAAACCCCCAGCTTAATCTGTATGTCTGTTAGTAACTCTATGACGGCTTTTATATCACTAGCGGTTCAATTCAGTTCCTTTATTATATTGAAGTAATTTATGACTATGGGCAGATACAGCGCTTGTGTCATTGCGTCAGAGGTTAAATTATAATAAAAAAGACTCAGTTTAATCTATCTGTCTTTTAGTAACTCTCTTTATACCACTAGGGGTTCAATTCAGTTCCATTATTATAGTGAATTAATTTTATGACTACGGTGCAGTGCTTGTGTCATTACGTCAGAGACGTTAAATTATAATAAGAGAGACCCAGTTTAATCTGTCTGTCTGTTAGTAACTCTCTTTATATCAGAACCGGTTCAATTCAGTTCAGTTATGGTAGTAAATTTACATTAAATGCATTAATAAAAGAAATTGAAGTAATTTTACGAGTACGGTGTAGTGCTTGTGTCATTACGTCAGAGACGTTAATTTATAATAAGTAAAACCCCAGCTTAATCTATCTGTCTGTTAGTAACTCTCTTTGTATCACTAGTGGTTCAATTCAATTCAGTTCAGTTATGGATGCGATTTACATTAAAGGAAATTGAGTTAATTTTACGCTGATTAATTGAAACAACTTTAAAAGCAAGACGTTCGTCTTAGATGAAAAGTAAACGCCTTTTGAAAAGAAAAGAATAAGGCATAATCGTCAAAAGACATCATTCTCAGATGGAAACGTGACATTACAAATGTCTAGGGGATTTGAATGTCTCTTTACTGGTTTAGATCCAAACACGTACAGGATTGGTCTTATGCATGGATGATTGACTCCATATGTACCCAGGATATTTATATATACAACGAGCTACCTCGAGGACACCATAAACTTTAACAGGAAATTATATATAGGTAATACCATAAGTTTATAAGCCATGTTCCGTAAGTATGACTCTACGTATACTTTGTAATGCTAGAGACTTACAGCTCGAGCTAGTTCGAGAACGACAAGGGAGAATTAAAGTACTACACTCGGTGGTTAATTTTGCAGGACTTAAATCTAGGTCCTATTTAGTCTGCATTACTAAGCCTTTGACAGTGAGCGCCTAACTAGGCGTCGCTTTACCTCGAATCTATGACCTAGGTCACTTCGTGACAAGCTCCAGTTTGTAACCAGTGACAAACTTATGGTGAACATATCTTATGAACTTATGCTATCATTGCAACACAGGCTGCGTTCAGTAACCGTCATCAAAAACATCGATGACTAAAACATGACATCGATGTCTTACTGAACTCTTTTTCGCGTCTTTGGGCGTGACGTCATGATGCTCATCGGATGTCCATCAGAAAAATCAGCTGTGAAAGGAGATTTTTTTGATGAGCATCGGATTCATGACGTAAATTTCGTTATTCTGCGCCGCGATAAAAAAAAAATGGGAGGAACTACATCCCAATCTCCACCAATTTTAAATAATGAAGAATTGACAAATATTATTCTTATAGATTAATAATACTAAAAAGCAATATATTATTTCGGTAAAAAAATGGATTCTGACAGAATTTTGATCTTTGTAAATAGTTCGGATTTATTATTTAAGCCTCTGCCATAACGTTATCATAATATCGTCACCATTAAGAAAAGCATCGATTACACAAAATTGTGCCGTTCAACAACTGCAACGTCATCATGACGTCAAAAGAACACCGATTTCATTTTCCCAAACATCGATGTTTTTCCTGATGAGTGTTACTGAACGCAGCCACAGTAACAATTCCGTTTTACCATTCAGATAATTTCGAACCGTTGCTACAGTTTTTTTTTGTCGAAATGAAGAAATCCTTTCACAAAAGGACAGAAGAAAGTTAATAAAAAAAAAAAGACAAAACGGTACACTATTATTTAGATTGGAAAACTTTCGGTTTGGATCATCCCATTTGTAAAGATACAAAACGTTTAAACCTATTGAATAGCTCACCTATATAACAACCAATGTATTATTAGAGTGAAATGAACTAAGTAACCATAGCAACAGTATAAAACCTTAGGAGAAAGTATGGTAAGATTTTATTTCTTGCCATTTTTCCCAAGTTAAATTTATACCGAACATAAAGTAACTGACAATGCAAGTTACACCTCAACTCTTATACGTAATACATCCGTCTTTATACTCGGTAGCTTCTTAGAATGAAAAACTTTAATAGAGGAAGTAAGTTTCTTCCGTACATGTCGATAAGTGGCAAGTAATAGCTAAGGCGCGAATTTCTTTTTTTTTCCTAGCCCCATCTTTCGCGCCTTTTCCTAACACTAACAGTAGAGAGTTTAAGCATCCCCTAAACGCGTACGTGTAGCTACCTTCCACAGTGCATTAGACCAATGCATTGTCAAAGGTGGCTACACGTACGCGTATAGGAGATGCTTAAACTCTCTAATAACGTCTTACGCGCAGTACTGTTCGATAAAATACAGAGCAAAAGCATGTATAGCTGGAAGGCCCCAGAAAAAACTATCTCCATCGTAAGAACGAACGTATAGTTGAGGTTTGCAACTTTTGCACGCGATTCTATTCAGACATACTCTTAAGCCTCGGTCTGCTGCTTTGTATGGCAGTAAAAAAGGCGCGCCAAAACGCACGAGCAAAAATACAAATGAATAGGATAGGTATACGCGAGGTGTAGAACATTTGTTGTTGTAGATGGCCGCCATGTTTTTCTGAGTATCTGGGGTGAAGACACGTGACACTATCCGACCTTTCGTTTAGTGTCTAGTAACTTTGGAAAGGGTCATGTTTGCGGCCCCGCGTGCTAGCTAGATTGTGGCACAGATATAGTTTTCCCGCGGGATTTTTATTTTGGCGGGAATATCTCGTACGACCTCCTCGTCAAGACATCTCCCGAACCGAACGTCCTTCAATTTCTCTTTTTAAGCCTAACACCGGTATCCTCTTCCCACACAAACAGTTCATACTACGAACTGAACTGCTCAGTACATCACGTACTAGAGGATCCACTCACCCACCCCCAACCCCTTCTTCCGATGGCAAATATCACATTCGCAGCAAACAAAAAAAACTTGGGGTGATGGTATAGTACAAACAAACGCGTGGTCAATGTACGAATTGCTGGTTAGAGATGGGGGAAAGTAAAAAAGGGCCAAGAAGTGATATCTATTTTATTAGGGAGAAGGTATAAGATGCCTAAGTATTCGCGCGCCATAGTCCCATTTCCCCCTTTCAAAATACAAGGGGGGACGTAAAAAGAGGCCGGGCTATTTCGCCTGTCCTCAGTCGGAAAATACGGAATTTTCGTCATTCGCGTCGTGCTGACGTCAGTTTTCAAGAACCAATGAGATGCTGGTTTTAATTTAGAGGCGGGGATTAACTCCGGGCATACGTTTGGACTGGAGATAAAGCTGGAAATGTGGCGAATTTAAACCATCTCCCTAGTAAACTAGATATCACTTCTTGAAAGGGCCTAAAATAATCCCCACTAGTTATTCTTGAGTTGAATGTCTATAGACCCTGCTGCGGGTTAGGGACAAAAATGATTACTTATGGACGCTTGCGATGATGGTATTTGAGGGAACGCGAAGTATTTTATCAATTCTTAACTCTTCTAGTAACTTCCAAGTTAGGGGATAAATTTTGGATTATCTGAAATATTTGTGACACAGCCTTAGTACTTATAAATGAGTGTTTTCAAAGTTTGGAAAAGCAATTTGCTAAGGTTTCATGTTTATGGTGGTCAAAAGTCGTGCGAAAAATAAATAGCCATGACGTCACTGGCTTCGTAATTGTCTAATATAATTTTTTCTCAAATGGTCTTTTCTGACCCTTTCTGGTCAAATACGCCAGTAATATATTGCGTAGTTTAATTACGAGCATTTTAAAACTAATTGAGAGCTTATTTTATACAATAAATTGTTAGTTGATTGCTTATAATTAATTGTTAGTGATTAATTAAGTAAATATGATATACTCACAGACTGCTTCAAGTCCTTTTGTAAAACCAAAACTGGTAGTCCGTTTACATCTTGATGACAGGTAGTTCCGGAGCCATAATTAAACGTTGTTTAAGCCTTTTCGTGTATTTCAGCTCTAAAATATATCAGTATCAATTAGTTTTAAATAAAATTTTCATTCGATAAACAATGTAAATACCTATAATTAAAAATTACCCGCAATTGGCCATATGTCTAATCAGCGCCACTAGCGGATGGTCTGAAAACTACTCCCATAGAGTCTAGGTATATTTAAGCGGGTTTGCAGAATTTCCGTCAGATGGCGCGGCGTTCGAGCCACCTGGCGGAAATTCTGCAAACCCTCTTAAATATACCTAGTCTCTATGGGAGTAGTTCTCAGACCATCCGCTAGTGGCGCTGATTAGACATATGGCCAATTATAATCCGTCTCGAACTTGAGGCGGCCATATTAACTAGCAGAATGTCGGATTTGGCGGTTGGGTTTGGCTACGTACACAGGCACACCTGGTGGTAAATAAATTTCGCGTTTATGACGTCAGTCAATTCGAGTAAATGGCGGGAAATTATGGGAATTCGAAATTTAAAGCACAGATAAGAATATTTAAATGCACTAGGCTTATCTTAGCATTTGCAGTGACGAAATTAACGATGCTTAAGGCAATAAATTATTGGTTTTCCAGTTTTAAGTCGCGAAATTAGTTTAATTACCTTGGGAATTTATGAGGGGTCTGAAATAAACCAGAGCTTATTCAACTGAAGGGAAGTTGGAAATGAAAAATAATACACTCCTAAACTTATATTTTAAAAGTTTAAAGGCAAATATTACTCTTAATTTATGTCGTTTAGATCTAATTCAAGTTTAATTAGTACTATTCAACAAAAGTCATTAAGCCTAATTCACAGCTATAGTAAAGTTAAAAATAAGAATGACAGGCTTGTAACCCTAATTTCAAACAGTCTGAGTCTGAGAGTTGTTAAGCCTAATTCAACTAAAGCCCCTCTTAAGCCTACTTTTAGGGTTAACAAATAGAATAAATCTTAACAGTTCTTTCCATCCTATTTATTTATATCAATTGACAATCACTGGGACGGAAGAGTCTGCAATCCAACCAAAGAAATGACCTTTTATTGGAATAAAAGGAGATCTCAGACCATAGCAGAGACATAAATGACTGCAATAAGGAAACGGAGTAGAAAAAAGCAGGAAGCCATCTTCATAAAATCAAGATAAAATCACCTACAACCCCTTGCTTTGAAATAAAAATAAGGACAATTCCATTCTACGACTCACACACACCAAGGGATAAACCGGAAACGTCATCCTCAAAGCTAGTCCGCGACCTACTTCCGGTTGACGAATGCCCATATTCAGTAGACTGAATAGAGATGGGAAAAACGTTAGGCCTACTTTTCTATAGAGCAGACCAGTTCTAGGCTTAGCTGTCAAAGAGTTGGGGTGGTAAATAAGATTCCAACCTCAACTCCGTCGCGAACCGTTGCCTATGACATTGATCGCCTACTTTGCGAAACAATCGTCACGACCCTTTTGCGGTTCCTTTCTCAAGATCAAGACTTAGGGAAAATATACGATGACAGATATAATAAAACTAAGCTAAGCCTTTGCGCAGGGAAAATGCAATGCGTTTCTAGATATATAACGTATACAGAGTTTCGTTGGGAAATATCATATATGACGTATTCTTAACGCGTTTGTCACCGCCCTGCAGAGAATGGAATATAAATATCCTTGATTTTTATTGTTATAGTCAATTTGAGATAAATAAACATCGAATTATGTCACCTTAAGCCTTGGTTAAATTCAACTTAAATTAAGCTTAGCATATTTTCAAGTATTGTAAGTTTATCTTCAAATATTTAGGCAAATTACATTATATTCTTGAATAGTACTTTCAATTCAATGAAATATGTAGTCTTAACATAAAAATAACTAGATTAGGCTTAGCGATTTGGTGATTTCCAACACCAAAAATTTATACTTCACCCTAACTTTAACTAGGAAAGAAAAAGTATGAATTTTTTATCTTTATTTATGATTGGACGGTAAAAGTTGGCGGGCTTTCGAGTAAGACCTGAAAATTGTTGATCATAAAATTCGCCGTTTCCCATTACGGTCGTAAAAAAAAAAAAAAATAAGAAAAAGGCAACTGGCGCGAAAAAAGTAATAAAAATTCAATGTTAACTTCGTTTTTCAACTTTCCGCAAGATATTGCATTGCATTTAGATGGCAAGATCTGAAGAGCGATTTTTGAAAACTGAAAATACAGATCATAAACACTGATCGAATTTTGTAGAATCATTTCATAGAAGTTTTAGACATTTTCCACCAAACATCCTTTTAAAAAAAATTAAAACCAAAAAAAAAAAAAAATAATAATAATAATAAAATCTTGTTATAACAAATGAAAAACTCAAATTGAACGAGAAATGTTCCAGAAAATGTTCAGAATTTTTCCATCAAGTCGGAAACCGCGTACAACCTTAGAAAGGGTCAATTTTCCAAGTATTATCTGTGTTAAAATCAACTTATTTCAAAGTGTAATTCAGCTATAGTTACTATAATATCAATAATCGAATTTGACAGCCTTGGGCGACGACCTTATGTACATGAAAATAAAAGTGTATCTTAAAAATTAATATTCCGGAACACGTCTAGATGATGTCGGGATATTTTTCAGCCTAAGTTTCTACCGTAAATAAAGTTGGGGGACAGGCAAACCGCGGTTATGATTGAATATATATTAAACCCATCTTTCGCTTCAGTATAAGTTCAAATTGATAAAAATTAAGGTTAAGATAATATCTCGAATAAAATTACGTACTCTAGTATAGTAAAACTAAAAGTCTATGATAACATTAGTTTGAAAAACACATTTCCGGGAATATAGCGTTTCTTCCCTTAGGGTTTCAATTGGCTGAATTAAATTGCAAATTAAATAAAGGACTTAATTTAATTCTATACAAGCCCTAACCTAAACTGAGGAGAGGAACACTCCTTGTATATCCTTTTTGATTAAAATAATAATTAATATTTTAAATATATTCGGATGAAAATTTATAATGTACATGTATGTACCTTCTCAATTAGGCACGCAAGGTTTTCTGGGAAGCCATTGCGACATTCTTCAAGAATTTAGTTCGTAAATCCTTGGAATATTTCAATACAGTATTTCAGTTATAACCATTTGTAGTTATAAATAAAATGTATTCCCATATTGTGGTGAAGTAAAATTTTCTTTCAATCAATTTTATCTCACAGAATAACTTCAGTGAAATCATTTTAAGTTTAGAGGTTGAAGAAATATCCGTATAGAGGTAAGATAGATTTTTTTCCTATGGGTACAATTCTAAGAAGTGTGAGTGTGTTTGTGTTTGTTGACTATACGTACGTGAAGAATTCAATCAGGAAAAGCTTTAAGATCCAATAAAAATAGGGGAAAAATTTCAATTTGAAAGCACTTGAGAAATCTGGACTGAATTGGTTAAACTTGGGCCTAGGAGCTAACTTCAATTTGATATAGAAGTCCATCGATAAAGGAAAAGGATAGCCTAAAACCTAAGACGAATCTGAAAACCATTTTGGTCGGTATCGTTACAACTGCTACGACCAAGGTATCTTCCATAAGTATGACACTACCTATACTTAAGACTTACAGCTCGAGCTAGTTCTAGCGAGAACGACAAGAGAGAATTCAAGTCCTACAGTCGGTTAATTTTACAAGACTTCCATCTAGGTCCCATTTAGTCTACATTACTAAGCCTTTGACAGCAGCGCCTCACCAGGCCTCCCTCGCTTTACCTCGAATCTATGACCAAACGTCTACGTCACTTCATGACACGCTCCAGTTTGTAACCATTGACAAACTTATGGTGAACATATCTTATGAACTTATGCCACGTACGTCATATTCTTATAACCAAAAGGAGCCTTGTTTTGTTGCGCTTTTATATATTCAAAAACGAAACGTCAAAAACAGTCGCAACTGGCGACTGGCGACACACCGAATCCTAGATAAGTCTAGACCAAAACAAAAGTATCCTATACACGTCACTTTAGCGCAATACCCCGTTATCTCTTTTCTAGCTGGCCAAAATCTAGACGTCACTAACCCCTGTAAAAGAACATTAGTTACGATTCGTTTGGTGGTTTGCTAAAATTCAAAATTAATTTTATTATAACAATGTTATAGCAATTACGAGGTGTTTTTTCTCTGTAAAATTAATAGGACTATCTTTAAAGTTTTAAAAACAAAGATTTGAGGTTTTACCATCCCTTTTTATGTAGAAAATAGGTCAAACTCTTCTGGATATTTTAGGCATATTGGATAACATTAGAAGGGAAGGTACTTTATCTTCGACGTCTGTGAGAAACTGATGGCCATTAACATATTAAGTATCATTGGTACGAAAAGGGTTCTAGACAAACTGAAAACACAGCGTCAGACTAACAAAGTACGTTCTAACCTCTAATGACTTCCCAGCGCGTTTTCCTCATTTGCTAAAGTATATCAAGGTTAAAGGTAATGAATTAAATCATCAATTAACACATCCGTAACGCCAATTCGAAACCGCAACTTAATCGAATTTCTTTGAATGAATTTGATAAGACAATGCATGCAGCGCTACCCTATCTCAAACTAGTTGTTTTTAGAATTGTATCTCTTTGTTCTTTGACGAAATAAATAAGGGAATTTTAATCCTAATTTCCCTCTAAATAAATGTAGTAGATTATATTGTGTTACATTGATATTAGCTTTCTTAGCACTCCTTGTTTAATTTCTCCTAACGCTGGTCAAAAGGCTTAACACATTCATCTGGCGGGAAAAGAAATAAGCCAGGGAGACTGTAATGGGATGGGATCGGGCCTTGGCTACTAATTAGCTCATTGAAGTGATACCTTGATATCACCAGGGAGGATGGGAGAGACCTTTTCACGCCTAATTGGAATTCGGAAGGAAGCCTATATACTCCGTAGTAACGAACTAGGATATGTTGTTTACCGTACCGAATCACTGAATGAGAGAGAGATTGAGCGAGGTCTTTCAACAGTCCATAAACTCTATCTAGTTACTTAGGTACATACCCGAAGCCTTAACACGCATTTACTTATAACCAAGACTTAGTAGTAGCATAAGTTCATAGGATATGTTCCATAAAAGTTTGTCACTGGTTACAAACTGGAGCTTGTCATGATGTGAATGAGGTAGACCATAGATTCGAGGTGAAGCGACGTCTGGTGAGGCGCTGTCAAAGGCTTAGTACATGCTCACTAAATAGGAAGATGGAAGTCCTGCAAAAGTAACCCCGAGTTGTGCCAATCAATTCACGCTTGTCGTTCTCGCTTGAACTAGCTCGAAGTCTCTAGCATTACGAAGTATAGGTAGTGTTATACTTATGGAACATATCTTATGCTCTTAAGGATAAATGTCATTTGAAATAAAAATATCTTTTTAAAAATCATTTTAAACTTTTGAAATCGATTATGGAAAACCCATAGCAATAAAGCCTATTTAATCACCGCAGACTACCACCAGCCCGCGTTTGAAGAGAAACTCGTCTAGGAAACGCCTTATCCCATTAAATACCACGCACCAAAGCGAAGATATTTTTGGGGGTCTTAATAGCTACCCATTACTCTTATCAATAATCTCTCTCTCTAAAAAAAATGAAAAAGCAAAATAAAGAAACCAATCATTAGAGGTTTTTGGGTGTGATATTTTCCCAATCGTAATGACCCAAAAACGTGATGAAAAGCTCGTCTAACTAAGCCTTTTCAAGATCAAAAAGTTTGGTAAAGTTTTTGGTTAGTTAGGCTTAGCAAGATACCATTTTAAAAGTAAGTAAAAGAGAGTTTGGTTTGTTGACCACATCATTTTCTTGATGGGTTTGCGGACAACAAATACGTAAGAACAAATTTTGTGGACTGGTAAACTTTGAAGTCCAATCTGATAATCCGTCGTCTTTGGAACCAGGGCCGGAAATAAGAAAAAATTCTTATAGGACATATGTGTCCAGTGTCGCCCCCTTTCACTTAAAAATTTATAGGACATTGCCCACTAAAGTGTGCAAAAATAGTGTCGCATCTTCATAGTCAAGCTATCAAATCTTCGGAAAAAATTATTGGTCAAAATGTCCAGTGACCCCTTTAGTTTTTAAAAATATCATGGGACATTTTGAAATTTTACGGGACAATGTCCACTGTCCTGTGCTTATTTCCGGCCCTGTTTGGATCCACAAACCAATCAAGCAGACTATACTGAGTGTTCCCCCCTTTCGTAAAGCTTCTATTTAAGATATAATCACGTTACCACGTAATGGTAGTTTCTAATTAGCCTTTTTTCTTAATTGGTGATTTAATTTACGTCTAGTGGGAGGAGTTATTTACTTATAACGGTTGAACAATAACAATTAAGCTCTATTCAGGATTTTGGCGCGGGAAAAGTCTTTTAAATCCCAAAGAACAAAGGCTTAGAAAAATAATCCACATGGGAAAAAAGGCGGGAATTTTCTTTTATTTTTTTTTCGTCTAGTACGCATCCATTATCGAATGGATAAACAAAGTTTATCGAAAAGACAGTGTCCTCTCCGTCTCTCTAATATGCTGATTTGACATATATTTTTTTATTTTTATATTGCTTTTTCTTTTGAAGGGATCTTGTCTAGCTTGTCATTAGAAACAAAGGCTTAAAATGTACTAAGTTTATTAGGGTTTAGGACAAGAAATGACGTGACGTCACCTATTACTAAGAGGATCGACAAAAATGGAGCGGTGACAAGGGAAGGCCATCGTAATATATACACAAAAATCTATATATTCTTTTTTATCTTTATTTTACGAGTCAATTAGTCTAAGAATATCAGACAAAGAGCTTATCAATTATTGTCAACACAGGCGTGGTGACAATTTTGCCCACTAAAAGGTATCGTGAGAGAAACAGTATAAAAGGGACAGTGTAAGGTCTGAGACAGTCATAATTTGATAGTTATTAATTTAAAGGGATATTGGCGTTATTTTTTAAAGAGCGCTTGTCATAAGTAATAATGTCATTTTCTTTAACACATCGCAAAACATGGGAGAACACTTTCATATTTCATATATTATTCGGGAATAAATGAATATGCTTCGATTCACAAATTTAATCATCGATTTATGCGCTACTATCTCTTTAAGGGTAGTTAAATATTTTACTAGAGACACTTTATACACCACCCCTTTAAGAAAAGAAAAAATATTCACCAACCTATAGCCATTTAATTAAAAACGGCTCCTGGGAGTGTTTATGAATACTTCCCTCAAAAAACCGAATGAGATTTTTTTTTTGAAAATCCACGTAGAAATTAACGTTGCAGATATGAGAACATAATGATTCCAATTAACCATTATGCATTCCTGAAAATAGCAGTATGGAAAATAATTACTTTCCAGAGAGACATAAAAGATTTTCATTAAAAATTTGCGTTACGTAGTGGATTTTGAAATTTTGAAAGTTCAAAGTTTAAATTTAAATCATTCGGAGATTTCAATAAAGACAAAGGCATAACCCTACATTTTTCCCAAATAAAACCTTCATGAATATTTGAAACTATCTTAAAAACACTAATATAATTTATAGGTAGTTAAAATTTCAGTATAATTCTCACGAGATTATTTGACAAATTCATGGATGATTAAGTTTTCAAGCGAGGGGCTAAACACTCTCAAATTCCTTGTACAAAGATTACAAGATTGCGTACCAATGTGGGGAGTGGCTAGCCCCTCGCTTTAGATCTTACAGGAAATGCGCGAGGGGGATTAGCTACTAAGCTACGAACGTAATTAGAGCAATCTCCGCTTGAATAGGAAACGATGTAGGGTCGTGGAGTATCGCAGTTCTAGCGATAACTAACCAACCGGGAAAAGCATTTTAGGAACGTCAAATTTCAGAGTTGCTCTGGAACAGTTTACGCTTCCAGAACATGCGGACGAGCAGCTAAGCAAATTCCGACACATTTTCACTTTAGTAAAACGAATAAGGCTTAATAACAGTCGCGTGAAATAACCATAAGCTTCCCTCGCAACTCAAACCGCTCTGCCTTTTTCTGTATTCGCCTTCATCAATGTGGACAAAATTACGCACGCGCTCGCGCTGTTTGGCGTGATCTTCCTTTCAAAGCGCGCGTGCCGTTTTCCATTTGTGTTAAGTTAAATAAAGCTAATTTAAGGCATACTGAGAAGCAAATTTATGTCGTGCGAAGTTCTAACGTCTCTAACTTTGGATATATTGTTTGAATTTTGTTAAACACTGCAGTTTCTGACAGTAAAGATTTAAAGAAAATTTTACATAGTGAGTAGGTAGTATTGATAAGTACGAAGTTATTAGAGGCTTAAATGTTTACAAACAGGATGCTGTTGCGCTATTGCGAAGCTTTTTATAAATTTTCATTTTGATTTACTTTAAACGTAGGCCTTAATGCTTTCTACAGCATGCCGTTTCGAGTTAGACATTTTCAGGCTTTGAATGAGATTTGAATCTTTGCAACGAGTTCCCAGTTTTCGAGAAAGTACTTTTACAATCTTATACGAAGGGAGGGTTTGGCGCCCCAAATGACTCTTTAAGAGTTGTTAAAAGGACATTTTCTACGACGTAGTTGTCCAATCGCAAAGTTCCACTTTCATTTCATGGCTTTATAAATGGCGCGAAAGTATAGCGATGGAACGCGTATTTAGCTTGGTATCTCAAGTGTTAATTAGAAATTAATGATTAATATATCTCCTCAAGGAAACATCATTTGGCCCCTTCTTTTTTAAAGCAGAAACACTTTCCCTCCCGCCTTTAGAGCTCAGCTATCCAATTGATTCCTTATACATACGGCCATAAGTTCATAAGATATGTTCACCAGAAGTTTGACACTGCATGGTTACAAACTGGAGCTTGTCATGAAGTGACGTAGACTTAGGTCATAGATTCTAGGTAAAGCGAGGGAGGCCTGGTGAGGTGCTACTGTCAAAGGCTTAGTGTAGACTAAATAGGACCTATAGATGGAAGTCCTGCAAAACTAACGAGTGTAGTACTCAATTCTCACCTGTCGTTCTCGAACTAGCTCGAGATGCAAGTCTCTAGCATTACGAAGTATAGGTTGTGTCATACTTATGGAATAGATCTTATAAACTTATGATACCTCTAAATATCTTGACTGTACACTCTTTCACGAGCCTTTGAGATTGAAAAGCCGTGTAAAGGACTCGGTATAAAAACAAGCTAGAATCTTCCTGAAATGCACCGAATTCAAATTTCAGTTTGAATTTACAACGCCATTAAAGGTATTTAGATAGACTCTTGAGTTAAGATAGGTAAGCTTTGTACGCGAAGTAATCTCAAGTTGAAATGACGTTTTTCACACTTCACAGCAGAGAAAAAGCAATTGCTGTTTGCTCCCTAGAACCCGCGGGCCATAGTAGGAAAACATTCCTCTAAAGTAGCTTCTTTTGATAAGTGCATGGAGTTTCTTTTTTTATTTTAGCTGGTTCGGCAAAATTCTTTCACATTTTTTTTAAAAGAAAGTTTTAAAACCTGTGTGAAAAGAAGAGTAGTTTCAATTAAAATGATACCTGCAGCGTAATACCTTCTTAGTATAAATTGAAAACCGTGGCCCAGTAGCGTCGCTAGGGTTTGAAATTTTGGGGGGGGGGGGGGCTAAATCTGGGCAAACTAGTTATTATAAGAACTTAATAAAAAAATTGCATAATGGGTTCATTGGTAAATGTGTAGACCTTTAAAACTATCCGTAAATTTGTGTCAACGTGAAATTATTCGTACCTTTTATTGATAAAAACTACGGAACCGATTATGAAGGACTTTCACTCGTCTTAAGTTTATTTTAGTTTTGGTTAGCTTTTAGTCTACACTATTGGGACTCCCTTCGAAAGAACATGAAATATTTTACTTGTCTCCATCTGTTCTCTTCTTCAAAATTGTACTGTTTGATATTGAAATTCATCTCTGCAGAGATGAAACTTAACGAATCTATCATTATATTTTTTTATATATTGCTACAGAATTTTAGGATGCTAACAGCAATTTTATGGTAGGGTTTACGGATTATTTGGGGGGGGGGGGCTAAGTTTGGAAATTGGGGGACTATGGCCCCCAAAAAAGGCCTAGCGACGCCACTGTCGTGGCCAGGACAACAAAATGGAGTTAGAAGTTACATTTTCGACTCAAAATAGTTCGCCCAAAGAACATTAATCCCTTGATTTATGGAAGCAGACTTACTAAAAACACCCTGTATACTAAGTATTTTCAAAGAGCATACAAAAAATGATGATAAACGAATCACTATACTAAAACATGGAACGGAACCCTTAATCTTGTCTGATTTATACGTCACAATCGGATGAAGATAAAAGAGCAATTTTTTTCTGTATTATCCCATGATTCTCTTTAGGCCTTATCTGCATTAACCAACTACCATGGTGCAAAACACCTCGGTTAAGAAAAACAAAGTGAAACGCTCTCTTAAATAAGTACGTTTCCTGCCTACGCAAACCATACTGAATATAATATGACCAACAAGCTGCGCAATGCGTATTGAGCCAATATTCGTTATGATCTCATTCAGTTATGAATAAGTTTGTCACTGGTTACAAACTGGAGCTTGTCATGAAGTGACGTCGGTCATAGATTCGAGGTAAAGCGAATACGCCTGGTGACTGAGGCGTTGTCAAAGGCTTAGTACAGACTAAATAGGACCTAGATGGAAGTCCTGAAAAACTAACCATCGAGTGTAGTACTCAATTCTCGCTCGTCGTTCTCGAACTGTAAGTCTCTAGCATTTTAAGTATAGGTATTGTCATACTTATGGAACATATCACTTATAAACTTATGATATAACCTTATCATAGTTAACCCCACTGTAGATGCTTCAATAATCATAAACATATCCCAAGTTTAAATAAGGATTTTGTTGGCGAAAAAATTGCTACAGATACAAAATTACAAGAAATCTGAAAACCTTTGATGTCAGGTCACGGTTTATGATGAGAATAAGAAGGCGCAGCTAGTGAGGGATCACGAGATAGTCTGGTGTGATAAAGGGTTTAGGTTTATAGTTATAGGGGCATACTCGCACGCCGCAACCCTAAAAAGATCCCAGTGAAAGATTTATAAAAGTATACAATCTCATTTTTCAAAGGCTTAGAGACCAACGCCGGATCGCCCCCACCTATATGTACGACTAAATTCCGTAACAGGCTTCTTTCTACCAAAACCATAGTGCAGTGGTTATCCATAGATAACGTAAATAAATATATAAAACACCAGAAATAATTTATACTCAAAGTACAGTCAAGAAACGATAACTTAGTTTATTAGGGAGAAGGTATAAATTCGCCGCATTTCTAGCTTTATCTCCAGTCCAAACGTAGGTCTGGAGTTAACCCCCGCCTCTAAATTACAACCAGCCGGCATCTCATTGGTTCTTGAAAACTCACGTCAGCGCGACGCGAATGACGAAAATTGCAATCATATTTTCCGACTGAGGAGAGGCGAAATAGCCCGGCCTCCTTTCACGTCCCCCTATATTTTGAAAGGGGGACTGGGACTATGGCGCGCGAATACTTAGGCATCCCATACCTTCTCCCTAATAAACTAGACATCACTTCTTGGTACAGTACAGTACGACTAAAGTAAAAATGGTGTTCCATTATTATATCTATGACATTCTTCTTGTTTAACTACCATGTTTCTAGGCTCAAAACGTTATACGGAGTTAACAGGATTTTCCTTTCATTCTTTTTATTGCGTCCCTTGAGAATATAAAAACATCTCTGCTCAGCGAAAAAAATGTGCTTCACGTAGGTGTTATAGAAACATTATCTATGTTCTTAGATTTAACCGTTTACATTCCTGTTTACCATCTTAAAATATTCAAAATGAGATTAAAATTCGAAACCCAAAATTTAACGAGATAAATGTGTTTTCCAAGAACTTGTTTGTTTTGCGGAGTTGTTTGGCAGCGTGGACGAGGTCAGATAATTAGGGTACTTCATTTATAAAGATTGAATTAAGAAAAGGTATGTTAAACTACAGATCTGTCAATTTAAATGTAGTGCAAAATCATAGGTATTTGAGTCCGTAATTAAAGGTAATAAGTTTAATATTAAACTTATGATAATCGGACAAGTTTGAATATTTTTGTTGCTAGGAACAACATGTTATATAAAGAGCTATATTTTGAAGTAGTTTTGTTACTATTCAATGCAGTGGTGATTGGGCAATGTCACATGACACGAAACGACTCGGCGGATAGATACAATTAAGGGAAATGCCGATACCATGATTTAAAATGCACTAATAATGCTACGAAATTCACGCATGCGCAGTAGAGCTATATTTGATGGAATATCACCTTGACATAGACCACGCTCCTAAGTCGTAACACATTGTCCATCCCATAAACTTAGAAGCGATGATAGTTCAATGATTTTTCTATTTGTATTATTTGTAATTATTAAGATGATAATTGATTATTAACTCAAGTTGTTTCTAATTTGTAGGCATATTTGAAGGTTTAGTATACAGAATTCCTCCATCAGACAAAATAAGATGTGTAGGGTATGATCTCTCCCACACTGTGCACTCTGGAGAGCTTGAGGAATATTAATGTGTTTTGAAGATTAAATTTTAAATACGGTCTAGAGTGTCGACTCAAAAGTTATAATGAAAGGGTCCAAATATAAGACGTATAATCAAAACAAACGAAAACCAGAAAATTTAGTTCCTAACTTCAAAGACTTAACTCTTCATTGAGGAAGCCGAACTACAGGGGAAAACAACTCAATGCTTTTCCTACGAGCCCCTGTAAAAATGCTTGGCTGCAATACATCGGTGCTAGAGTAAAAATTTCGTCCTTTTCAAATAGAAGCTTTTTTAAACTTTTACAAAAGTTTTCAAATAAAATAAATGAAACCACATCAAAGACCCAGAAATATGAGCAATGTAAATAGGGAACATGGATAACTTTCTACAATGCAGCATTGGAACAAAAGTGGTCAAAAGGGAAGCATGCGCATAAACAATATCTTGAAACTACACCACGAAACGACAGGTGAGGGCGTAAATCTTAAAATCAAACCTTTTCTTTCACCTTTGAACATCAATGATCAAATGGAACGATCTGAAATACGAACATTTTCGGAACCAATTTGAATTTTCTTGTCATGTTTATTTGAATTAGGTATACATGAAATATACATTTAGACCTTATACCGTACTAGCATTGCTGGTTATTAAAAATAACCTTAAAAATATAAACAGCTAGCGGAAATTCTATTGAAGAATTTTGGAAAAATTGAAACTTGAAATTTTTTTAAAAGAAATATATTATGGAGTGAAAATGAACAATTACGACGTAGCTATAAACATATCACGACCGTAGCGTGGACTAAGTAGAAGCGAAACCTTTTCAAGAATTCAATGAAATAGCGTCACAAGAATACTTATATATAAATATTTCACATTTTCTTTTCTTTTTTCTTGAGTAGTGGGGAAAGGGGTGTTATACCGATATAGAAACTCGAATATTTTTTTTATCAACTTTAGTCCTTCCTTTTAAGACGTAACTCGTCGTTTCATGTTGAAAAAGCCTCGGTTTGATGTAATTAATACCAAATTGTTTCATCACAATAAAAACAAGACATATTTGTGACGGTTAAAAACACCCAAAAACCACTCAATAACTTTCGATCTCGTTATTCGATTCCGTGACGACATAAAATCAAAAACCAATGAGTAACTTTTGTCGCATCCAATTTCGTCGTAAATTATGTCATTTTGAAGCCCTTGCCCGTCGTAATCACTTGCAAAATTGTACTAATTTGTCCTAGTCTGAAGAATTTAGTTCAAGTCGAACCAGTGAATATCACTTGAAGACGTACACACACATCACAAATCGAGCTTTCGAGATACGTAACGCAACGCCGGTATAAACGGTTTAGTAGTCACGTTATCACGAACACCACTTCCGGTATGGATCACGTACAGTAACTTCCGCGGAAATAGCCGCCCGTACACACCGGAAATAGAATATACTAACTAGTAACCCGCCCGAAAGGAAGATAGTTTGATGTTTTTGTTCGAAGAGTAAATAAACGGGGTTGGTAGAAAGATGACCGCATCGCATTTTCTTAATGTACATACGGTTCTCGTATATTTGTTTTTTTGGTTGAAAGAAAGAGGTTATATTGGAAACCATCGAGGTTGGTTGTCTGTCTGTCTTCTCATGTATCAAAGAGATATCTTATAACTATGCCTAGGAATCATACCTCAGGATTGGAAGTTTTGGTGTCGTATAACGTCAGATCAATTTGTTCAGTATGATGAACCGGTGAAGGGGTGGAGTCACCGGAAAATTGTTGACTTCTTACGGCTCCTCGACCCTGAGAAAGAACAAAGAGAAGCCCATATAATTTTATTGTTCAATACATTTAACTTTAAATATACTTTGTATAAAGTTTAAACGTTAAATTATCTACATGGGAATTTAGGCCAGTATAAGACTTATTATTTTGGGGATTTAAAGAGCTAATAATGGCTATGAAAAAAAGTTGGAATTCAACTCTAAAATAGGATAGCGTCACTGTTTTCTTGAAGTTGACTTTATACAATAGATTAGGCCAAACACTTTTTAGGCCTAATAATCGTAGTATAAAAACGCGCAAAAGTCAAGAACTTTCTCTCAAAAGTCTCGGAAAAGAAGATTTCCTACTGTTCTTAGAAAATATGTTTCTTTTTTTGCGGATTGTGAAAATTTCCATATATATTTCTAGTAAAACTGTAAAAGAAAATAAATGCAGTTGAGCAACCATAAAAGGCAACGGTAAATGCGGTCCTTGTTGTTTCAGTAAAAAAAACATTTTTGAAAAGGTGAATTTACATTTAAATAACCTCAAACAATTCGGTGAAAAACTAACTAAAACAAAATATGTCTAAAAATAACATCAATTTTCTTAACTTTAATGAATTTTTTTTTCCTTTTTTTTTGGGGGCGTGTTGGGACAAACAATGGATGGCATCAAAAGTATATAGATACAAAAACAAAAAGTGCTCTTCGTTGACACTTTCTGGCGCCGTGTAATATGAGAAGACCCTCCTTTATCCCAGATTAGTGTCTAACCCTTCCAGACGGTGGCACAGGGAACAAGCCGTGAATAGGCTGATAAAATAGCAGATTATAGCTAAGACTAGTACCAAAAATTAACGTTTGGGTCACCAGCAGCATAAGTGGGGTGGCGTAGCGGTTAGCGCTTTCGCCTCGCAGCAAGAGGATCCCGGGTTCGACCCCGGACTGTGGCACTGGGAACAAATCCTTCCGCGTGGAGTTTGCAAGCTCTCTCCCCTCTTGTTAAAAGGAGTTCTCCTCCGCGGTCTAACCCGGTTTCTCATTTCCATCAAAACTTGCAGAGGTTAACGGTAATAGTTATTATAGAGCGCTGTAGGTTAGCTGTGGCATAGGGGCTAGCACCACCCCTCTATGCATTGTAAAGGGACCCACCTGTAAACAAGCCACAGGCTTAGTTATGTGGAAATCCCTTCATAGACAAAAGCTTAGATTATTATCTATGCACTTTTGCTGGTATGGAATTGTTTTTACCACAACCAATATTACTTGGTAAAAATTAATAAATTCGGGATCTAATGTTTTCCTTGAAGTCCTTTTACAAAAAACCATTGTATTCGACAAGCCCATTGATAAATAAAAATTCCGAAATATTCCTTGATCTTGACTCGGTTGGTTTTTGAAGAAAAAGAATGCTGCAATTCCGTTTTCGGAATTAAGCTTGAAAGCTAGGCCTAGTTTTCTCTTTCAAATTAAAAGTAAGCTCCAGATGTTTGTCGTTGCCTTAAAGAGTGACTAATTAGCATCGCGGGAGACCAGGCGCTTATTGTTTAAGAGCGAAATTAATTAAAAGCTAGGGATAGAGAGGTTTTCTACCATTTTTAATGACATTCTCGGGTAAAGCTGTTATTGGCAGAAAAGACCTGGCGCCCGTGTTGTTATGTTTAGCTTTAAATTATATTTTCCCAAAAGGATTAATTAGGTTCTTATTAACGGAATTTATTAGAAATGAAGTAGTATATACCGATCTGTTGTGTCCGTTATTAACCAATTGGTGATTGACTCCCAGCGAGGAACCAGCGGCTGGTATAGCCACGCTAGTGTAGAAAGTTTGAGTTCTGTTTCGGCTGCTCCTTTGACCAGGGCGATGTCGATTGCACGATAGCATCCGTTTGAAAGCTCGTCGAAATTTGATCGACATAGCGTTGTACAGAATCGGGTTGATGGCGCTATTCATGAAGACCATTGTCTTGCAGAACATCAAATACCACAGTTCCATGTAGCGCTCTTCCGCTAACGAGTTGTACACTACGAGCAAACGATAGGGCAACCAGAAAATGGCGAATACAGCCACGACAACCACCAACATTTTCACAACCTGGAAAATACACAAATTGAAAGAAAATTGTATCAAGTGACAATTTCTTGGAACTTTTGTTTAGTTTTAAAACTGAAAAATAATAAATCGTTAAGCCTAAATTTCAAATTTGACAACATATTCATTATGCCTAAATTTCAAATTTGACAACATATTCATTATGCCTAAATTCCCAACTTGACAACATATTCATTAAGCCTAAATTCCCAACTTGACAACGTATTCGTTAAACCTAAACTCCCAACTTGACAACATATTCATTAAGCCTAAATTCACAAGTTGACAACATATTCATGAAGCCTAAATTTCAAACTTGACAACATATTCATTAAGCCTAAAATCCCAACTTGACAACATATTCATTAAACTTAATTATAATGCCAAACTTTGAATAAGTCAATTCCGAAAACTTACTCATTAAGCCTAATTACAAACTTCGAAGACTCTAAGCCTACTTGAAATATTCGTATTTTTCAAAAACACAACAGTCTTTGTCATAAAACCTAGGTAACCTTTAAGGTAGGTAGCCCATTAATTATAATTATTTAAATCCCAAATTTATTTCGGAAAGCCAGTGGAATTAGGAGCATTTTGTCACGTTTCAAAATAATTCTAGGGTTATAGTTAGGCCTTTGCTAATATTCACTGTCAGACACCTTCCAGCTTTTCCTAAACAAATACAGAAATAATGGGATGTTAATATTTCCAGTCGTTAAGCACGTCTGTGGGATTTTCAGAGTTTGTCTTTTGGAATGAAATTTCAATTAGACGACGAAAATACTTAGGGCTCTGTTTAATTTCTTTTTTTTTTCGCTTCACCCTAAGGACGTTTCTATGGTTGCCGTATATTACCCCATTACAGTATGTAAGAAAGATTAAAACTAAGGCTTAGCAGAAAAAGAAATATTCAGCCCCATTTAATTTTGAAGACAACTAAAAATAAATGGTTGGGGAAGGTTCAGCAATTTCAAACTTTAGTCTAGGCCCTAATTCTCCAAGGTTTAGTTTTTAAGCCTGAAAATAAATGTGTCACATAAAGTTTTCGAAACCAACATTTAGGCTTAGAGTTGCAATTGAATGGATGAAGAAATTCTAACATTTTTTTCGCAGAAAATCATAAATTATTTAAAAATATTTCATTAAAATTGCTGGAATACGAATAACGGTTCTTAAGCCTTAGTTTAAAGTTAAATAATTGTAACAATAGAGGGTATCATCCTAAATTAAATTGGAAGATTAAGACCAGGGGAGGAGCTTGTATCACATCCCTCTATTGACGTCATCCTGGTTTACTAATGTCAGAAGTAGGATGAGACTAGATGTAAAGAGCTCTAGCATTGGTAGTAGATCCTGGCACTAGTGAACAAATTTGAGGGTTTTATGCCGCTTCCATCGCGCCTACACTAGAGAGAAAAAAATTGGTCGAGTTCCATAAACATTTCCTTCCCCTTCCCCTCAACCTAAAGCCGCGGAACACGGACGCGGGTGCTCGAATCTAGTTCGGCCGTCTACCGCCGCGAGGGTCTCACGTTTTGGAGGGAAAATTCAGAAACCGCTACCAGAGGGCCAACCGTTGGTGGGTTATCAAGAATATTCACTTTCGCCAAGTGAAGAATTTTGTTAGCTCAGTACTTTTAGTCCCTTATCCTACTTCTGCTAATGTACATCTCAAAGTGTCATCATTACACAGTGGAGATGGAGATATTACATATTTCGTTCTATTTTGAACATCAGCTGATTAAAGATTCGGTATTGCAATTCACGATAACGCCTTAAAAAAACCAAACCCTGATTACAAGAACAGGTCGTATAAGAAAACGCTATTGTTAGCAACATTCCGTTGGATATACGTTTGTTTGAATTTAATTTATAAATAGCTGATGTGATTACAGCAGCAGAAATACAAAGGCTTAGCAAAATAAAGAAGTGACCGTACCCTAAGGTCAAGGGTGAAAGTTTCTATTTTCCTTCTCATTTGAAAGTCAGAAAACATTCCCTCAAGATAAAAAAAATATATCGACCGTGTGTATAAGAAACAACGAATCGGAAAAGTTTTATTTTATTTTCAAGTTAGAAATGGATTAACACCAAAAATTTGGAAAAAATGCGGCGAAAGTCAAGGGGGATTCTGGTGAATTGCAAATATAACTTTGGTTAACTTTACTTCTGCTAGAAAAAAAAGATGGAAGGAGTTTTGCGAACAGAGTGAACTGAGTGACTTATCGTATAGCTCGCGGACTCAAGAAATAAATAAAAAAACTTTCCAAATACGACTTTGTCGAACAGGGAATTGGAAACTTCTGTAAATTTCTTTTACTCGCTCGTATCCTTATTGAATTTCTTAAATATTTTCATGAATAATGTTTCATTAACCTATACAGTAAGTACTTAAGTCTTTTACGATGGTTTAAAGTTGAATATTCTTTAAGAAAATTGTATAAATTCCTGATAACAGTTCTAAAAATATTTTTCCTGAAATTCCCTTATAACGTATAACGTTTAATTCTGTTGAATAGATAAAGTCAGTATAGGCCTATAAGAAAGTTTTAAAAAGTTTTTGGTAAGAAAAAAAATAAGGGAAATCCTATAGGACCACATTTTTAAAATAAATTTAAAAGAAACGATGGGCCTGGAAATGTTAGTTGTCAAGTTAACAAATGGTTTGGTCATTTAATCTTTTATTCTATAAGGAATTTAAAGTCTATTTTAGATCTTCATGTCTATTTTATTCTCACAACTGTTGAGATCTTGGAACCAATGGAAGTAAAAGTATGGGGACATGGTTTTTCAACCCTAACAAAAAGCGATATTTAGATTATTAGGGAGAAGGTATAAGACGCCTAAGTATTCGCGCGCCACAGTCCCAGTCCCCCTTTCAAAATACAAGGGGGACGTAAAAGGAGGCGGGGATATTTCGCCTCTCCTCAGTCGGAAAATATGACTGTAATTTTCGTCATTAGCGGCACGCTGACGTGAGTTTTCAAGAACCAATGAGATGCTGGTTGTAATTTAGAGGCGGGGATTAACTCCGGACCTACGTTTGGACTGGTGATAAATCTGGAAATGTGGCGAATTTATACCTTCTCCCTAATAAACTAGATATCACTTCTTGATCATAATCAGGTCTTGTATCTTCACTAGTTCAAATAAAATAAACGAAACTAAAATAAATCAACGACGTGCTAGAATATTTCGAAATATACAAGCAAGTTTTAAATTTACACAAATTTACTTTATCCTGCCAAAGCTATGAAACTTTAACGGGGGGAAAAGGAGATAGAAATCAAATTTTAAAGTGAAACTGAATCATACCTCAGTCTTTCAAAATCAGTCGCTAACGTAGAGAGGAATTCTAAATTAGATCCAATTAATTTTTAGTATCATGCGCAATCCCTTTAAAAGGGTCTGGGGCTAAAAAGGGAAAAATCCCTTTCCATGGATGCAGAATGACATTTTGGCTGGCTAAGAAATAAGTCGTCGAAATAAGTTCAAATAAGGAATTTGACCGAGTGGAAAAAAAGCGGAGGGGAAATTCGGCCACGAGTTGGTTTCTGCTATTTTTATTAGGAATTTAAATAAACTACCATGAATATTAAAACTGTTACGTCGTAAATGATTGAAATAAAATTATATTCCAATCAAATTTAACTACATTTTCATTTGAAAGCTATTCGAACGAAGCTTTACTGGCAAAATTGGAAACCAAAGAATTAAATTAATCACGAAGAAACGACAAAATCTGTAACGATATCGCAAAACCACTGACAAAATCATGAGCCTTCTAGTGAAAGAGTTAAATCCTGGAAGCCATTTTGGCAACATGGACCCCTTGAATCAAACCACACACAGACATCCTAAAAATTACAGTTTTCTCAAAGACCTCTACCCTATCAGGGATAGATTTAATTTTAGGAGTAGGAATGGAGAACAGAATAATCTGGGCGCGCGTCAAAGTCCCGGACCCCCTTCCACGGGACGGGGAGTATGAAAGAAGAGGCGGGTCATAGCGACAGAGGTAAAAAGGAATTACGTATTTATTTTTCGTCGTCCCCGTCAGCAACGTCATCAAAACGTAGTTTAAGTGAGCCAATAAGATAATTTAAACTTTTCGTTACGTGTTGGAGGGAGGGGCTCCATACTGGGCTATGAGTCGGACAGAAGTAAATACTAACCGTTCTCCATTCCTACTCCTAAAATTAAATCTATCCCTGGTCATATATAAATACATTGTTTTCAGTCTAGGAGGATTGATACCTTTTACACCAGGAGGCGAGGCTATACATTGTACTACACTTTGTCCCCCAAGTAGCCTGGCCTCCAGGTGTAAATGGTACCAATGTTCCTATAGTCTGAAAACTATGTATATTCAAGCGATTCATAAACATCTTCTTGTATCTTTTGGATGCTAAATTAAGGACTGGTATACGCGTACATATAGGAATATATATCATTTCGTAATACGTTCTCGCCAAAGGGTTTCTCTATCTCTCTCTCTCTTTGAAATGGAAAGCCAAGAACCATCCGCAGGAAAGGTCGTATTTTGCGTTTAACGCCTGGTTGATCATACACGCCTTGTCCCCGTACCACGCCCCCCCCATGCCCCCTTTAGTAGTTCCCCCAAAGCTATCGGAAGTATCGTCTCTTTATGGTTCTTTACTTCATTCGAAGAGACACGTCACCGTTTCTGTCGGTAACGAGGGTCCTCAACGAGGACGTATACGATGAAGAAGCGGGAACCCCTTCGATTTTTATATATACGAGAACCAATTTCCGGAGGGACCCAGATCTTTATTCGTTTCTTGGCGAATAGACCTGAGAATTTCTCAAAGGGACGCTGTGTTATTGTATTAGTATATTTACAAAAATACACGTTTAAAATAATCTTAAACTGTTTCTAAAACACTGAAGTTCCTGTAACATCTGACCTTTGTTGTATCGAAGGCATGTACGGTCGTGACCTTTTAAGGACAGGTTTAGTTAGGCCTTGGGTTAGTTTGGGGGCCGTTTTCTATTTTTGTGTGGACTGTTTGGTTTGGTAATCCGATTATATAACTCCCCATCACTGGAAAGAAATCAACGCAAGCTATTACGATATCAGAATTGGGCTTGAAAGAAACGTCATCTATAAACACATTGAACTGTATAAAGTTGGTACTGTATATTTCGAGAGCGGAGTGTTCTTCTATTATTATATATATTAACATTGTTTACACAAATTGATAATCAGATACATTGTCAGGAATTGATAGATACAATCCGACAATTGATGAAAAAAAGTAGTATGTTGTAGTTGGAAAGAACAAGAGAGATTTTATACTTTCTAAGGTTGGATTCTGCAATATGTCTTGGGTTTTTTGAAACCAAACATTGAAACAATTGCCTCTGAACGTGAATACAGTGAGTCTTTAAGAAAGTGGCCAATAAAGGTGTATGAAAACATCTTCTAGCGATTCAAGTTAAATTGGTTCTATAGAAATTAATCACCTCACTCTTAAAATATCATTTTAAATTAGGCTTGATTAAGTCGTCCGTACAAGTTCTCGTGAAATTTAACCTTAACGTCTTAGGACATCTTTCTCTTCAATCAATTTCTTAAAATCTATAAATCTTTTGAGCCTCAAATTCACTTGAAATATGAGACGATATTAGATCTAATAATCTTCAAATTTTCATTTAAACGGGTCTAGCAGTTACTAAGAAATTTGCCTTGGAATTAAATCAGATTTCAGTTGATGTACCCATGCTGTTCCTGAAACCAATACAAGCTCGCCATAAGTATTTTATTTTAAAGAGAGATTATTAGATAGATATGACACTTTTATGTGATATTGTAGCCCTATAGGGAAATGATAGATTGTGGGAATTTTCCTTAGTATGACGTCTAGACAATTTGTTCCTTCCCCTCTAAACCAAAAAGAATGAAGGGAAGAAAATTGAAACTTGAAATTCATCATTTTTGGTGGACGGTAAGTGACTTGGGGGCATTTATTTTTGACGCTGATTTTATTAACGAAGATCAAAACCCTAGTTGTTTTCGGTTATATTAGGAAAATTATAAATATAAGCCCTTAGAAACACACCGGTCTTGTCATTTCACCAAAATGATACGGAACTCATGGATGGGCGGTTATTAAGCTTGGGAAGACACGTATGTACGTCATACAGTGTTCATACAACTTTTGGAAAACAAATTTCCCTGAGATTTCCAGGTTTTTCCCCATATACTTCCCTGAATTTTCCAGATTTTTCCTCTATATGAAGTATCCTATGGAGCAAATGTTAATAAAGGAGGGGGGGGGCAAATAGGACTATTACATAATCAAAGGGCATCCCCGTATCTCTAATTGAACCAGAGTTTTGAGCCTCCAAAGTATAGTGTAATGTTAATCCTATGGAGGGTATGTTTATGAACATTTTGCTTAATTACTCGGCCCCTGTTTGACGCAAATTTCCCTGACTTCCATGAATTTTACTAAAAATTCGAAATTTCCCTGAGGTTTTTGTCAACTATTTTTTTCCCTGATTTTTCCAGGTTTTCCCTGTTTTCCAGGCTTGTATGAACCCTGTAATAATATAAATCCTCCTGATTGGATGGCATAAAAAAGTCAAAGGAATGTATACCTAAGTTTCTATTCCGGTATTACAATTTTCTATGAACTCTATGCGAAGTTCAGTTTATCATTGGTTATTCAAATCAGTAGCCGTATACATAAATCCATCTTAAGAAGGAATAAAAAGGTTCGGAATATGTTTATATTTGAATTGAAAGCCCATGGAGAAAAGCCTCTTTTTGACAGTATAGTGAAATTCGAAAAAATATTTTTTAAATTTTAAAGAGATAGTAGTCACTAAAACCCGAACCTAAAAAATTCATTTGATTTTTATATTTAAAGGTGAAATTCTTATTTAAAAACCATACACGCAATTTGAGATACAGCTACATCTATCCCTTTAAATCCATTTCAATCACGGATTGTATTTGCAGTCCTTGAAGACCTTGAATAAGGTACAATACAATTGATGAATCTGAGGTTGCAAAGAAAATATTTCATCTGAGACAAACTTTAATAATCCGTCAGAGGTTTTTTTCTTTCAATTCAAGTTCCTTTCAGTTTCAGTTTCGAACTATGAAAGTAGAAGAAAAAAATGGCGCCCTATGCTTTTATCCCCCACCTTCCTCTTTACCCCTCCCTCGGTTGTAATTTTGTCTGTGTTGCGGTTGAAAATTTGCACCTAGTTTTATTTTGGCGCGTTTTTCCCAGAGATTGGCGGGAAAAAAGGCTTAAAGTTCGTGATTTTTTGAAGCGATAAATGAAGAGGAATTGCTGCTATTTTAAATATTTCTAGCACGCATTGCAAGCCAGAGAAAAAAGAAGCGGGAAATTTTTGGCGCCCGCCCTTTTTATTACCTTAACGTTACTTAATGGACACATTTTTAAATTCCCATGCATTCTTCTAAACTGAACTTTTTAGTACAAACTAAATTGAAAATAGACATTTTTATTTACGAAATAGGCTTAGCATTTCTTCAACAGCAGCACGTTCATATAAACCGATTTATCTCTTAATGTAAGTATAACAGGGTTCATGCAACTTTTGGAAAACAAATTTCCCTGAGATTTCCGGGTTTTTTCCCATGTGTTTCCCTGAATTTTCTAGTTTGCTCCATATGACACTCCATATACGGGAAAAACCTGGAAGGAGGGGGGGGGCAAATATGTCCATTACATAATCAAAGGACATCCCCGTATCTCTAGTAGAACCAGAGTTATGAGCCTCCAAAGTATAGTGTAATTTTAATCCTATGGAGGGTATGTTTATGGACATTTTGCTTAAAGCAAAGGGCGGTTCCGTTGATGCCCCTGAAAGATGCCTTTTCTGCTACACGTTGGCTAAGCTTGGCAAAGGCTAGTTAAACCAAAGGCAGGAACCAATGGGACCTAGTGCATTAGGTCTGATTTGTTCCTGGCTTTGGCAAGGTAAAACTGGTGTCCAGAAGATTAGCCAGCATGCTAGGGGTGATAATGGAGCCGCCTGTTACTTTAATTACTCGGCCCCTGTTTGACGCAAATTTCCTGATTTCCCTGAATTCTATTAAAAATTCGAAATTTTCCAGAATTTTCCCTGATTTTTCCAGGTTTTCCCGGTTTTCCAGGTTTGTATGAACCCTGCATAAGTTTGACATGATGGTGTTCAAATTTAAATTTTATTTATCGTGGTAAACACACGTGCGTGTTGTAAATTTATGTGGGTTGCGTGATCAACATTACGAAATAGTCTCGCTGGAAATAAACAACCGACTCTATACTTCTTCTCATTACTATTTCTTAACCTCAATCTTTCTACCATTAATTCCTAGTTTTAGAAACTTCAAGAAGAAAAAAATTTAGGCTAGTAAATTCAGAAAGACTCAGTACTGTCAACTATGACCTATAACCCTCGGCGGGTCACACCATCAGTTGATCTACAATACGTTTGAACCCTCTTGAGAGTTTCTTCAACGATAATATTATATGTCATATGAAAAAAAAAAAAGAGTGGAATGGTCAAAAAGATATAAAAATCAATGCTTTATCTGTCACTAAGTTGCTTTTATCCGAGTACCGGAGGTTTTGGAATTTGATTTCTTCCACGTCATGAACCCTTCTTTCTACGGATCAAGAATGCGATATTTTTTTTTACAATCCCTCGAAACCTATTGTTGTTGTATAACTTATGATCGGTTTATTCTCTGTGACACGTGGAGTTTCAAATTTTTTGACAAAACATAGTTCAATATATCAAATTGAATAAAATCTTTGAGAATATCAACAATATCTCCATGACGAATTCGGCAATTAATTTTATCTAGTTTTGCTTGGTTTGGTTTGAATCTGAGGCCGCCATTTTGTAAAATGGCGGAGAGAAAAAGAAACTTCTAACTGAAATGTGTAACCAAGAAGCGATATCTAGTTTATTAGGGAGAATGTATAAATTCGCCACATTTCTAGCTTTATCTTCAGTCCAAACGTAGGTCCGGAATTAATCCCCGCCTCTAAATAGCCAGGCCTCCTTCTACGTCCCCCCTTGTATTTTGAAAGGGGGACTGGAACTATGACGCGCGAATACTTAGGCATCTTATACCCTGTCCCTAGTAAACTAGATATCGCTTCTTGGTGTAACTTTGGTATGTACATTTTAACCCCATTTTAAAACTGTACCTTTAACACGAGATTTCTACTAGTTCTTAATGCAATGACAAGCATTCAAAATCCTCAACTTTTTTTTTAAAGGAGGTCAGAGGTCAAACTCTTGACTGAAAGTTTTCCTTTGGCGTGGCCCCTGTCCTATCAAAACAAGAGAGATCTAGCCTATACCTTTAGAAACATTTTTGAAAGCGAAAATCCACCCCTATTTTTACGCGAGCCACTTGATGTCGAATCTCAATCAAATTCACTGGGTTGAAGGAACACAGCGAGCAGTCTCGTGCTTGTAAGAACTAGTTGGGCCTTTGCCAATATTTTTTTCCTTAAGCCTTTGTCATAAAAAAAGCAGCCAAGTTAACCGCTGTTCGGAGAGTTAATCTAGCTAGGAAACCCGAATTCCCAAGTCCATATAAACAGCTTGGAAATAGCCCAATTTTACCAGTGAAATTAGGCGAGGTTAATAAATTGCCTCTCATTGTCAAAGATTTCCAATATTACCCCATGCTCGTTCTCAGAGGTAGTCGCAGTTGAGTTTTCCGATTTACAAGCCTCATTAGGTTAAACGGTGACCATTTACGAAAGGGGGAAAAGGTTAATGGACAACTAAAAGTTTTGCCTGAAATGTTTTCGGTTTCGTACTGTTCGTACACAAATGAAATAGAGATTATTATACCTGACACTTATGGTTTCATACTTGGAAGAATTTTTAAACATTAAGCCTAATTTCAAGAGGATAAAGTTAACGCTAATTTCTTCATGAGGTTAAAGTTTAGTTTAAGAGATTAAATTTAAACGTAATTTCGTGGGATTAATTACCTCTCCGTGTGACGTAGTCCAGGAGAGGTTCTGTAACGGCCGTGTCTGTGTGTGTGTGTGTGTCTGTCTGTGTGTCTGTCTGTCTGTGTGTCTGTCCGTTGTTACACCCACGTGACCGCGTTCGCAGTTTGCGTATCGGAGCAAACGTGTTCGCCATTTCCGAACTGCTTTCACAGTCACGGAAATGGCTCCTCTACTTGAGTTCTCACACCACCATCTTCTGGTCTTTGTCCATCCCACACGGACACCAGTCTGTTCTTACTGACTTCAAATCACCCACCACCATCTTCTGTTCTATGTCAATCCCACATTGACACCAGTCTGCACTTACACTGGCTTCTAACACCACCACCTTCTGTTCTTTGTCAATCCCACATTGACACCAGTCTGCACTTACACTGCCTTCTAACACCACCATCCACTGGTCTTCCGTCTATTCCACATAGACACCAATCTGTATCATTGGCTTCTACTCCATTATCATCGTTTGGTTTTAGGATATACGCGGCGATCAGCTAGGGTTACGAGAAACGTCTAGCCGCTCCCTAAGGTAGGATCGCTACCAAAGGTTTTCGCATTTGCGGTTTTTCCTTACTATTATAATGGAAACGAATCGTATGTATACCCCAAAATTTGAAGAAAGCGGGAAGAGGGGTACCCTTCACTTTAAACGTCAATATTAGCAAAGTTTGAGAAGATAATAGGTATAACTTTATTTTAAACGATTTAACTATTATTAATGTTAATTATTGAAGATTAAAATTATTAAAAATAATAATATTTATTTAAATATTAAAGATAAACCTCTCGTGCAAAGAGAGAGATTATCATTGCCTCCTATATCTACCAAGGCCCGTGCATGCGATATATTTCCTTCATTGCCTCCTATATGGGATTGCCCATGTTAGGATTGAAAATATAAGTAACAGTTCTGAAGAAGATCATGCCTAGACAACATAAGCTAGTAAATATATACTACCAGAACACAAGAGGCCTACGTAGTAAAGCGAATACATTCTTTGACAACCTGATAGAAACCGATCTAGATATCATATGCCTAACCGAAACCTGGTTAAACAATAGCCATTGTAGTATCGACTATTTTCCCAACAATTACACCGTGTTCCGCACTGACCGTACGTCACATCTTCGCGGTGGTGGAACTTTAATTGCTATAAAGAACAACTTTAAGGTAGTCCGGAGACCTGACCTCGAATGCCATTTTGAAGCAGTTTGGATTGAAACTCGACTTAACAAATATAAAAACCTCTTGCTGGGCTGCATCTACCTCCCACCACAGACACCCATTACATCTTACGAACTATTGAATATTACCCTTAAGAATAATTTGCTAAAATTTAAGGGCGACATCATTCTGCTAGGAGATTTCAATCTCCCACGTGTAGAGTGGAATCAATGGAGCTTGGAACACTGTAATTGTTATACTAAGAAAAAAGCTCAACATATTTTCGAACTATCAAATCTTAACAATCTTAAACAGATAAACACAATCAAGAACTACAAAAATGACATACTTGATCTCTGCCTCACCAACAATCATAAATGTAGAACAAATATAGTGACAAATCCCTTAGTCCCAATAGATAACTTCCATCCTACTTTCTTAGTGGAATATGAAACAAATGGCCTTAAAGACCAAAATTTAGACGAAAATGTATTTACCAGCCTTAATTACAAAAAAGGAGACTACCTAAGGCTTTACAAAACTATCAAGACAATTAATTGGGACCCCATCAAAACATCTAACGATCTAGAATTTGCAGTACAATTTATAACTGGTAACATACAAAAGGCCATGAACGAATGTATTCCTACATATACCAAACCGAAAAACATACTCAAAAAGAGATACCCTAACTGGTTCTCCCGTGATCTTATCAAGAGTCTAAAAAATAAAATATACTACCACAAAAAATTTAAAAGAACAAAAAACTCCAATGATCTACAGAAATACAAAGATACCAGGCAAACCGTAAAAGATTTATTAAAACGCGATAAGCTAGATTATTCCTCAATAATATGCAGTAGTATAAAAAAGGACCCAAAAACATTCTGGACCTATGTAAATAAAAAATCGAAAGAGCAGAAAAAAAATATCACTCTGAAGAAAGGAGACAAACTCCTAATAAATAACCTTGAAATAGCCACTGAGTTTCGAGAAATTTTCTCCAATATCGCAAATGACACTTCAAACGACCTCGAATTCTCTCCAAAATGCATTCAACGGGAATTTTTCAACACCAAAATAACAGAAGATGAGATTAGAAGTACAATCAAGAAACTAAAACCCAAGTTGTCCTCTGGTGTTGATGGAATTCCCAATATAATTATTAAAGGCTGTAGCGATCTTCTGTCCCCAATACTTGCCAGAGTATATAATCTCTCTTTGGAGCAAGGTCTCTTCCCTTCAGCGTGGAAGGAGGCACTGGTAACACCAATATTTAAAAAAGGGCATCAAGGAGATCCTTCCAATTATCGACCAATTTCTCTACTGAACAGCTTAAGCATGCTTTTTGATATGATTATGAGTGCTAAACTATATTCATGGTTTAAAGTAAATCTTCCGGAAAGCCAACACGGTTTTGTAAAAGGAAGATCCGTTGAGACAAATCTTATAAGCACACTGCAATACATTGCACCCATTGCGGAAAATAGAGGACAGGTTGACATTATATATGTCGACCTATCTAAAGCGTTCGATCGGGTATCCCACAAGATACTTATCCAAAAACTACAACACTATGGATTATCGGGTAAACTGCTTGAGTGGACTAAAAACTACTTAAGTAACCGTAAAAATACCCTCAAAATTAATGGGGAAAAAACAAATGTCACGTACAATGTAACTTGTGGCGTTCCACAAGGGTCATCCCTTGGCCCGCTATTATTTAATATTTATACAGCTGACGCACCCTCGTTTATTAACCACTCTAAAATCCTCCAATTTGCCGATGATACTAAACTTGGGAACTCTGTATCGACGGACTCAGACTGCGAAAAACTTGAAGCCGATCTCATTAATCTTAACAACTGGTGCACCCAAAACAATATTCCCATAAATAATGATAAAACCTTTATAATGTCATTTACTAGAAAAAAATCTAAAATTGCATATAATTATGAACTAAATGGAGAAACCCTTATCAGAGTCCAAACCATAAGAGACTTAGGAGTCATATTTGATGAAAAACTAAATTTTATCGCACATGTTAAACATACCTTAGCTGATTGTTATCAAAAGCTAGGCCTAAGTCTCAAAATTGCAAAAGATATAAATTCACCAACTTGCTTTGTAAAACTTTATCTAACTCTGGTCAAACCAAAATTAATATTTGGAGGCCTGGTTTATAGCGGCTGCAGTGAATATCAACTATCCAAACTAGAACGGGTACAGAATAAATTCCTGAATTACTACAAATACTACTTTTTGCCGAAAGATACACATAAGACAACCCAAAGTAAATTAAAACTAGATACCATCAGTAAAACCCTAATTAAATTAGACATCATATTCCTGCAAAAGCTAAATGGAAATTTTATAGACTGCTCCATGTTGTTAGAACAAATCAAGTTCCATGCTCCCAACCTGAAAACTCGCCTCAAAAGCGACAGATTATTGAAACCCAACATAACTTCACTAGAGCCAATGAGCAGAATGATGAAAAACTATAATATTTATGGATCTCATATAGACATTTTTGACAAAGCAAAACCCTCCCTGAAAGATATTTGTATATAACCCTATAACTCTAATTTTTATCTTAGGACTTCTGTTTTTACCTCGCGACATTTATTCTTATGTATTTTCATATTCCGACTTATATTTTTAACTTATTTTTATCGTATGTTTATATTTTTATCTTATGTTTATATTTTATCCTATGACATATTCTTACATTATTTCTAAATAATTATTCTAAAATATACCCTTCACCCCTAACTTATTACCTCATCCCCGTGTAAATACTTGTAGGTCATATACATGTACCGTTTATTTGCACGTAATAAACACTATTATTATTATTATTATATCTATCAAGGCCCGTGCATTGTGATATATTTCATTCATTGCATAAACATAAGCGAGATTGTTTTGGGAAAAAAATACTGCTTCCACTAATGGGTTTATACTCCTTGTTACTGTTGTATAGAGTAATCATGAGAAAAGCTTTAAAAATTACGAGAGGACAGACCTTTTTTATCCTCATTCAAAAATATTTTTTGGTGCTAGAAAGCTTTAAAAAATCCAAACGGTTAGGCATTGGTAAAAAAGACAAATGATATTTTTCAAATCTAATGAGATAACGCCCACCTAGTTGAAAATTGCCGTTTTTTATCCGCGGGAGCCATTCTTAATGAGAATTTCGATGCTAGTAGGTTGTCAATTAAACTACCGGTATATTATTGTTGTTGGAAATTGGATATTAAGTCAAATTAAGTGGTTGTAAAGAGCCAGCAGGTTTTTGCCACTTCTTTGTGAGTATTTGATTTTTATATGTAAAATGGAGGAAGATAATGTTGAGAGTAAGTATGAAATGCGGAAGCGCAAAGCGCGGGAAAGGATGAGGGAAAAAGGTCGACGTTTTCATTGGATACTTAAGGTTATATAATCTTCTCGACACGGAGAGGTAATATTTTGGTTTTCCCGACTTGTTTTATGAATAATTTCATTAGATTAAAGTTAAGTCTTATTCAAAGAGATTATAATTATGTTTAAGCTTCAAGAACCTTAAGTTTCCATTATCTCAGCAGAATAACTTATACCTTTTATAAAGGGAATAAATTGTTAAGCCTAATTTGAAAAGGCTTCGGTTAAAAATACTTTCAGAAGATTAAAGATCAAGATTTTAAAGTTAAACAATAAGTGAATAAATAACTAGGTTAAAGCTAAACTTTATTTCAGGGCACAAAACTTAAGCCTAATTTCAGGACACAATTACTTAAGCCTAATATCAGGAGACTAAAGTTAGGCCTAATATCAGGAGACTAAAGTTAAACTTAAGCCTAGTTTCAGGACACTAAAGTTAAGCCTAACTTAAGGAACCCAGTTTTTTCTCTTTAAAATTTTCGATTACTTGAAGTATTTCTTCATCACAGTATGCTCTGAGTAGAGTTCGAAGGGGTTGTAGATAATAAATCTCAGTTTCCTGGATTCCCATGAGAGAGAAGAAAGGATTACGGTCTTATAATGTTAAGCTTGAGTCCGTTAAAGGATCTACGGTATATCGGATAAAGCGAGAGTGTGAGAAAGAAATACAATGTGAGCAAAGACATCTTTAGTTATAAAAGTCCGAGAATATTGCAATCTCGAAATCCTCCAGAGGGAGAGTACAAATCCGTTACACTATACCAAAAGCTATAAAAATACCTTTACACCTACAGCATCTTCGGTTTCCTGTACGTTAGGCTTAGTTATGATAATAATAAACTCGCGCTCTCTATTGACTTGATTATTTATCTAAAAATAGACCTTAATATTTCCCCATATCAGCGAGTTTTGCCAACTCATTTGAATATTCTTAGTAAAACCCTCATAAATTTCCATATAGTGAAGTATATATGTCACTTACAAAAAACATGGCAAGAAAAATCTGTTATTTATACATACATATATTCTTAAAAGTCAGAAAACTTTATACCAAAAATATATACATATATATATATAAAAAAATATTATAAATTGTTTAGTAACGGGAATCGGAACTCTTTCAAAAGATAAGGACTGCACATTTCATCCACTGATCTAAAACGAATAGAGAAAAAGGCTAGGATATTGACTGAAAGCCACCCTTTTCTAGTATTCATTGTAATATCTCTAAACAATTGGACACGATCACACAGAAGCGGGTCCGTTTGAAACAGATTGAAGTTCAATTCGAGGGGCAAATCACTCTTTAATGTAATGTAATCATTAAGCACAATAGGGTATGACTTAAGCGTAATCAGTTTAGCACAGTAAGCCTTGACTCATTTCTCCTATAGTAACCATCCCCTCGGTCCAATTTACTGACCCAAAAATGAGTCAACTTAACTTTGTACCATTTTAAAGGCGGATAAACCCTTATGCTTCCAATAAATCAATCCAGGGTTCAATTTGACACAAAATAAAAAGCCAGAAAATGCGCGAATCTAGACTTCTAGAGTGCCCAGAAGCAAAGGACAACCTTTTATATATAGCCATAGAAAAAAAATGATACGGCCAAAAGTACACTTAAAGAATAAAGAAAAATGTAGAAATAGGAGAAGCCTACCACTGACTTCAGGGATAAAACGGCTTTGGCTTCGGTTTCGGCTTCTGTTATGGTTTAAGAGCCATTTCTAGTTTTTGGGGGCTGATATGTAGGTAAGGTAAGCGTGCGTTCAATTTTGTGAAAGACACCCAACGCTCGGTTTGCTTCCGATAAAAGCATGGCTTAATCTTGATATTGAAGATCACAGTATGGACCATAATATTGCAGGTGTACCCCAAAGACTTTCACTTCCTATAGCTTTATAACTATCGTAGCTACGTACAACGTTAGGGACATGACGTCCCACTACAGGGTTATTTCGCTAAGGGATGGGTTTTTGTTAGAAAATTGGCACGTGCAAAATCCCCTTTTATTAAAGAAACCATTAAAAATACCACCACGAATCATCCGGTATAGTTTAAAAAGAAAAGTTGTTGGTGAGATTTCATCGAATTAACCTGTTATTAATCGGTGCACATTCTTTATAAAAATCCCTTCCTGATTGGTATGGGTGCGGTATTTTTGTAAATGGGATTATTATTAGTAAATTGAACTGAACTGCATCACACGAAACCAAAAAAATACTAATGTTCTACTAAGATTGGGAAATCAACTCAAGAAAATCTCTACCAGAACTATTTATTTTTAACTATAGGAATTTTATAGTTTTATATTTTGTTCAATTATTAGTACAGCCAAGAAGCGATATCTAGTTTACTAAGGAGAAGGTATAAGATGCGTGTCATAGTCCCAGTCCCCCTTTCAAAATACAAGGGGGGGGGGACGAAAAAGGAGGCCGGGCTATTTCTCAGCCTCTCCTCAGTCGGAAAATACATAATTTTCGTCATTCGCGTCGCGCTGACGTGAGTTTTCAAGAACCAATGAGATGCTGGCTGTAATTTAGAGGCGGGGATTAACTCCGGACCTACGTTTGGACTGGATTAAGCTAGAAATGTGGGGAATTTATACATTCTTCCTAATAAAATAGATATCACTTCTTGGTACAGCTAAAAGCACAGCGATTTTATTACCTATAGTTTAAGATAAAGGCAAATAAGCCCAACAATTTAGTCGTCCAAAAGTAGACGACTGATTGGTCTACCTAATAAGCTATAAAGAAAAGGTGCATGCATGCGGAACTTCACGTCGTAAACCACTACCGACGCTATATACGCGTATATAGCGTCGGTAGTGCGTAAACATAATCAAATTGGGCGCAATATACGGTATGGAGGAAGTCTTTTATCACGCCCTTGAGAGACTTTGCCTTATAACTTTTAAAATTAAGTCCTTAGATCATAAGCCGATGTAATGAACAATCTAAGCGTATAAACCCTTATGACATATAGTATACACAAAAAAGCGCGCAATCTACCCAGTCCCAGACAGCATTCATTATACAACACGCGAGTTTCCTCTTGGTAGTTGACAAAGAAGATCGAAAAAAGAACTAGACAGCGACAAAAAATTTCCCAGAGTTAAGAATCGAGAATTCATATATCCATTACGTGTTTCTTCTTGCTCTTTCGTATATACAGGGTGTAGCTTGTAAGTCTGCCTTAAGTTAAGGCAAGAAGCGATATCTAGTTTACTAGGGAGAAGGTATAAATTCGCCACATTCCCAGCTTTATCTACAGTGCAAACGTAGGTCCGGAGTTAATCCCCGCCTCTAAATTACAACCAGCATCTCATTGGTTCTTGAAAACTCACGTCAGCGCGACGCGAATGACGCAAATTACAATCATATTTTCCGACTGAGGAGAGGTGAAATAGCCCGGTGCCTCCTTTTACGTCCCCCCTTGTATTTTGAAAGGGGGACTGGGACTATGGCGCGCGAATACTTAGGCATCTTATACCTTCTCCCTAATAAACTAGATATCGCTTCTTGGTTAAGGGAGATGTTCTTTTAAACGATTTTGAGTCGAAAATGTTACTTCTATCTCCATTTTTGCCCTAAGGGTCACTATTTTCAAGTTAAGATTAATTATATTATTTTACGGATGACCCCTTAAAGTTAATTAAGAAATAACAAGACTATGATTTCTTACTTAATTAAGGGGTCATCCCTAAAACACTCATCAAATCATAATTCGAAAACAGTGTCCTTTAGGGCAAAATGGAGATAGAAGTTACATTTCAACTCAAAATCGCCCAAATGGCAGACTTATCAGAAACACCCTGTATACAGGCCTTTTTCCGTGCCAGTCTAGGGGCGGTAACTAAAAGCTTTTAATAGACTCCTGGGTTCTATTATTTCGGGGTTACACAGAGTAGAGAGAGACTTGTAACACCACTGGACCTTACAACGAAAGTGCATTAAACTAAAGCTATTCTCGCGGAACTTTTGTGATCAATTAAACGTGAAGAAAAATTATAATTAATAATTAAAGACAGGCCTTGGTTCAACCACGCTTTTGATACCAACATCCTACGGGTAAAGGATAGGTATAATAATTTGTGGTTACTTAAGGGGATGGAAAAAGTGTTGTTCATAGTGGGCGTGGCCTATATCAGGCTTATCATATAACAAATACAGGGCACGAGTATGCATTTGGAATGGGAATAAACCCTTTCGACGAGTCTAAGAGGGAAAGGCGCGGGGGTAAAACTCTGCCTTCCATCTCGCTTTTTAGCGCCTGCGCTGTACGCGTTTTGAATCTAAGAGTGCGCAAACACGGCACTGGAGCACCCCCTTGTATCTCCCGATACTAAGGGTTGCCTAGAATCCTTTTCCCGTCGAAAGGGTGTATAGGCATCTTCCTTTCCGTTGAATGATCTATAGGCCGAGTCTTTGAAGTAGACGACATAAGAGTCACGTGACATTACCCATTGAAAATGTTACAGGAAATAATAACACCATACTTCAAAATATAGTTCTTGAACTCGTATCTTTCTAGATTTTATAAGGCCTCTTAAATTGATTTAATCACAATCCTTAGTAACTTTCATTGATATTTAATTGTAAATTAATTTGATTCATTGCTAAAACTTGAATGATGTTTTGTATAGGCAAGTATTTCAACACACTATCTCCAAAAAATGTAAGGAATATAATAATAACTTTAGGTTTGATCTAATTCAGTGGCAAAGCAAGTTGCAAGAAGGCAACTTTTTTGTCCGTATAGAGAAAAGAAAACATATATCTTTCATCCTCCAGAACAAATTTCTTTCCTTCCACATGACTAGAGTCGTATACTGGAGATGGTGGTACCGTAGTACCATCCTTTTCTATATCTAGCAGCTAACTAAAGCAAAAAGCCCTTTTGAGTCAGCTACTAAAACACTTCCGATAGATTAAAAGTCTGCGAAAGAAAGAGTCTGATGTGACTCTTCTCCAAGTGGACATTGGACAAATTCCTACTGTCTTTTTTTTCTTCTACTGCACTTTCAATGACAAAACGCTAAAGTTAAAGGTCTTGTTGTAAATCAGAAGGCTGAAAATTGGGTTATTTCCAATGAGATAGATAGAGTTACAATTCAAATCAGCTTACCGCGAAACGCATTGTTTTTATCAAGCACGTTTATCAAAATATGACAGCGCCACCTGGGAGCCTCTAGCGGAACTAATTACAACTTTTACTTGCTTATTTGCAATCATAAACAACGTTATGATGTTTTATTTTATCTATTTATTAGATTAAAAAGGACTAGAGTTTTTATTATTTAACTCGCGTATTTTATTTAACACGTTTAAAAACTATCTTGACAGCTTGTTACACAGATTATAGCAGCAGACGGTAATAAAAAAGTTCTTAGGGTGGCGCCACCCGTATTTGATAAAGATTCATGCTCGACAAAAGGTGTATTGCGAATCGTCGATCTCGAGATCTCACGTTGTGACTCTAGGTTTCATATATATATTCTATCTCATTGGTTATTTCTGGTGATAATAACCCTAGATTCATTTAATTGTGTAGTAATTAATCTTCAAAGGAGTTGAGTTTTACATAGTTAAAATAAAAATAAAAATATATCTAATTTAAAAAATTATAAAAATGTATTAAGGGAAAGAATGCTTACAGGGGAAACCATCATAATGGATTTTCCATAGAACGCCTGTAAATGTGTTTTACCTTGCCATACACTCATGTTTACGGAGAAGCTACCTTACAGGAAAAATCTAAACAATATTATAATATTATTTTTAATCATATAAAACTATAATAATTTAAACCATTTATACATGCATTTTTTAAAGAAGATTAAGTTAAGTTAATTGCTCATATCATCTTTAATTATTGTAGGTAAAATTGCCTCTTTCCAATAAAAAAAAAACATTCTAGCATGGTCCTATAATAAAGCGACTAAAAATCAAAATACAGTGACAAAATCAATTTGAATATCATATCTGACTGTAAAAGTAAAAATGAATAAAAAAAATAAGGCTCCTCTAAGGTAGTCGCTCTTTTTGGTCCTTCTTTTTACATTCTTTTCTTTTTAAGTCCTTGAAGCAGACAATACCGATCGAGTCTTAGACGATGGCTCAAATAAATCCCGTCAAAGAATAAAAAAAGCGGTCTGGAAAAAGGAAGCGTTGACAGCCGATGACGCAATTGCGTCAAGACATTCTATATATTTTTATCGTCCGCTAAGCTAAGCCTAACTCTCTTTCTTTCTTGGAACCCTAGAAACGTTGCGAAGAAGCTATAGTGAAGAAGTGTAGTGGGATTGGGGCGATTTTTTAACGTCGTCTTTAAACATTTTTTTATTTTATTTTTACAAGTAACGGAAGTGAATGTGAAACATCCTTCGAGGGGTATAACAGTTGCGAAAATTTATAAAAATAGTCAAACGATTTATGGGTGTAAACAGGGATAGATTTAATTTTATAAGTAGGAATGGAGAACAAAGTAATATCTGGGCGCGCGTCAAAGTAACGGACCCCCCCCCCTTCCACGGGACGGAGGGGTACGAAAGAAGAGGCGGGGTCATAGCGACAGAGGTAAAAAGGAATTACGTATTTTTCGTATTCCCCGTCAGCAACGTCATCAAAACGTAGTTTAAGTGAGCCAATACGATAATTTAAACTTTTCGTTATTACGTGTTGGAGGGAGGGGCTCTATACTGGGCTATGAGTCGGACTGAAGTAAATACTAACCGTTCTCCATTCCTACTTCTAAAATTAAATCTATCCCTGGCGTAAACGGAGATAGTAAATATTATAGAGAAAATATCTACAACGCAGGGACATTTTGGTAATTAATTATTGGGCCGACTTTTATCTAAGATAGTGACAATTAATACAAAATTAGTTAGAGCATCGTGGGAAAAATTGGATCTGTTGGGACCAGTCAGTTTGCGATTGCATTTAACAAAAATACAGAAAGATTTCAGAATAATTGCGATTATTTTTTTTACTTTGCTGTTCTTTTGTTGGGCATAGAGAAGTTTTGTTACAGGAAAGTTTCGAACCCCTCATGAATTGAAAACTAAGAGGCGCTTTGCACTCTACTTAAAGCCCACGTTAAACCGACGCATCTACACAGCTACAGCTTTTACGGATGACCAGGATACAAAAATTGTCCAAGTCCCCCTAGTGATCGCACGATGTTATTTTGATGGTACTGCATTCTAGGGTTGATTAGAACCACCACCTAGTTTATGTTTAAGCCCCGCTCTATTTACGAACGTTTCAAGTAGAGTGTTCCATACAATAAAGACTATCGACCAAGGCCTAAACACTGCAAAACCAAATTGGTACGAAATCTACACTAAGGAATTCGTTTACGGGCTGAGTGACAAGGTTGACAATGAAGGATTAGGTACGAATTTATATCACAAAAGAGCCATAGGGGGCGGTGAAAGAATATCTTCCCTCCAAAAAAAAATGAAAAAGTTCGCGCGCCATTTTACTATTCTTATTTATGTACACCCTAATGTGTCACGTGTCATATTTATAGATTAAAAGTATGGGATTAACTTACGCTCGATGGTGCGTACGCGAGTTTATCGCCATAAATATAGTAACATTCTATACTAAATATCCAATACTTGTTGTTGTTGAAATGGTTTTTTTTTCTCAATCGAATTTTAGCTAAGCCTAACAATAATTTTATTTTAATACGTTTACTAAATGTAGCCAAGGCTTAAGGTATTGGGTGATATTATATTATGTTATGTTGTAAATACTGAAAGAAAATTAATTCACAAAGGCCTTATTGGTTTTTGTTAAGCCTAATACACTGATGTGGATGTGAATATATAAAATTACAACTTAACCCTAAAAGTAATTTTAAAACGTTTTCGGAATAAAGCCAAGGCTTAAGTCAATGGTTGGTGTTATGTTATGCTACGGATATTGAAATAAAATTTGATTAGTTAATATTAATACACTGTGGGCGTGGGTATAAAAAGAACTAATGGCAAGTGGGGAAGTTCAAAGCCATAAAAGATTCACATATTACGAAACCAAAAACCAAAAAGGGGAAAACTAAAAAAACTATCGAATTCAATTTTCAAAGACTAAAAGGGTTAACACGTCAAAAGCAGCAACAGTTGCTAAATTAAATTTATTTTTATCCGTGAAATTTAAATGGAAATTTATGTAGACTTTAAAGTTAATAGAAGCCAATCAAATTTAAGTGCAAATTAAATCAAAAGTTTGAAAAACCAAGGCCTAAAACCCGGAAATATATCTTAATTTTTATTTCTAAAATTTATACGGAAGCCTAATTATGTTCTAAATTATATAATTATACAAGACAGTGGTGAAAAATTAAAAAAGAAAGAAAAAACTAATTCAATATGCGCAGACGTTATTTAATTTCCATGTAAACTGAACTTCAAATATATCCAAGCCTGGTAGGATTCATAGTAAATTTAAAAAAAAAAATTATAATTTCAGTGATATTAACAGACTTTACAGAGTGTACTTCTAAAAATTTTCAAGGTGAATAATTTTGCTTTCAAAGAACCTTTATAATCTACTAACCGTTTTTCTGCGCATAACGAATAATATTTTCTTGTTATTACAAATTCAATTACTATAGTCTTTGCTAAAGTGTATTATATCCTTAGCTAAGAAATTTAATATTAACAATTCTCCCTAATTTTCAAAATAATTAGCATTAAAAGAATAATGATATTTGCACGGCTGATATTCTGCATTTTAAAATTGAACATTTAGGCCTATTTCTATTTATTTTTCAAGGAAAATACTGAGCAACAACATCAGGCAATCGGGAAGCGTTACTTGCTTTATGAGAAGGAAATCAAATAATCTTCGAGCTATTTTTAGAATATCCCAGATAGAAACTGAAAGGTCGATCCTTAAGCTGTTTAAAAAGAGTGTTTTACTTTTATCTCGAGTTACACTGCATTGCCTTTGGTCAAAAGCGGCGCAATATATACGAAACTGTCTCGAAAAATGCCTTCGAGCAAAAGAAAACAACGATAAAGTAAAGAAATTACAATCACGTTTAGCCATCAACAAGCTCTTCAAACATCGTTAGAGACAACAATTTAAAAATATCTCCGGCATTTAGGTTTAGCCAGGCTTGGAAATTGATAGAAATCTAAGAACAACATACGTTTCTACCAAGAACCGATATCTAGTTTACTAGGGAGAAGGTACAAATTCGCCACATTTCAAGCTTTATCTCCAGTCCAAAAGACGTAGGTCCGGAGTTAATCCCCGCCTCTAAATTGCAACCAGCATCTCATTGGTTCTTGAAAACTCACGTCAGCGCGACGCGAATGACGAAAATTACAGTCATATTTTCCGACTGAGGAGAGGCGAAATATCCCGGCCTCCTTTTACGTCCCCCCCCTTGTATTTTTAAAGGGGGACTGAGACTATGGCGCGCGAATACTTAGGCATCTTATACCTTCTCCCTAATAAACTAGATATCACTGCTTGTTTCTACAAAAATAGACCAGAACAAGAAGCCCTAATTCCTTGCTTACGTTCAACTAAGCCTAATTTAACAAGAGTCATTATATAAATCTAGTTAATTCTTAATCCAAAGCTAAATTTTTAAAAAAGAGGGAAAGACTAATATGCTAAGCTAAAATCATTGGGATCACTTTTTCACATAATGTAGTTAAGCCTAATCGGTTAAATTTAAGTGACCATTTCTCCTAGACCTTACTATAGCCAAGGCTTAAGTGACCGTTCTACTAAACGTTACGGTAGCTAAGGCGTAAGTGACCATTTCTATTAGCCTTTACCGTAGCTAAGGCTTAAGTGACCATTTCTACTAACTAACCTTTACTGTAACTAAGGCTTAAGTGAGAGAATTTATTCAAGCAATCAATGTAGGTAAGCCTAAATCAACTAAACTGTACCATAAATTAATGTAGATAAGCCTAAGTAAACGAAATTCAACCAAACCTTAGTATATATATCTAATATAAAATCGACCATCAAACGTGAGTAAATCAAAGCCCCAAATCTAATTAACGTAAATCAAGCATTTAACGTCAAAAATCCATAAGCCTAAACTTGAACGTTTTTCGATACTTAAGCCTAACTCCTTTATTTTTATAGCACTTACTCAGGTTGCGAAAACATTTGGAGCTATAGGCTAGCTTTCTGGCGATCTGGCCCGCTTATTATGGATTTGGTTATGTCACGGAAGAAATGAGACCCCTCCCCCCTCCTGCGTCAATAAAAAGTAGGCGCATTTACACACATGGGTGATTTAAATACGGGAACATTCTAGCAAATTCTTAAAAGTGAAAATAAAAATCTGTCGAATATTTATTTCCTTTTCCAGAGAGAACTCATTGGTCGCGTATTGCCAGGGAGAAGAGGAAAAAGGAGTTGAATTGCTGCGGAGTGAACTCTATAGCATTCTACACCGTGAGCCGAGAAAAGGGGTAGAAATGCGGCGGGGTTAAATTGGTTCCTTCTTATCACGTGGGTTACTGTTTGTATAATGAGCTATAAACTATTTTGCGCCCTCTATCCAACACTAAATGTACTATTTTAAAAAAATACTCCCAACTGATTACCGCCTCTACAGCCAACGGACGCCTTTATTATCCCTTTTTAAGACTCTCACGAGAGGGCCGTTTGTCACGTGATAAACGATATCCAAGTCTAAAATCAGGGATAGATTTGATTTTAGAAGTCGGAATGGAGAACGGTTAGTATTTACTTCCGTCTGACTCATAGCCCAGTATAGAGCCCCTCCCTCCAACACGTAATAACGAAAAGTTTAAATTATCTTATTGGCTCACTTAAACTACGTTTTGACGACGTTGGTGACGGGGACGGCGAAAAATACGTAATTCCTTTTTACCTCTGTCGCTATGACCCGCCTCTTCTTTCATACCCCCCTCCGTCCCGTGGAAGGGGGTCCGGGACTTTGACGCGCGCCCAGATTACTCTGTTCTCCATTCCTACTTCTAAAATTAAATCTAATCTATCCCTGCTAAAATTTAAAAGCCTGTGAAATGAAATTCGGTCTCCTTCTCAACTACCTCCCTGTTTGTGCATTGCCAAAGGCGATAAGGTTCCGCGTCATAACCTTTCTCGGGCACGCTTCTCGTATTTTATTTCGATTTTCAAAAACAAATAAAGAAAAGGTCGAACGAACCCGCACGCGGCGTCGGCTTCGGCAACGGCTCGATTCCCTTTTTAATAAAATGTCACTTTCATCCGAGACAAGCGGGCACGCAAAGTGAAATTGCATATAGGATAAAATTCGCCGAATTGATTTACAGTTGTACAAACAACTATATCACGTGACTGGCGTACATTGAGTGGCTATAGCCGTATATAACAAACAACTCAATATACCCGGATAGAAAAATTGGGTAAAGGAAAGAGAAATTCGATAAATCGTAATTTTTAGCTAGGTGGTCCTTTTCTCTGAATTTAACGCTTGAAGCACTTTCAAAATTAAATCGAGGCGGGAAAACTTGTATAAAGGTCTAAATGAGACCACGTGACATTAAAAACTAAAATTTCGAGGAGATCACGTGTCTTTTAGAGTTTAAAGAACACCATTCTGATTCTCGACTTAATTAAGCTATGGCCCCTTGCTGGGTGGTTTCCCTTCGAAACAAAACTTAAAAACGCTGTATCTTTTAAACCGTAATAGATAGAACTAATTTAAAACCTGATTTAGATAGAGGAACTAAGAGAGATTATTAGCTGCAATTTTCATTATATTTAATTAATAATTAACGTAATTAAAAACGAAAAACATTTTCAATGTATTTCCTGTGGCCCCTTGCTATGTGTTTTCCCCTCGACACAATAATTTAACCTTTGACCTTAAGCATACTGATTAACTGTATTTTAGACTTTGGCGTTTGCTAAAACTGTCTGATAACAAAACAAAAAGGCACCAAACAACAGTTTCAAATTAGACCATTTCAAATAGGTTTCCAATCAAGATAAAAATTCCTTAATTATTTTCTTCTCACCTATTTCCTCGACATATTAAAATATTAATTAAAAATAACGGTCTCGACGCTTCCTAGACGACCTAAGCCTAATTTCTGAGTAATATTTCAAGTAGAATAATTTCTCATTAATCACCTTTAAGAATTAGGACCTAAATACCCTTTTTAAGTTTAATTAAAACAAAACGGTCTAAGGTAGTCTAGGAAAGTCAATTAAAAATTCAAAGAATTGGAGCTCGAGCGAATAAAAAAAACAAAGAAAGAGATCTAGGATTAGGTTTCACGTCAAGTAATACTAAAATTGAAAAGTAAATCGGAATCGTGTTTCCTAGAAATTAAATTTAATAAAATTAAAGAGGTCGAATTTTTATAAAAGAAAGGGGTTTGTTCATTCGTTTTTACGGAAGAGTGATTCGTTTTTTGGTTCGTCTAGCTTTAAATTACGGCCGTTGTCTTCGGCTTTAATCATTAATCATTCCAGAAGTAGGATAAGGGACTATTGAGGTAACCAAATTCTTCACTTGGCGAAAGTGAATATTCTTGATAAAACACCAACAACGGTTGGCCCTCTAGTAGCGGTTTCTGAGTTTTCCCTCCAAAACGTGAGACGCTCGCGGTAATAGACGGCCGAAGTAGATTCAAGCACCAGCGTCCGTGTTCCGCGGCTTTACGATGAGGGGAAGGGGATAGGAAATGTTTTTGGAACTCGACCAATTTTTTTCTCTCTAGTGTAGGCGCCATGGAAGCGGCATAAAATCCTCAAATTTGTTCACTTGTGCCAGGATCTATTACCAATGCTAGAGCTCTTTACTTCTAGTCTCATCCTACTTCTGATCATTCTTATATGTCTATTATCAGGAATGCATCAAAGCATAATATGCTATATTATGATTTAGGTTTAGTTGTTCAAAAATGGAAGGAATCTAGTGAATTATTAATTAGTTCTGGCGTTTTAATTAAGTTGGAATAGTTTATTTATTTATCGATATAGTTTAATCGGAAATGGATGAATTTCGAAGATTTTCGAAGATTTTTAAATTAAATAATTAGAATAACGAAATATTTTCTCTGATATTTCAGGAGATGTCAGTGAGTTATTAAGCGGAATTAAAATTAAGTGTAATTTTATAGGAAAGTTTCGTAACTGGATCGTTTTAAAAACAAACTTGGAATTTTAGAGAAACAAATACGTTCTGATAAAAATTATGGGAAAATTAATTGTTTCTAATTATAGATTTATGAGATATATTCTATAATTATAGGATATTATAAAGGACAATTATGAAATATAGGCGGTCCTTGACATTCAATGACGTAATATCCATCAGGCGTTTTGAGCGAATAACGAACCCGGAGTCTAAACCAACTAATTTAAAGGTAAATTTATCAGGAGGGTTTATTAGAAACATGGGAAAATGGTTCGAATAAGCTAATTGACTCGATTGAACCGCTCGACGAAGAGAGACAGAGAGAAACGAGCAACGAGGCGAATGTTACGTCCACAGATGCCGGAAGGCGATAATCCGATAACTAATAAAGGGTATTTCACCCAAAAGTAGGAGCCCAGCTATTCCCAATATACTTTGAAACATCCTTCATTATAGAAAAGGTGACTGCGTCGAAAAGGCCCATCGAACTCGATCCCTCCCTCCTAACATCTCTTGTAAATTTATCGGGAAAGCCAAGAATCGCAATTAAAAGGCCTTATTAACTAGCTAAGGTATGGCCTTCAAAATGGGTTTACACGAGAAGGGGGGCCCAGGGTTAGCTATATACAGTTTTATAACATGTAAACTGCGCTTGGGATGCTATATATATACCGTTTCATCCTTAATTTACGAGCCTGAATTATGCATGAGACCAATTCCTTGTGTATTAAACCCACTATCAGAACTTTAACAAATAAAGCGTGGCTTAGCTATTCGAAAATTCAGGGAGAACGGGTCGGGGCATTTGTTCTCCTAAACCAGAGATCCATGTAATTTTAGAAGTAGGAATGGAGAACAGAGTAATCTGGGCGCGCGTCAAAGTCCCGGACCCCCTTCCACGGAACGGAGGGGTATGAAAAAAGAGGCGGGTCATAGCGACAGAGGTAAAAAGTAATTACGTATTTATTTTTCGCCGTCCCCGTCAGCAACGTCATCATAACTTTGTTTAAGTAAGCCAATAAGATAATTTAAACTTTTCGTTACGTGTTGGAGGGAGGGGCTCTGTACTGGGCTATGAGTCGGACTGAAGTAAAGACTAACCGTTCTCTATTCTTACTTCTAAAATTACACGGATGCCTGATTAAACCTTATGATGACGTAACTCGAGAATGAAGAGAATTGGGTAACTTCAATTATCAAACCCATCTTTTATAAATAATAATGTACCGTAACCAAGCTTTGTTGTTAATTGTGTTTATACGTTTAAACGGATTGTTTGGGAAAGTAGAAAATCGAGTTTCCAATATTAGCTTTAATGTTTAAGGTCGACTCAATTTTACACATTTAATTAGTTTAGTTTGGTAAAGTGCCTGTAACACAAACTACGGCGTGATTTTACCCATAAATTTCGAGCTCATGATAGACACAAACTTTGAAGGTCGGTCAATCTATTCTTTGTCTTTTACTTTTGGGTAACAAAGTCTAAAAAAAGGTCAAATCGATAGTCGATTTTAAATTTTCAATTTTGAAACAAAAGACTTTATAGGATGTAGGTGTTCGGAATATATTAGGGAAGGAGGTTTTTTATATATATAAAAACGTTGTACCTATATAGTTTAATCGAAGATCAATACTTGAATAAATTTAATTTCTAGATGAATATTGAAAATTATAAAAATTTTGGTTCTTGAAAGAAAAATATAAAAATTCTTGCACGTTAGCCAATCAGAATGTGAGATCCCAATGCAGTGAACACCTCAAATCTCGTTTTTAACCAATTATACCGTCAAATGGTAAAGAAACCCTTCCATACCATCATTTTTAAACAAAATTCCTTACCATTTATCAGATTCATATTTTGCAAAATCTATTGCAATTATTGATTTTCAATTTTAAAATAAAATCTGATGGAAATTCCCTCACTTTTAATATACCCAAAAAACCCGAATAAGAATACGAACATGAAATTGTTTCTTTATACATTTAAAACAATTTCGTTGCAAACATAGTATGGAATAACCTTTGACCTTAAATATCTTAGGGTATAATGACGGAAAATATTTTTGAAATCGGTTTAATTTACGCCCACAAACATCTTTAAAGGCATTTAATTAAAGAAAATATTGTGTATTCACGACAGAGAAGCGGCATTAGCCACAAAATCACATCGAAAACCCTACTGTCGCTCCAATACTGAAGGCAGGGTGGTGTCAATACTCTATTGAACGTACTTCCGGAGTTCAGGGAGGTAATAGAATAAAGACAATAGCGTGGTTTGTTCGTAAAACTTTGCGGCGGTGTAAAATGTCCCCTAATTTTGTATCCAGTTCTCTTTCGCGGATCCGCCCACGCCAACTAAATCTAACTAGGCTAAGGCCCATAGGGTTGTAACAATCAACTTCCCCGGGGGAAACTTTTAATTAAGCGGAACTATAGGCATGGATATCTTCCGTTTCCGAAAAGGACCAGGACCACGCCGCATCAACCAAAGGAGGACAAAATCGAACTATCAAATTACCTCCTCGAATGGAAGTGATTAAATTTCGACGTTTCCAAATTAAAGTTTCAAATAACGAAGTTTGCGCTGCACGAGTTAACGGATTTGAATTTGGTTTTTTGACATTTACAAACTGTAATAATAGGAAGATATAATTTCCGGTTTTTTTATATATATTATAATAACCTCAAATTAAGAAAACGATGCCTTCATCTTTTCATTTTTCGTTCGCAACGCCCACATCAGTTTTGTTATATAAAGTCTAAACAAAGTCCACAGCGTCAAGTTACAATTATACTGTAGAAAAGAGAAGTATATGCTCGCTACTTTAAAAGCACCGAGAGGCTAGCCACACTCAGTGTAATTGGTGAAAGAGTCTATTTAAATAGGTAAATATATAAAGTAGGAGGAGCTAATTGAAAAATATAACAAATCGTCACGAGAGTTGTTTCTAGTCTGGAGAAATGACGCTCGTAAGATAAAGAATGCGCGTGAGGAAATTTGTTTTCATGTTATAGCTTGAAAACAAATTTCCTCACGCGCATTCCTTATCCATGGCTTAACAATAAATCACGAGACTCACGTCAAGTGAAAAATCGCTGCGCGCATGCCTGAAAATCCGGAAGTAGCGTCATAACGTGATGACGATTTCTAATTTTTCAACAAGTTCAGCAAGACCAAATACTTTATATAATATATAAAAGCAACTCGTTTAGGTTAAGCCTAACGAATACTAAAAAGCACATGGTGATTTTTTTTCTTTTTGGCGCGCTAACTTGAGAGATCTCACGTGTAAAATACACGTGTTTTGCTTTCGAGCGCTTTTTTCTTTCGATGTCGTAATTTCTTTTAAAGTTCTTTAATCTTGATCACAAAAGGAGTACAGGGAATATCACATTGATTACCCCCTCTAAAATAATTGCGCGATAGAGAACTAGATTCTATTTTTCTTGGTTCAATTCTCTCCGCTTCACAGTCATCAAAACGAGTTAAGCATATTTAAAGAAAAACTAAAGATAAGTTAAGAATCACAAAGACATAAATTTACGAGGCGTAATAACTCCTTCATCTGTCAAATTAAGTAGAAAAATAGAACAGACAAAAAAATAAAAATAAATTCTAGGAATGCGCTTTCAAGCAATTTTCATTTTTACATTTGACTGAATAAAAGTAATAAAGACGCTAAGTCTAATTCTAACGATAAAAGTTTCTCGAAAAATTTGAACAAATAGAGAAAGAGAATAAAACCAAAAAACGTTATACGTCACTCGCGTAATGATATGAACGAAATCGTTGTATGAGAAAAAAAAAATTTTCAGTCTTCAGGGACCACGCTCGTCGTTTGAGTCAAAATTCGGGTCCCTAGACAGACTAATTAGGCTTAAGCGACAGAGATACATGTATACTACGCAAATGATATGTATTGATCCATCAAAACTTTGCAGTTTCATCATGAGACTGGCTACTTTGGTTTAGTTACATAGGAATGAGAAATATGGCTCAGTTTAGTTTAAAGTCTTCATCTAAGCCTTTGGGTGGCAGTTGAAACGTTATTATATATTTTTGATGTCTATGGTATATGGTTCACTTTCGTCACTAGAGTCTTCGACATTTCACGCGAATTTTTAAACGGGGAAAGCTAGAAGTGTATTACAGAATGGTAGAGATCAGTCCAAACTTATTTGATATTAAGTTCTAGCTTGTCGTTGACTTATTTTAGTTTCGTTTAGTTAATTTGAACCAGTGAAGATACAGTGATGATCAAGAAGTGATATCTAGTTTATTAGGGGGAAAGTATCTCCAGTCCAAACGTAGGTCCGCAGTTAATCCCCGCCTCTAAATTACAACCAGCTTCTCATTGATTCTTGAAAACTCACGTCAGCGCGACGCGAATGACGAAAATTACGTATTTTCCGTCTGAGGAGAGGCGAAATAGCCCGGCCTCCTTTTACGTCCCCCCTTGTATTTTGAAAGGGGGACTGGGACTATGGCGCGCGAATACTTGGGAATTCTATACCTTCTCCCTAATAAACAAGAGAACGACAAGCAAGAATTGACTGCACTCGGTTAATTGCAGTTCATCTTTGTATGCAGTCTTTACCAAGCATTTGACAGCAGCGCCTCACCGGGCGTCGTTCGCTTTACCTCGAATATATGACCTACCTCATTCACTTCATGACAAGCTCCAGTTTGTAACCAGAGATTAACAAACTTATGGAAGGAACATATCTTATGAACTTATGATATATCCTTCGTCAGTCTCGCTATTTGCGGACAAAAATGAAAATTAAGTTGATGGGTCTGATCTCTTCCACACTGTACAGGTTCAATCTTGGTTTCTAAATCTTTTCTTATCTTCGGGATATAATTATTTCCCTGAAAAAGCCCGCCGCCAGAACTTGTTTTGGGAAAGATTGGATTTGTAAGGAGGAGAAGACTAAGAAGCAGAAGAAGAAAAACAAAAGAGAAGTTTTTGAGAAATTGCCTCCTTAGGCACGTCATGAATATATCGCGCCTCAATCTTAAAGACTCTTTAATATGCCTCACCATTTTTCGCGTACGTTTTGGGGAAGAAAATAAGCTTTTAATGTTCATATTGAAAGAATGAGCAAGCTCTCAAATATTTCAGTTTATAAGCAGCGCTTCAGGCTAAAGAGTGCTTTTTCTTTTCATTTTATATTCTTAGGTAACCTAATGGATGATGGATTTAAAGGTTAATGGATTTATCAGCTGAAGTTAAGACTCTAATCGATTAAAAAAGGTGTTGTTCCGTTTCGATTAATGAATGTTCGTATATCAGGAGCCTCTGAATTAGATGTTCAGTAATGTTCTTTCATTAAAACCGCTTTTGATATATGTTCTACGATTAAAAGTCGATTATGATATTGCTCTTCGATTTAAAAGTTGATTATGATATTGCTCTTCGATTTAAAAGTCAGATTTTATATATCTTTTCGATTAAAAGGTCGATTTTGATATCGTTCTTCGGTTAAAAAGTCGATTCTGATATCGTTCTTCGGTTAAAAAGTCCGATTTCGATTTTGATAAAAAATCGATTAAAAAGTCCGATTTCGATTTTGATAAAAAATCGATTAAAAAGTCCGATTTCGATTTTGATAAAAAATCGATTAAAAAGTCCGATTTCGATTTTGATAAAAAATCGATTAAAAAGTCGATTTTGATAAAAAATCGATTAAAAAGTTGATTTTGATAAAAAAATCGATTAAAAAGTCGATTTTGATAAAAAAATCGATTAAATGTCGATTTTGATATCGTTCTTCGGTTAAAAAGTCGATTCTGATATCGTTCTTCGGTTAAAAAGTCGATTCTGATATCGTTCTTCGGTTAAAAAGTCCGATTTTGATTTTAATAAAAAATCGATTAAAAAGTCCGATTTCGATTTTGATAAAAAATCGATTAAAAAGTCGATTTTGATAAAAAAATCGATTAAAAAGTCGATTTTGATAAAAAAAATCGATTAAAAAGTCGATTTTGATAAAAAAATCGATTAAATGTCGATTTTGATATCGTTCTTCGGTTAAAAAGTCGATTCTGATATCGTTCTTCGGTTAAAAAGTCGATTCTGATATCGTTCTTCGGTTAAAAAGTCCGATTTCGATTTTGATAAAAAATCGATTAAAAAGTCGATTTTGATAAAAAAATCGATTAAAAAGTCGATTTTGATAAAAAAAATCGATTAAAAAGTCGATTTTGATAAAAAAATCGATTAAATGTCGATTTTGATATCGTTCTTCGGTTAAAAAGTCGATTCTGATATCGTTCTTCGGTTAAAAAGTCGATTCTGATATCGTTCTTCGGTTAAAAAGTCCGATTTCGATTTTGATAAAAAATCGATTAAAAAGTCGATTTTGATAAAAAAAATCGATTAAATGTCGATTTTGATACAGCTTTTAAAGTAAAAAATCGATCTTAATAAAAAAATCGATTAAAAAGTCGGTTTTGTTACAGCATTTCGATTAAAAAGTAAAAAATAATAAACGTACACCATCTCAAATTAACTAACAACTCCAAAAAAAACCCCAGTAAAAAAAGTAATTATAATTAAATTCCAATAACAACGCCTTAACCGATGAAATGTTTCACCTTGAAGGACAAAACCATTTCTTCTAACAATCAAGTAGGATTCAGGAAAGGCTATTCCTTAACGAGGTTTCCTTAGCAATTTGTTAATCAGATTCTTAAGCCTCTTGGAATACCAAAGACCCATCACTAATAAAAGTCAAATAAGGATGGAGGGAAACCTAGCAAAGCGTATAAAAAAGTACATCCGAGTAATCTAATTAAACCTAATCAGAAGGCTCAAAAGATACAAAATGAGGGAATTCGAGAATATGCAAGAACCTACTTGGGAAGAAAAAAAGGGCTCAAATTCACCTCATAAAAATTGTAATTTTATTAGAAATTGCTTCTAAAATAAGCTAGGTTTTAAAGCTTCGAGCTAGACTCATTATAAAGGCTTCAAATGTTAAGAAAAAAATGCTAACGTTACGTTTTTTTGGAGAAAAAAATCCGGCGAGTCATTTTGAATTTAAAGTATTAAAATAACTAATAGAGCCAGAAGTTAATCATGGTGAAGTTAAGTTAATTTCCTAAATTTTAGTGTTTTATATAAATAATTGTGTTAATGTTATGTTAATGTTTATTCAACGCTTTCATGTTTTTAGTCTGGATGTGACTCACATATACAAACATGACTCGGAATATTTTACTTCAGTCTATAATTAATTTAATTACGTTTGAATAAATAATTAATTTTTAAATAACTGCTTTAAGGGGTAAAGAAACGGACTTCAAAAGAGACGAGCGAAATTACAGAACATAAAAACGAAATTTAAAAAATAAAATAAAAATTATATATTAAAAAAAAAATAAAATAAACCGCCAAGGCTTAACTATTACAAAGGCTTAAGAAAAGCGATTCGCAAACTCAACCAAAGGATTTTAAACGTTAATTTCTTAATGCGTTTTGTTCCAAATGAAGCCCATAAAATAATTTCAACAGATTTAGTTAAAACATTAAAAAATATAATACAATTTCTAAAGAAAATAAAACGGGATTAGCTATTACAAAGGCTTAAGAAAAGTGATTCGCAAACTCAACCAAAGGATTTTAAACGTTAATTTCTTAATGCGTTTTGTTCCAAATGAAGTCCATAAAATAATTCCAACAGATTAAGTTTAAAGATTAAAAAAAAATAATAATAAATTTTCTAAAGAGAAACAAACTGGATTATTTATTTCTAGGAAAATTTTCGCTAAGCCTTGGCTAATGCACCTTAATATTCCTTACTTTGAAAAGAACTTTAGAGAGAAAAACCTCACGTGAGGAAACGTAAAAGTGGCCTGGAAACTTTCACCATAGTTCTTTCAATATAGGTAGACTTAGCCGCTGTTTTTTTATTATTACCAAACTTTTCTATTCGAATTAGGTACCTTACGTGTGAAGGTTTATGGTTTGTCTAAGGATTTTCTAGGAAAGACTGGTACCCTGTACCTAGCTATAGGGGTTAGTTTTGTTTTGCACGACCCTATTTCGTTTTCTTTTCGGAACCGCGAATAAGTACATTAAATTCAATATAACGATTCGTTCGAGCGAAAATGGGGTGTTTCTAAGCCTAATTCAAAACAGGAGAAAAGTTTTTCGTAAACCGAGGCTTAAGGTGTAAAGGGAAGACGAATTCTTTTATTTTTTTACTAAGCCTACTTGGAAAGTATCATTATACTCAAATGCAATCAGCTCTGAGAGTGAAATAGTGAATGTCACTTCAGAGAAAATAAACAGAATGTAATATTGTTCCTACAAAATACAATTTTTTTCCCCAACGTGGAAATGCGAGAGAAAATCTTCCTTTGTTACTAATAGCATAAACAATTCAAACAATAAAATTCATAAATAATTAAGTCTATCATTAAAACTGATGTTGTCTCCCTTGCCAAATTGTATTTTCTTTTTGTATATAGCTTTGACGTAGAAGACGCGCAAAGCCTCTCTTTCAACCACTTATGGTTAGCTAATTTCGACCCAAAAAATCGTTGGGCCTTTTACGAGCCATAAACCGAGGGGCAGATCACTTTCTTATTTTGCGACGCACTCACTCAAGAGGATTTAATCAAGATTAGAATTACGTTTAGATTAATTAAATCGTGTTGAATATGTCTAGATCTCTAATTGCAAAATGTTTAGATGAGATCGATTAAACTGTGACGATATCTATTAAACTGTGACGATATCTATTAAACTGTGACGATATCGGTTAAACTATGACGATATCGGTTAAACTATGACGATATCGGTTAAACTATGACGAGATCGGTTAAAGTATGACGATATCGGTTAAACTGTGACGATATCGGTTAAACTATGACGAGATCGGTTAAACTGTGATGAAATCGGTTAAGCTGTGATTATACCGATTATATACATCGACGAAACCGTGATTAGATATTGAATAAAAGGTTGATTGAATGTTTAAACTATATATGATCATCTTAATAACGCATCCTTATACCAGAAGTGATCTGCACCTTGAGCTAGACTGACAAAAAAAATACAACAAAAACAAATCTAAAAGTACCATATAAAAGAAAGTGTTTTCTATATCCTCCATCTAGCAGATGTTATTACAATTGGAAGGGTTACATTGTTTCGTTCTCATAGCTTTTTTTCTCCCATCTCGAAATTGAGCTAACACCGCATTGAAACCGCACCATGCCAATCTAGGACAGTGTACCATATGCTTTTCATCAGCTCAAACGTATCGATATATTCCCAATAGAGTTCAAATCACCAATATCCTATAAGGTCTATTGTATCGAGTTTCGCAAATGGCTTTCAATAGAATGTCAAATAAAAAACCTAATTTTGAGTTACGTTTATTTATTTCAATTTATATTCAATTAGGGGAATTTTTCCTACGCCGTTTCCCATTCATGGCAGCATAGGTTTATAAGCTATGTTCCATAAGTATGACACGCAATATACTTCGTAATGCTAGAGACTTACAGCTCGAGCTAGTTCGAGAACGACGGAAGCGAGAATTGAATGGCTACACTCTGCAGTTAGTTTTTCAGGACTTCATCTTCCTATTTAGTCTGTACTAAGCCTTTGACAGCGCCTCACCAGGCGTCGCTTTACATCGAATCTATGACCCATCTCATTCTCTTCAAAATTACAAGCTCCAGTTTGTAACCAGAGACAAACTTATTGTGAACATCTTATGATGACAGACATATCAGAAAACACAATGTATAACCAAGAGGTGATATATAGTTTATTATATTATCTAAGATATAACCTCTTGGTATAACTAAAAACCAAAAACTGGACTATTAGGCCATTCCACAAAATGAAAATAGACCCAAGTTGAAAGAAATTATATCTTGTTTTATAATCTGCATAACCAAAGTCTCTTTAAGTTTAAACCATCTTTTCAAACGTTTCCCCCATATAGTATTCATTCAAAAGTCTTTTATCTTAAGTTATCCGTGTCATTAGCATACACATTAAAAGATTCTTAAAAGGTTAAACAAACCAAAAACTTTCCTCTTCAAGAAAACTTGGCTTCTAAGCTATATAATCGCTTGAATTCCTTAGAACTCCCTGCTTCCAGTATAATATAGTCTATAGACCTAGCAGCACAACAGCCAATCGCGAAACAAAAGCGAAAAGGACATTTTCAGGTCGAGCTCAGTCAGCGCGAATTCCCAATCCCAAGTCAGTAAAGAAAAGTTCTTTTAGTGGCACGCACTGTTTCGCTATCTGTAACAATCCACCATCCTTACACACAAGCTCAAAGAGACCTGTCGGACTCGGGTCCAGGCGGAGATCATTTCGAGATTAACCCTATAGTAGAGAAAGATGGACTACTTCAAATGAACCTCGTGAACTTTACCCCTTTTAAGCTTGCCTTATCCAATACTTTAGGGAGTGTTTTTAATCATCAGTTAGCTAACGGAGGAGATTCAATCGAAATACTCTATACCGGAAAAGGTCGAAAGGTTGAATTGTTGGCTATCGATGAACGTGGTTTTCCCGCCTTTTTTGATACCGTAAAGCGACCGTAGTCAGTACCTCACGCGGGTGATGTGACGTAAGTTCAATGGAAGCTAATCCATCAGTTTGGAGTGAACGGAAACGAATGTGATAGGAAATCTAGCTAAAACTAAGAGGCACCGGATGGACCTTGGAACAATAATACAAAGGAAATTTTAGACTTCTTCAAGAAGGACTTATTGCTTTTCCATTGTCCAGATTCTTATATAATAGCATGCCTACCTTAGAGCTAGCTAATTAGGATTAACAGGGTTGGCGAATGGATTCATGTCGAACTTATTACTTACTATAATCAGTTTTCAGGGTATTATGAAGCCAGATTACATGGAGGTCAAAATGGAGACAGGGTTGCCACGGAATTTTCAGAACCAATTTCCCTGACTTTTCCAGGTTTTCCCTGACCTTTTCTGAGATTTTCCCTGACCTTTTTAGGCCAAAAGTGTAAATGTTTACAGCACGCTTTTAAGTGCTTAAATTTGAATTAACTTTCTACATTAAGTTTTCCGATGTATTTTCCGCACCAAAATTTTTTAACTATAAATAACAGTCTAAGAGATTTTTTTAAAGGCATTTACTTTACAAAAACAATTCTAGACATTTTTAAGGATTGCTCTAGAGTTCTGTGTTAAGAGAGGATGAGGCGAAACTTTCATTACTCTTTCAATAAAGACCTATCACCCAGAAATTTTACCCACTAAAATCAAATTCCCTGACTTTTCCCTGACTTTGATGAAAATTTTAAAATTCCCTGACTTTTCCCTGACCTTTTGGGCCCATATTTAAATTCCCTGACTTTTCCAGGTTTTCCAGGATTTCCAGGTACTGTGGCAACCCTGGGAGATAGAAGTCACATTTTCCATTCAAAATGACCCCTTTTGTAATCACAAAATAAAATACTTTGTGCAGTAGTTATATTTCAAGATAGAAAAACCACTAAAAAAATTAAACTGAATTCCAATAGAGATCCCAAGAAATTCCAGAAACGAAATGAAACGAAACGATATTTTCAAAACATACGATATCACATGAAATATTTCGCTTTGATCTTCTTTGCTTCTGCTATGCTATAAAAACACAGCAGCGGCGGTAGCACCAACTTTTACGAAATGCATGGTGGGGAAATTAAAGTCCAGTTTCCTTCCCTTCGAATAAGAAATTCCCGTTATTTCAATTTCGAATTCTTTACATCGTGGATTTACAATTCATAATAGGAAACATTCTCCAGCCCTTAATTTTTTTTCTCCGTTTGAAATCCTATTATGAATTTATTTATTTCTAAAGTGAATATTCCATAGTTAAGAGTTTAATAGGGTATGTTGACAAATACTCAAATGTTTACTCGAAAACAGTGGTCTGGACGTTACATTTTCGACACCCTGTATTTCATTCATTGTTAGTTATATTGTCAACGTATATTCGAGAGAAAATTGAATAAATTCAAGAGAATTCTTTTCCCCAAAAGATCATACGTCAATAGCTCAAAAAGGGAATATGGGATTTTAGCCCTTTTATCACAATCCTTGCAGGTCCAATTGAAACAAAGGTATTTTCCAGTGTTATTTTTAGTATACTATAATATAATATAATGCTGCTAGAGATAAAGGCGCCCTATTACTATACCTTAAATAGGCGGGTGAATAAAGGATTTTGTAGAAGTTTAACATATAAAGTAAATTTTTTTATTTATTTATCTATTTCTTTAGTTGGTGCGGGTCTGGAAGCAGACTAGGAGGATTCATATCATTTACACAGGGAGGCCAGGCTTCAGGTGTTACACAAGGAGGCCTGACTCAATGGTGGGTGGTGTCTAAAGCCAGGCCTCCTTGTGTTGACCACCAATTCTGACAAATTCAACTTATAGAAACGTCCCTTAATGCAGCTTAAGCCATTTTAAAAGTATCTTTTCACTACAAACGCCGTAAACCTTTGTGTTATCAGGGATAGATTTAATTTTACAAGTAGGAATGGAGAACAGATCAATCTGGGCGCGCGTCAAAGTCCCGGACCCCATTCCCCGGGACGGAGGGGTATGAAAGAAGAGGCGGGTCAAAGCGACAGAGGTAAAAAGGAATTACGTATTTTTCGCCGTCCCCGTTAGCAACGTCATCAAAACGTAGTTTAAGTCAGCCAATAAGATAATTTAATCTTTTCGTTACGTGTTGGAGGGAGGGGCTCTATACTGGGCTATGAGTCGGACTGAAGTAAAAAAATACTAACCGTTCTCCATTCCTACTTCTAAAATTACATCTATCCCTGGTGCTATACTATAGTTAAAAAAAATTAAAACCCTTAAAATTAAATGTATATTTCCTGAGCACTTGAGTTGGGTTGGGCTGGGCAACGTAAGATAATCCTGACTAAGCCTAATCTTAAGGGAAAGCAGTATCAGAAAACAAACAATCTCTTGAAACAGATTTTATGGTGCTATAAGAAAAACTATAATGCATCATGGAATACCTCTTGAGATTAGTTCAAAGCGTCTCGGACCTTTTATATATATCTTTTGAAACTTTGAACGTTTATGGGTCAAAGCTGTTGCGGCAAAGGTGTGTTTTTATATTTATTTTGGCAAACAAGATGTGACTAATAAAAATAAAATCGAAAGTTAAAAGATCCAATAAACATTAAAAAAGAAGAGTTCCAATATAACTTGGAGAAAAAGATCCGCTAGCAATTTCCAAGGAAGTTTGGAAGTTTATAGATATCCGGTAAAAATTTGTTATAGTTATTAATTTAAGAGCTACTAAAGTTAAGCTATATTTTTATATTTTTTTATTATATATATATATTTTTTTTTTCGATTTTATACCGACTAGCTTATAAAAAAACCGAGGGGGTAGACGCTCTGGATCTCTGTGTACACCTGAGTTCAAAAGAGTTCAGCTTTGACAGTGCATTGAGTTCAAATCCTTCGGAACTCACAGTTCAGCTTTGACAGTATATTGAGTTCAAGTCATATTGTACACCCGAGTTCTCAAGTGTCTACCCCCTCGTAAAAAGCAAAAAAGTTTACTTCCCTATATAAAAACCATCAATATATTTCCCGGTTATTATTTATAGTATTTATTTATCTATTTATTGAAATATAAATTCCCAAGGTCGCCTTAGAGTGGACAACAGGGGGGGGGTATTGTATTTGCTGATGTATTTTCATATAAATAAACATGGCCTTTCCTTAAAATACACCAAAATACAAAATAATAGTAATACTCGAATAAAAAACAATTTAATAAATACTTTTTCTATGGACAATAGACGTCAAAAATATTCAAATACTCCAATTACGATATACCATAGCTGCGAAGAAACCAGACGTTGCCCAAACGTCGTAAAACCCGCGTAAAGCTCTGGACCTTTACTTATTTAAATCAAGAAGTGATATCTAGTTTATTAGGGAGAAGATATAAATTCGCCACATTTCCAGCTTTATCTCCAGTCCGGAGTTAATCCCCGCCTCTGAATTACAACCAGCATCTCATTGGTTCTTGAAAACTCACGTCAGCGCGACGCGAATGACGAAAATTACAATCATATTTTCCGACAGAGGAGAGGTGAAATAGCCCGGCGGCCTCCTTTTACGTCCCCCCTTGTTTTTTGAAAGGGGGACTGCAGGACTATGGCGCGCTAATACTTAGGCATCTCATACCTTCTCCCTAATATAACTTCTTGTTTAGATATATAAATTATTCAACAACTGTGTTCGTATACCATTAATTTACTAGGCATAGTTGAAATTGTGACAGTATGGATTCCCCCCGCCCAGAACAAATCCGTATTTCCTCCTACAAGCGTTACTAACAGATAGACAACATTGCATTTTTTTTCTTATGTCATCTACGTTACGTTTAAATGACTTAAGATTCGCCTGATAGAGTAGACGAAATAAAATATAAATAAAAAACACCATCCCTCTTTTTTTCGGGGGGATAATCAATAAAGTCGAAGAAGGCAATCAGCTATCCTTCACTCTCTTACCAATGAAGGTCTTACGTGAACCTTTCAGTCTAATTAATTGTAAGACTACAAAAAAAGGGTGGGGGATACAAGAGAGAGAAAAAAAGATAGAGGTACGTGGAAACCATTATGGGCCTCGAGATGAGACTTACAAACAATGGCTATCTCATCCCCGTGGCTAAGACGCTTCCGTTGCTGTCCATTAACAGTTAACAGTGCTTTTACTTGGGAGATAGGATAAGGGGTAGGATAGTTGATAATTTAGACACATCCGCTATTAGAAACTAGAGTCGGTATAGTCCTTAGTATGATCAAGAAGTGATATCTAGTTTATTAGGGAGAAGGTATAAGATGCCCAAGTATTCGCGCGCCATAGTCCCAGTCCCCCTTTCAAAATACAAGGGGGGACGTAAAAGGAGGCCGGGCTATTTCGCCTCTCCTCAGTCGGAAAATATGACTGTAATTTTCGTCATTCGCGTCGCGCGGACGTGAGTTTTCAAGAACCAATGAGATACTGGCTGGTTGTAATTTAGAGGCGGGGATTAACTCTGGACCTACGTAAATTTGGACTGGAGATAAAGCTGGAAATGTGGCGAATTTATACCTTCTCCCTTATAAACTAGATATCACTTCTTGATATGATGGAACCCTTTACTTATTTAATTTTAGAAAAAAAAAATTCGATATCGATTGAAATTACAAAAATAATTTAGTAAAGTCAGCATGAATATGAAAATATTAAGGTTGAATTACTCTTTTGCTTATTGTGGCTAATTGCGTTGCAAATTTTTGCATCCCGTCGCAAGAACAGTTTCACAATTAATAAATTGACCATCCCAATTTAGGAATAATCTATTGGCCTAACTCGAATGAAAAAAAATTGCAAATTTAATTGCGATTAGAGCTCCCGATTTCTAACTAAGCAATTTCGACCAACTTCTTTTTTCCTTAACAACGAACATCCTGTATGTGGACAACAAAGACATTAGATAATGGTTTCAAACCAAAACACTTTTGTGCAGGACTGGTAACTTTGAAGCCCCATCAACCGTCTTTGTTCCTAAACGGATATTGTCTATTGAAAACTAAGCGTTTCGGTATTTCAACTATCAGATCCCTTAAGAGATGCCCGACCTACAGTCCACACACAATAAACAGTATGTCCTTGACTTTTATTGGTCATCAGAAACTCAAACTACACCTACGTCCAACCAGCCAATGTCATCTCTGATGGAGGAAAACTAGCTAAAACTTTATATACAATCATGAGTTAATAATATGTTAGCTCCCTATAAGTTACTCACGCAATTCATTTTTATACTCCAGCGTTTTCTCCCGCGCCGCCGGCTTCCCAATTATATGCGACGCTCTGCGGCCGCCACGTGAACGAAAATCTTATTTACTCTTCTTTCCGGTTTTTCCCCGGAAGCGCGTATAGTGGAAGCTAGCCATTGATATCGGAGCTATTTAAGCAGCCAAATATTTCGCTCAGTAGCCTCGGTTAAGAAAACAGTTAAGAGATCAGTGGATTGGATTTAGCTCAGTTGTATAATTTTCTGGATTCAAGTCACAATAACAACTCTTATCTTTTGCATTCTTTATCAATATAGGCAAATTGCATTGAGTTCCTGCATTTTTTTGTCTCAGTACTGACACAAACGCCATAATTTAATGTTAAATTGTTAAAACATAAACATTTACTACTAAAACAATCCCTTGGTGAAAATGCAGCCGACGACTCGAGGTCGAGGAGCCGTACGAGCGGGATTTTTTTTTCGACAAGAGAGAGCGCAACATTCGGATTTTTTTCCCGCGCGGGCGAAATGAGAAGAAATCGCTGGATACATTACGCCTATGGAGCCTGAGTAACTTATAGGGAGCTAACATATTATTAACTCATGATACAATTAAGTAAAAAGAGACAGAAAAGAGATATATTGCGGAAGCGATCACTTCTACTAAAAGTTATAATAGTGTTTTGACTTTTCTAAGCAAGGCAAAAGAAAAATTCTTATTTTAAATTGAGTACCACTTTTCCCATAAAATCCTAACGTTTAATGGACGGATAAAAACTAAAATAATTCTATAGATAACGTCATCCGTCATAATCGCAATAGCCAAGGCCCCCTTCTTAACGAGGAAAAGAGAGAGAGAGAGAGAGAGAGAGGGGGGGAGATAGAGAGAGAAAAAGAGAGAGGGGGGAGATAGAGAGAGAAAGAGAGAGAGAGAGAGCGAGCTGTCAAATTTGATTTCATAAAGATATAAAGTTTTTGAAGGGTTTGGAAATTAAAGAGAACGTGAACTAGTGAACTATAGAAAACCCTAAACTTAAGTAGACTTATTTATTATTAGTGTTTAAAATTAAATATGAAGCTTGTTAAAGAGCTTCTTGGAAAATTAAATGAAAGCTGAAGTATAATATAGTTCCGCTTAATTTTAAGGTAATATCTCAGGACGTATTAAAGGGAAATATGTTAATTTCGTGGAAAATTTAAATATTAGGCTTAGCGTATATTAAAAGAGGGGTTTACTGTCTCTTTAACTTTTGGCATTTAAATGAAAGCTCGTATAAGAAGACAGATTCGCCTTATAGGAAAGGAGAGGAAGTCACTGGATGAAATTGAGGGTTGGGGGGGGGGCAGCGCTGGAAATAAGCTATAGTTAACATTATCTAAAATCGAAAGAAGTAGGCCTATAAGTTCATTTTTGATTCGGCCTTGAAAGGTTACTGGTAAATGCAATATATGAAAAAGCGAGCCACCTCAACCAATCTTTAAGTAAAGTTAGTATTAGTTAACTTTAGCAAAATCGTACGAAGATTTATCGATTTCAAAATTTAAATCATACGATGAGGCTAAAAATTATGCCAAGGTTCGAACCGGGTTCACCTTGCACCCAAAACAGACGCTCATCCACTACACCACCGGTTCACTTAATGCATACGGTATTTAAATATTATTTACGTAAGTAATACAGTGTAAAATTAGGAAAATAAGCGCCATAAAAATTTAAAAGCAAGTATAATTAAGAATATAGTATGGGAATTAAAGCTCCTGGAGAGTCTATATAGGCTAGAATAAACATATATACATGTATAAAAGCGAGAATGAGCGAGGCTAGTTTTATCACAAGTAAGATACGGGACTAGAAGTAAAGTGCTCTAGCATTGGTAATAGATTCTGGCACTAGTGAACAAATTTGAGGATTTTATGCCGCTTCCATCGCGCCTACACTAGAGAGAAAAAATTGGACGAGTTCCAAAAATATTTCCTACCCCCCTTCCCCTCAACCTAAAGCCGCGGAACACGGACGCGGGTGCTTGAATCTAGTTCGGCCGTCTACCGCCGCGAGCGTCTCACGTTTTCGAGGGATAATTCAGAAACCGCTACCAGAGGGGCAACCGTTGGTGTGTTATCAAGAATATTCACTTTCGCCGAGTGAAGAATTTGGTTACCTCGATACTTCTAGTGCCTTATCTTACTTCTGGTTCTATATATATATATAATATAACGTTATAGGAAACGTGATATACCGTATAGTAAACTTGAGCATGCACTTAGGAAAAATATAGCAAGCTAAACACTAACAATTAAAATCCCAGACTGACGACTTAAACATTAAAAGGGGTTAAAGGAAAAATAAAAGTTAAAACCGGGCCGGTTAGAGTGCCAAGTTTCATTTCGTAGATTACGGACGGCGTGGTTCTCCCCGAGAAAAGCACGAGCGTGTCTCCCAAGAAACAAAATCAGTAAAATAAATTACGCTGAAGTTAAATAAAAAGAAACCATAAAAATCGAAATAGTCAGTGTATCTCTCCGGAATACCTTGACCTACAACAAATCGAACCCAAAAGACCATTCAGCCCGTCTATATGTTAAAGGAAACCAGTGTACTAAATATTTTTGAAATCGGTTGAAATGCGCGGACTTTGTTGCAGAGAGAAGATTTTTTACATTTCTGGGCGCCATTTTTTAAGATGGCGGCGGATTGGAAAAATCTTTCTTGGTACTCGCCTACTACTTATGAGTAACGTTCCTGCAAATTTTCAGCCTTCTAGGGCAAGCAGTTTGGGCTGGGCGTTGATTATCAGTCAGTTTGTCAGTCAGAACTTTGATTTATATAGATATAGATAGATTATAGACACTTTAAATATATTACATTTTTATCATTAAACTATACGAATACATTCTTGCTGCACTCAATGCTTTCTACAAAAATATTATTTCTCCACTTTAACTTTGAGTTAATCAACACTGGACTAAAACAGAAGAATTTACTTTCTAGAAGCTCTACAGGCTGTGCTGCCATGAATTAAAATGCTGCGGCAAAAGCTTACCAACAGATAGACAGACACCTAGAAGAGAAAGGCACTTTGGGATGAACGAAAGAAGAAGGTAGGGATGGGGGATGAGGGGTGGGTGTATGATTCTCGGGTGTGATAGTTCTAAATGGGAGCGTTAAATGCAAAGTTTTAACGACGGTAATTTGAGCCCAGAGAGCTAGCTAGCTGGCGAGAACCGAGAGCCTTTTCTCAACGCCTGTTTCCCCGGAGATACAGTATGCTAGCTGCTGCATCAGGGGCGGTATAAGCTATGGAACGAATTACCCACTAAATTCCAGCAGCGCCTTACGTAAGGACTAGACATGGTTGGTGACCGGGGTGCATGGGTGGGATCGAAATCTAAATCATCAAAATTCAAAACCAGAGGCACATCGGCGGCTGCGGCTCCTATGCAGGGAGGGGATTATTTAAGTTACGGCTTTTCGAAGGCTCTAATATACAGCAGAGAGAAAGTATCCTTTAGAAGTTCATAACTAGTAGTAGCAGGGATAGATTTAATTTTATAAGTAGGAATGGAGCACAGAGTAATCTGAGCGCGCGTCAAAGTCCCGGACCCCCTTCCACGAGACCGGGGGGGGGGGTATGAAAGAAGAGGCGGGTCATAGCGACAGAGGAAAGGAATTACGTATTTATTTTTCGCCGTTCCCGTCAGCAACGTCATCAAAACGTAGTTTCAGTCAGCCGATAAGATAATTTAAAATTTTCGTTACTTGTTGGAGGGAGGGGCTCTCTACTGGACTATAGGTCGAACTGAAGGAAATACTAACCGTTCTCCATTCCTACTTCTAAAATTAAATCTATCCCTGGTAGTAGTAATTGCCCTAAGGGACACTGTTTTCGAGTTATGATTTGTCCAGTGTTTTAGGGATGACTCCTTAAATAAATTTAAAAAAATGTATTTCAGCTTCACAATTAAATTTAAGGGGTCATCCGTAAAATATTCTATCCAATCTTAACTTGAAAACAGTGTCCCTAGGCTTAGGGCAATCAAAATGGAGATAGAAGTTACATTTTCGACCCAAAATCGTTCGTCCCCCTTAATTTATGGCAGCAGACTTATCAGAAACACCCTGTATATATATAAACTAACACCAAAACGTATCTCAGAAATAATCAAATCCCCACATCCCCTCGAGTAAATAAATATATTTCGCGATAATGAGACGGTAATAACCTAACCCCACTTTGATCCCTGAATAGGATGTACGGTACAGTATACCTGCAATCGTCCAATGCGTAGTCATTAGGTAACAATTGATTGATGCATCACAGCTTATATCTCATTATGTACGACGTAACATTCCACATCTATATTGAATTTTCAAATTAAGCAGAGCGTGTCATTGATTACGTGGATCGAAAGCCTTTAGTGCGCGCGAAATTACGCGACACAAGTTTGGAGGAGTTACATTGGTTACCAATATCAAGAAGTGATATCTAATTTACTAGGGAGCAGGTATAAATTCGCCACATTTCTAGCTTTATCTCCAGTCCATACGTAGGTCCGGAGTTAATCCCCGCCTCTAAATTACAACCAGCGTCTCATTGGTTCTTGAAAACTGACGTCAGCGTGACGCGAATGAGGAAGAAAAATTACGTATTTTCCGACTGAGGAGAGGCGAAATAGCCCGGCCTCCTTCCTTTAGCGTCCCCCCTTGTATTTTAAAAAGGGAGACTGGGACTATGGCGCGCGAATACATAGGCATCTTATCGCTTCTCCCTAGTAAACTAGATATCGCTTCTTGCCTATATAGAGGGATCGGGTATTTCAACACCCAACTCGTTGTATAGACACGGGTGCAATTACACGGCAATATGGTGTATAAAGCTGGCGATATACGTGACAATTTTTAATGTTGTTTGGAAACCGTTGCAGTTTTGACATTTTTGTTCCTCTATAACCGAACCCTTCGTATTTCCCTGATTTATAGACAACCCCATTATTATTTTCTTCAAAATTTGCAAGCAAATACTTAATAGAAGTTTAATCTTCACGCGAAATGCAGTTTTGAAACCGCAATTATACACGAAAACATTTTGGCCAATTGTAGACAAGCAACCCTCGCTGCAATTGCTCTTAAACTTCGCCCTCATCACCTATACGTAATCTTATCTCACACCTTCGTAAAGTTTCAAATAAATGCATACAGCGGTTTCGGAAAAAAACAGTTACCGAATATAAAACTATTAAAATGACCTTTGACATTTTTGCCAATTGTAGGCAAAAAACACTAGCAATCGATTCGAAACATCGTTACGTAATCTATGCAATCCCACTCTCACCTCCGTAAAATTTCAAATAAATCCAAACGGTAGTTTCGGAGTTACAGCTACTACTCCATAACGACAATAAAATCATTTAAATGTTTGACCTGTGACCCTTTAACCAATTGTGACGCTGCAAGGCACTTTGAGATTGGTTTGAAACTCGCCTACGTAATCTAAGCCTGCAATCTCTGTAAAATTTCAGCAATACCCTAACGGTAATTTCGGAGTAGAGTAACAACGTCACGTGCCATACGTGGTTTACTCGGCGAATCGCGATTATAAATTCAATCAATCAGAAGTAAGAGCTTAAGAAAAACCAATACCCCCATTAAAAGTTAACTCAAAATGTTCTGTTTGTTTGGTTTTTTCATTCAAAGAAATTCAACTGACCTGTACCCTAGCGTTGTTGGTGGTGCTGCTTTTCTTGGAATCCGAGGAACAGACGGCTCCATTTTTGTTTCCCGGTGTCTTCGGGATCTCATTGGTGAAGAGAATAACGCCAATCAGAACGTAGAGTATCACGGAAAGTATCAAAGGCAGAACGTAAAAGAGTACCAAATCCGCGAAGAACAATCCCAAGTAGTACTGACGGGATATTTTAAATGTACACGTTTCCAAGTACTGATCTTCGTAGCCCTATTCGGAAACAATGAATGAAAAAATAATATTAATAACAATTAGGACTGCGAGCGCGTGAGTCGTTAATTATCAAGAGCCACAAGCTGGTACACGCCTAATTTGTTATTGGGGTTCGTATTAGCATAAGTTTATAGATAAAAACCAAAAAGTCTACTTCGTTTACTGTTCCCAGCCTCTAAGGCAGTAAAAATGAGAAGCAAACGACCCTCCTCTCAATCTCTAGACACGAACCAACCATTCAGAGACAAGAGCTTTTGAAGGTCAAGGTCTTAAAGAAAATAGTACTCTTGGTACTAGACGACAATATTGAGTCTATTCAGGCATGTTCCCTGTGCTGCGGTCGTAACTTCAGGAAAGGGGTCGACACTATTCTGAGAGGTAAAAGAGGGGTTTCTCATATATTACTAGCCGCACGTGCAAGCTTCATTGAAGTACACTTTTCGAATTTATTCTATGAGTTTTTGATATTGGTCTAAGGAAGAATAGTACTTCAGAACTTTTCCAGGGCCCTCATTATTCAAACCCTTTACGAAATTAACGAATAAACACTTGACTGGTCGTTCCTTCGAGAGGATAAACGTATATCAAGAAGTGATATTTATTTTATTAGGGAGAAGGTATAAATTCGCCGCATTTCTAGCTTTATCTCCAGTCCCCGCCTCTAAATTACAACCAGCGTCTCATTGGTTCTTGAAAACTCACGTCAGCGCTAGGCGAATGACGAAAATTATGTATTTTCCGACTGAGGAGAGGCGAAATAGTCCGGCCTCCTTTTGCGTCCCCCCTTGTATTTTGAAAGGGGGACTGGGGCTATGGGCCGCGAATACTTGGGCATCTTATAACTTCTCCCTAATAAACTAGATATTACTTCTTGCTTATATATCAAAGTCGGTTGGTGATTACAAGGAATGTTGATAGTGCCTTCGTTCAAAAAAGGGGGTTGAACTTACCCGATAATGTAGCGTTTGGGTCTTGGTTAGAAAAAGCCAAGGCGAGCAATAGGTGATGGCAAAAATCCAAACGCTGATGATAATTTTCTTGGCTCTATTGACGGTACAAATAGTTTGGGCTCTCATGGGATGACAAATCGCGATGTATCGTTCTATGGTGAATGCCGTGATGGATAAGGCCGAAGCGTTTATGCCCATATACTGAAAGTAAATGAAGAAAACGCAGCCGATCCAACCCCATAGCCACTCGTCGCCGAGTAAATAATAGGCGAAGATCTCGTTGGGCACCGAAAATAGTAAAACCACTAAATCGGCACACGATAAACTGACCAGATAGCAATTGGTCGGCGTGTGCATGCTCCGGGTACGAAGGACCACGATAACCACCATTACGTTGCCCAACACACCGACAACCAAGACAATTCCCTGAAAGAAACGAAACAATACAATTAATCCACAAATACTAGACAAAACCTTCAATTAACGAAATGCATGGGAAGTAAATGAAAAAGGCAATATTTCGGTATCTGATAGCCCAAAATTCACTATATCGAATAACTGGAATCATTGTGCCTCTATCTCCATGCAAGAAGCGATATCTAGTTTACTAGGGAGAAAGTATCAATTCGCCACATTTCCAGCTTTATCTCCAGTCCAAACGTATAGGTCCGGAGTTAATCCCCGCCTCTAAATCACAACCAGCATCTCATTGGTTCTTGAAAACTCACGTCAGCGTGACGCCAATGACGAAAATTATGTATTTTCCGACTGAGGAGAGGTGAAATAGCCCGGCATCCTTTTACGTCCCCCCCTTGTATTTTGAAAGGGGGACTGGGACTATGGCGAGCGAATACTTAGGCACCTTCTCCTATAGTAAACTAGATATCGCTTCTTGATCCATGTTAATTTCTATGTGGATTTTGTGGGCCGGGCTTGAGAACTTAGTATCCGTGGTCAACATCTTACAAACGTTTATGGTAGCAACACGTGCAAGGTGCACGGCGCATAAGTCATTCATTTAGCTCTTATTACAAAATCCGACTAGAATACGTTTAGTAAACGGCTGCGCAATGATTTCTACAGTATAAGCTGTATAATGTATTCCTGTTAATAATATTAAAACATTTCAGCTTATATTAGAAAGGAACCTCAATTTAGGTCTATAAGAAAAGGCTTAACATCTTCATTAAATCCCTGGCTCAAATCCCAAGGTTCCCGTCGATCGGTTGGTCGGTCTGGCCAACAACTTAACATTTTAAAACAAAAGACATAGACATTTAGTCGAGAGAGAGTGAGAGAGAGACAAGCAGTCATTATCATTACTACGGCAACTAGGGCATTCTTGTATATATATGCCCTTAAAAACACGAGAAAAAACGTCGTGTTTGGAAGCGAAATTCTGGGATTCTTTAAGAGTAGAGCGTTTTTTAAGGACTGTAATTTCGTCTCTTTCTCTTTCACAAGTGAGAAAAAAGAAGAAGGAGAAAAAAGATGAAATGGGAAGTACATCCGAGAGGGAAGATGAACACCACTAAGAAAAAAAATTTGGGAAATATAGGAAGTGTTCAATTTCTAGCCTATAGAATTCCGAAGAAATATATATATATATATATATATATATACATTTCTTCTGGAAACCAACTATCCAGATTTCAGGGTATTTTAAAGTGTTGTGCCTAACCCAAAAAAGTACGAATGGAGTAGATTTTTGGGGCAAGGAAATAAGTTCAAATATCCGCACCTAGAAATTACGTCTTTCTCTCGTGAATATTGAATATCTTTAGAATGTTCCATCCATTTCCGTCGCGGAATAATAAAATTGGAGGGTCTGAATTTTATGCTAATTTTGTTTGTTTATTTTGATATACCTTATTGCTTTTGGGGGGGTTGCACGTAAGCCAACTTGGCTTAGCGACCCTATACCTCAGTTCGAATAAATAAATAAATAAATAAATAAACCTTATATATATATATAGTGTCCCTTGTGTCAAAATGTCATATAAAAGCTACATTTTAGACTCAAATCGTTCGCTCAAACAACATCAAATCTCCCTTCATTTATTTCAAACTTATCAGAAACACCCTGTATATCAAACGGTTGCAAAAGTACTTTAGTTTCATACCAAAAATATTATATAAATTTCTACACAAGTATACTACCTAATTTGTATTTTTAGGGCTAATAAAATTGGCCAAATATTCTTGGATAATTTGAATAATTTCAAGAGCAAACTATGGTATGGTATGGATGGAATTTAGAGGGCAGGGGTTGGTTTTTTCGAGAGCTATACGTATAAATTTAGACCCGAAATGGAGAGAGAGAACGTCTGCAACAGACATTTCCTCTTTCTCTTTTATTACTTTGGGAAAAATCATCCCGAAAAGTTCCACAAAAGAAAAAAGAAGTTCTGGCTGCTGGTGGTAGGAAACCGATTCCGATTTCATATTTTTCCTTTTTTTTTCTATATTTTATTATCATTATTTTCTTCTTTTTTATGGGAAATTTTCACGAATTCTTTGGATTCTTATTTGCCTACAGAATTTGTCCGGTGTCCCCAATTTTTTATTTATTAATTCTTTTTTGATAGGGATGAGCTAAGCTTTATGTGATACAATGAATGAATGAATGCTATAAAGAAATTCTGCATTTTTCTGACACACATATATATATTGATATGTTCGTTGTTATTCAATTTATAACCCGAGCACCATTGTTAACTTCCCATAGAACATAATACAGTCAAAGAAGCGAGCTGCCATATCTCAATAAAGAATAATTTTAGAACCTGAATCAGGATTGCCACGGAATTTTCAGAACCAAATTCCCTGACTTTTAAAGGTTTTCCCTGACCTTTTTAACCCGAAAGTGTAAATGTTTACAGCACGTTTTAAGTGCTTATAATTAAATAAACTCTCTACATTAAGTTTTCCAATGTATTTGTTGCACCAAAATGAATAAGAATAATTTTAACTATAAATAAGTTAAAATAACAGTCTAAGAGATTTTTTTAGAGAGCATTTACTTTACAAAAACCATTCTAGACATTTTTAAGGATTGCTCTAGAGTTTTCTGTGTTAAGAGATTAGGATGAGGAGAAACTTTCATGACTCTTTCAATAAAGACTTATCCCTAGAAATTTTACCCACTACAATAAAATTCCCTGACCTTTTCGGTCCATTTTTAAATTCCCTGACTTTTCCAGGTTTTCCCTGACCCGTGGAAAACCAATTAAATTTAAATGTAAAAACGTTCAAAGGGAAATAAATTTTGATTTCTGGTAAATTGTAGATTGTTTTTTCATAAAGGTTGATGGGGGAGGGTTTATATGAAATATGGCACCTTTAGTGACCAATATAAACTGCAAAAACCATTAAATCACGTATTTTCTTACACACATTTTTACGACACAGAGAAACAGACCATTTTTCACGGGAAAAATTACCTGAAATATAGTTCCAATAATTCTGTAACTGAGCGAATAAAATACAGGGTCGACTAACTTATTAGGTTCGGGAGTTGAAAAGTTACTATCGTTGGACCAATTTGCAAAGTTATCGGAATAAAAATCGCGATCAAGCAATCCAATAAGTTCGGTTGAATTGCAATTTGCCGTGGCATTCTCTCCGATTGCGTTTAAACCGGCAAAATGTGCCATTTTTTCGGGATTTTTATAAATAAATTTAAAAAAAAAAAACCGCAAAAACAAAGATTTCTTAGTACACTTATCCCGAAATTTAACACTTAAGTAATTGTAAACGCGGAATTTTGATAAATAATCCAAATAAATCGAATACTCGAGCGATATTTCATTATTAAAACACCAGTTTTAAGTTGTACAGTGCTTAAATTGTAATTGTTGTTTAGAAATTGGAAGAAAAAAGTGAAGGAAAACTTTTCAAGAAGACTTTTCTTTGATATTAAAAGGCATTTTAAAAGAAAAATTAGATGGAATTTTACGAATTCACTAAAAGGGGTATACCCTATTTACAGGAAACGATCTCGGAGAAGGTATTTGAAGCATCACCCGTGACCAGAGACTTAGCTATAAGCGTAAGGAGGAAAGCTAGTGAGAGATCGACTCAAAGAGAACCCTAACTCTAGCGGGATTCGAGAGAACTACTTTCCGGACTTTATGGGATAGGCGTTTTTACCAACATTCTCCTTTTTTTCGATGAGCAACAAAAAAAAAGAAATATTTTCTGGATTTCTTCATCTTGGAATAGTTTTCATAGAAAGCGTTTTTCCTTTTTGTAGCGAAAATAGGTCTATTTCGTACGTTTAATAGCTATGATATATTATTATAGGAAAAGAGTTATGATATCAGGGACAACCCTATCCCTGATGGCATCATTTTCATGAATGGCTCGGACCAAATACTTGTCCGGGAATGGGTAAATATTTATTTGATTGCTTCCATACAGACGGAAATTGATATATTTATGTTGGACTCGTATTTTCTAGGACAACTATAATTGGATATCCTACAAAACTAGCTTCGAAATAGTCTGCTGAATATCACAATGTGATTGCTCTGACGTCATATGATTTCGTTTTCCTGACTTTATTTTAAATTGATCTCGAGGCCTTAATCAAAACTATAATCGTATGGAATATAGCCTTGAGTTGTGTTTTAGTTTTTGCTAAAGATTGCTATTAAGTTAATTCAAAATAAATCATAAGAATGTTGAATTGAATTGAAATTTAAAAGGAGTGTAACCATCGATCGCGGGAAATTTTAAAATAACGCTTTGTAGGGTTTTAGCGCCATCTATATTCAACCCCGTAAACTATTTTATTACTTAGAAACTTTCCTTCGCAAAGTTTAAGGAGGCATGAGGTTTAAGCTATAGAGTGCTGTCAGTTGTGACGTCAGATCCAAGGTTAAACGTCACGAGTCTGCCTTTAGCAATGGGCGGCCATGACAGTTACCGTTTTTTCTTTATGGGGAAAAAAACATAGGTGACGTCACACCGGCGCTTCTGACAGCACTCTATAGGTTTAAGCCCGTGGTAAAACGTCACGGGCTTAGCTTTGGCAGTGGGCGGCCATGTTTGGTACCGCTTTGGTTCTGAGCAAATAGCATGGGTGACGTCACACTAAGGCTTCTGAAATAGCTCTATAGAGTGCTGTCAGAAGCGCCTGTGTGACGTCACCCATGCTGTTTTCCCATAAAGAAGAAACGGTAACTGTCATGGCCGCCCATTGCTAAAGGCAGACTCGTGACGTTTAACCTTGGATCTGACGTCACAACTGACAGCACTCTATTGCCTACTCTATGGAACATTTGTAATTAATTAAGTGGCCAGTTGACCCCCCATGCATTTAATTTTAATCTGGCCCTGCTAATTTTAAAAGTAGACTGTAGACATTAGGTCCACCTCTTTATTTCGCAGCCTGGTGTCGGCTTAAAAGCGCCCAAAAATATATTCACCTTACAAAAAGAGACCCATATACCTTCTCTCCAAAGTTTTCATCAAAAGATTAGACTTACCATCAAACATTCGTTCAAACTTCAAAGAGATTTCGTAATCCATGACCAAGGCCTAACTTTCAGAACCCACACTTCCGATACTTTTCTAAATTAAGACCGATTTAACCGCGGAGTTTTTATAATTTTATTCCCGAAACGTTCATAAATACGGAATTTAACTTAATCCGCGTTTATATATAAAGAAATTTGAATAATTATGTTACCTTAATTTCTTGTTGCCGCGCTTCAACTTTGTTTGAATTTTTCCAACTGTCAAACTAAAACACCACGTGACCTTACGCTCTTACTTCTGATTGGAAGATTTTTTCTTCGAGGCGCCATATGGAGGCGCATAAGGGATTAGGGGTCACGGGGTGGGGAAAATAATTAGAAACACTAAGCCTTTGCTTTCTTTAACATTTAATAATTTCAAGTAAAATTACTATTATACAACATCATATCAAAAAAATTAAACAATTTTGTGGATAAAACGGGCCAAATAAATACTTTTTTATGGAATAAAATATTGAATCTACATTAATTCACATGACTTACTTATATTATGATGCAAAAATTAATAATTTTAAGGAACTAACAATGAACTTTTTTTAACTAACAAAGCATTATTATGACTTATCGGAGACAAATGTTCGGGTTTTAATTCTTAAACATTGATAATTTAAGATTATACTTGAGTAGAGGCTTATTATTTTATATGAAAAGTTAAATTTGACATTGATATAACATTTATAAAATTACACATATAACAATTTGCGATAACTTTTATATATATATTTTGGCAAAAAATGTGAGAGTAAAAAGAGTACCAATAGGATTATATAATATAAGATCCAATTATTTTGTTTATTACGGCTTTTATTTTTGTCGTAAAGAGGGGTAAATATTAGAGTTAAATAGCTCTTTAGTGGGATTTGTTTTTATTTAAAGAGGTGAGGAGTGTTGAGGTGGTACAAGATCAGTAGATATTATAAAAAAGTAATTTAAATTTAAGTACCTCAAATTGGAGGCCCTTGAGTATTGTGCCGCGATGGTTTAGGTGGAATGTTCCGAAGTCTATAATACTCTGTTAATTGCTGGGGAACTTCCGCTAAAACTTCTTTAGCCAAGTACGCTGGGTCCAACTATGAAGAAAAAAAATAGGAAATTGATCAAAGTATACACAGGAAATTGATCAAAGTATACACAGGAAATTGATCAAAGTATACACAGGAAATTGATCAAAGTATACACAGGAAATTGATCAAAGTATACACAGGAAATTGATCAAAGTATACACAGGAAATTGATCAAAGTATACACAGGAAATTGATCAAAGTATACACAGGAAATTGATCAAAGTATACACAGGAAATTGATCAAAGTATACACAGGAAATTGATCAAAGTATACACAGGAAATTGATCAAAGTATACACAGGAAATTGATCAAAGTATACACAGGAAATTGATCAAAGTATACACAGGAAATTGATCAAAGTATACACAGGAAATTGATCAAAGTATACACAGGAAATTGATCAAAGTATACACAGGAAATTGATCAAAGTATACACAGGAAATTGATCAAAGTATACACAGGAAATTGATCAAAGTATACACAGGAAATTGATCAAAGTATACACAGGAAATTGATCAAAGTATACACAGGAAATTGATCAAAGTATACACAGGAAATTGATCAAAGTATACACAGGAAATTGATCAAAGTATACACAGGAAATTGATCAAAGTATACACAGGAAATTGATCAAAGTATACACAGGAAATTGATCAAAGTATACACAGGAAATTGATCAAAGTATACACAGGAAATTGATCAAAGTATACACAGGAAATTGATCAAAGTATACACAGGAAATTGATCAAAGTATACACAGGAAATTGATCAAAGTATACACAGGAAATTGATCAAAGTATACACAGGAAATTGATCAAAGTATACACAGGAAATTGATCAAAGTATGCAGGAAATTGATCAAAGTGTACAGGAAATTGATCAAAGTATGCAGGAAATTGATCAAAGTGTACAGGAAATTGATCAAAGTATACAGGAAATTGATCAAAGTATACAGAAAATTGATCAAAGTATACAGAAAATTGATCAAAGTATGCAGGAAATTGATCAAAGTATACAGAAAATTGATCAAAGTATGCAGGAAATTGATCAAAGTATACAGGAAATTGATCAAAGTACGCAGGAAATTGATCAAAGTACGCAGGAAATTGATCAAAGTATGCAGGAAATTAATCAAAGAATACAAGACGGCCTTAAAAATAAGATTAAATTGTAATCTTACATTTTTGAACTTGTAATAGGGAACAAATTGAACTATATCCCTCATAGCTCGACTGCCATCAGGAGCTTTAAGAACTTCACCATCTCCATCGAGAAAATTCATATTAGAAAAGTCGGCGCGCCCAACTCCAACAATAATGATGGACATGGGTAGATGAGAAGCTCTAACAATCGCGCGACAAGTATCGGGCATGTCAGTAACAACTCCGTCAGTCAAGATTAAAAGAATGAAGTAATTCTGTTAAAAATATAATATAAAATATACTTTGTCAAGATTATTATATGGTAATTAAGTACAACTTAAATCATAGTTAATGGTTAGAAATAAAAATAATATAAATATGGTAGAATACACTTGGTACTTCGGGAGTCGACTGTTGATGAGCTTGTTGGGCAAAACGAGCAACGTGACCAATAACAGGAGCAAAATTTGTGGGTCCATAAAGTTGAACTTGCATTAAACAATTTTGATAAGCTTGTACTAAGCCGTCAACACCTAATTTTAATAACAAATACGATTATAAAGATAATTTTAATTCACATTTTAACATTTACAGGGCTCATACAACTTTTGGAAAACTGTTTATCAGGTTTTTCCCACACATTTCCCCGCGTTTACCAGGTTTTTCCCTGTACATTTCGCCGCACTTTCCAGGTTTTCCCCAATACATTTCGCCACGGTTTCCAGGTTTTTCCCCATACATTTCGCATCGATTTCCAGGGTTTTCCCCATACATTTCGCATCGATTTCCAGGGTTTTCCCCATACATTTCGCCGCGGTTTCCAGGTTTTTCCCCATACATTTCGCCGCGGTTTCCAGGTTTTTCCCCATACATTTCCCCGCGCTTTCCAGGTTCTTCCCCATACATTTCTCTGCGGTTTCCAGGTTTTTCCCCATACATTTCCCCGCGCTTTCCAGGTTCTTCCCCATACATTTCTCTGCGGTTTCCAGGTTTTTCCCCATACATTTCCCCGCGGTTTTCAGGTTTTTCCCTATACATTTCGCCGCGTCTTCCAGGTTTTTCCCTATACATTTCTCCGCGGTTTCCAGGTTTTTCCCCATACATTTCCCCCGCGGTTTCCACGTTTTCCCCATACATTTCACCGCGGTTTCCAGGTATTTTTCCCCATACATTTCGCCACGGTTTTCAGGTATTTTTCCCCATACATTTCCCCGCGGTTTCCAGGTATTTTTCCCCATACATTTCCCCGCGGTTTCCAGGCTTTTCCCCCACACATTTCCCCGCGTTTTCCAGGTTTTTCCTCCACACATTTCCCCGCGATTTCCAAGTTTCCCCCTACAAATTTCCCCGCGGTTTCCATTCCACGTTTTCTGTTCTATTTAGGCCCAAAATTCAGGCTTAAATAGTGTGAATGAATTGGTAAGCTGCACCTAAATAGTCGTCAACGCGAGGCTGGTGCTATACTATTTTTTTTTTTCCAGGTTTGTATGAACCCTTACTTACTATAATTACTAAAAAAATCTCAAACCTGAGCAAAAAGGGTTAGACATGTTGAAATTGAGAGCAAATTCGTGAGAAATTTGATAATGAGGTGGAATTTTAGCGCCAAAACCCAAAGCAGGAAACATCTTATCACTATTAGAATTAAGTTTATCATCATTTCTTTGAATCTCACTACCCAAATTACCACTTTTTCTTCGAAGTTACGAATATACAAACCTATCATAATCTTGTACAACTCCTCCAACAGCCCATATAGCGCTGGTATACTCGTTCGGTTGTTGAGGATGAATATAATGAAGACTATTGGGTTGTCTGGGATCTCCGTTTGAAGCGGTAAAATCAATAGCTACTGTGAAATTTATTTGTGTCCCGCCAAAAACGTAATCCAAGAAACTATGTGCCTTGGTAACTTTGCATGATGTAAGAATAATTTGTCCCGAATTTTTATATTTACTGCCTTTTTTCTTTTGCTTATTAACGTTAATACACGGCCACATTTTCTGCAAAGTTAATTCCCACAAACACGTAATTAAAATTAAAATTGCGATAAGCGTACTTAAGTAATCCTTCAAACAGCTTTTACGTAACAACATTAAATTTAATCTAATATTAATTAATATTATTAAAGGGAGGGTGAAGTGGAAAATCAAGTGATTTTTTATCGATTCTTCTACTAATTATAAGACCAGTCTGCAGAGTCAAACATTCAGGAAATACCAGCTCCGAATGATTTTAAAATTATTTCAAATTAGGTTCAGATTTTTAAGGATAATTTTAAACAAGGACCTCCGACCAATCGCGTAACGCCCTGCCTTTTTGTTAACAAAATCTCGTGGCACACTTACTCCGTGTCGAATGAAATTTAGCACGAGATTTGATAAAATTTGTGCGCAACGTGACAATTGTGGTGCGAGACATGGAGCGTGCCACGAGAATTTTGTTGACAAAAAGGCAGGGCGTTACGCGATTGGTCGGAGGACCTTCTTTAAAATTATCCTTAAAATCTGAACCTAATTTGAAATAGTTTTAAAATCATTCGGAAACTGTATTTCCTGAATGTTTCACTATGCAGACTGGTCTTATAATTAGTTGAAGAATCGATAAAAAATCACTTGATTTTCTACTTCAACCTCCCTTTAAAGGGAGGGTGAAGTAGAAAATCAAGTTAATTTTGATCGATTCTTCTACTAATTATAAGACCAGTCTGCATAGTGAAACATCCAGGAAATACTTACGAATGATTTTAAAATTCAAATTAGGTTCAGATTTTATGGATAGTTTTAAACAAGGACTGCCGACCAATCGCGTAACGCCCTGCCTTTTTATTAACAAAATTCTCGTGGCACGCTCCATGTCTCGCGCCACGATTATCACGTCGCGCGCGAATTTTATCAAATCTCGTGATAAATTTCATTCAACACGGAACGTGCCACGAGAATTGTTTTAATAAAAAGGCAGGGCGTTACGCGATTGGTCGGCAGTCCTTGTTTAAAATTATCCTTAAAATCTGAACCTAATTTGAATTTTAAAATCATTCGGAAGTATTTTCTGAATGTTTGACTATGCAGGCTGGTCTTATGATAAGTAGAAGAATCGATAAAAATTCACTTGATTTTCTACTTCACCCTCCCTTTAATGGGGGTTGGTTAACAAAGAAGTAAGTAACTATAGTTTAACGTCAGCATTTTCAATCTTGCTAAATCCTACATGATTTTACACCATTATGTCCTACCTTTTCAAGGTAAGATAATTTTTGAACCCCTCTAATAAGTATAAAACCATGAATGAAATCATAATGTTATATTTAAATTTAATTAACCCGCGTAATTAAACCCCCAAAATTAAAATAAAATAATATATATTACCATTTGGCCTTGAGCTTCCAAAAGTTCACCCAAGGTCATTTTGCATTCACCAATGTAAGCGTGGCTTCCACTAGATTCCCAATCGTAACAAGTAACCTTTTTAAATAATTATATTACAATTATAATTTAAAGTTTAATAGTTAATTATTAAGTACTTAAAGGGAGGGTGAAGTAGAAAATCAAGTGATTTTTTATCGATTCTTCAACTAATTACAAGACCAGTCTGCAAATAGTGAAACATTCAGGAAATACCAGCTCCGAATGATTTTAAAATTATTTCAAATTCGGTTCAGATTTTAAGGATAATTTTAAAGAAGGACTGCCGACCAATCGCGTAACGCCCTGCCTTTTCATTAACAAAATTCTCGTGGCACGATCCATGTCTCGCGATACGATTGTCACGTCGCGCGCCTAATTTTATCAAATCTCGTGAAAAATTTCATTCAAAACGGAACGTGCCACGAGAATTTTGTTAATAAAAAGGCAGGGCGTTACGCGATTGGTCGGAGGTCCTTGTTTAAAATTATCCTTAAAATCTGAACCTAATTTGAATTGTAAAATCATTCGGAGCTGGTATTTCCTGAATGTTTCACTATGCAGACTGGTCTTATAATTAGTTGAAGAATCGATAAAAAATAACTTGATTTTCCACTTCACCCTCCCTTTAATAATTAATCTTGTATCCTGTAATTTATCACTGACTTACAAATATTTCAGTTTCAGTGTTAGCACCACCAAAACTTTGTTGTCGAACTTCAAATGGTCTCCATGTTGGGTTTAAGTTGCTTTTAACAAACTCGGTTCTGTGCACCATTTGTTGCTTTCCATCAGGTCCCGCTTTACGAAACTCTAAAAATGGATCAGATTTCCCAAACCATTCCTAAATGAATTTTATTTTAGTTTTTTTAACGTTACAAATGGTTCAAATTGACTTAATTAATTTTAAAATATTAACCTATTTATTAATTATTTTACCTTATTATCTAAATTTTCAGCCTTAAATGATAATTTTAAAACTTCTCGACTATTTGTATCGACTTCTTCAGCGTAAACTGTTATTGAGCTGTTTCCAATTTTTGTACCATCTTTGTAGACGAGTGGCTTAGTGAAAGCCGCTGAAGAAACAATCTAAAAACAGTAATTCATAAGGAAATTAAGTTAATTAATTAATTAACTTAGTCAGGGTTCATACAACTTTCGGAAAACAAATTTCCCTGAGATTTCCAGGTTTTACCCCATATACTTCCCTGAGTTTTCCAGGTTTTTCCCGTATGGAGCAAATGTTAACGAAGGAGTGGGGAAGGGGCAAACAGGACAATTACACAATAAAAAGGACATCCCCGTATCTCTAATATAACCAGAGTTATGAGCCTCCAAAGTTAAGTGTAATGTTAATCCTATGGAGGGGATATTCATGAACATTTTGCTTAATTACTCGGCCCCTGTTTGATGAAATCCCAAGTTTTTAGTATGGTTGGATGGGCGGCAAATAGGACTATAACATACTAAAACGACATCCCCGTATCTCTAATACAACCAGAGTTATAAGCCTCCAAAGTATAGTGTAATGTTAATCCTATGGAGGGGATGTTTATGAACATTTTGCTTAATTACTCGGCCTGTTTGACGTAAATTTCCCTGTATTTTACTAATAATTCTAAATTTCCCTGAGGTTTTTGTCAACTATTAATTTCCCTGATTTATCCCTGTTTTCCAGGCTTGGATGAACCCTGTTAGTTTATATTTAATTAAATGAAGTAATTAAGTTACCTGTCCAAGAGTACATTCCATCATGCCTAAAAAGTCATCATCATCTAACTGAGGTGTGGCATTATCAATATCATAAGCGTCAAATCTTAACTTTTGAGTTTCTTCAAAAAAATAATCAAGTTTTATCCTTCGACTGAAATCAGGGTTTAAACTATTTCTAATATTTTCCGTTCGTCCTTTCTATAATTATAAATAAATAAATAAATTAATGAATCATATTCTAGATATCAAGGTCAACTCTAATAGAGTAATGGCAGTTTCCCAGCTTTGACTGTATTAATGTCTATGGACAAATAACATGGGGTGCCATTAGTCTATAGAGTGCTGTCAGTTGTGACGTCAGATCCAAGGTTAAACGTCACGAGTCTGCCTTTAGCAATGGGCGGCCATGACAGTTACCGTTTTTTCTTTATGGGAAAACCGCATGGGTGACGTCACACCGGCGCTTCTGACATAGCAGCACTCTATACTCTTATCTTCTTACCTCAATCCATCTCCCGTTACACTGCATAGAAACAGAAACCATTGGGTCTGATTTTGACATAACGTCTTTGTCCATGAGATTTCGACACTTTATTGTTAATTCGACTTGAGTAACGCAAGCGGATGAACCTCCCGGAGTTGGAGGCATCGCTGGTGCGTTTGGAGAAAAGGGCATTCCACCGGAGTTTGGTACTGCTTGGGCGTAACCCGGAGACACGGATGGTGGTGGGGGTGCTGATGTAGGAGCAGTTGGGGAGAATTGGAAAGAGTTTGAGGTTGGTGGAGGACCAGGCGGTGGATAACCCGGGGCTTGGGGTTGTTGAGAGCCTGTATGATAAACTGGTGGGGCTCCAAAGGCCATAGGAGCATTGGGAAGAACAGAAACTTGAGGAACGTAAGGGGCTGATGATGAGTAAGCCGCTGGATCCTGAATTTGTGGTACGTAACCTCCGTATCCCGGTTGATAAGCCGCTTGAGGATTAATCTGGGGTTGACCGTGTATCGGATACATAGATCCTCCGGGATAATATGACATTTGGAAGCCTTAGATTCTTAACTCATTTACATGCACGGTACACCCACCACCGTCTAAAACAAATTGTTAAATTTACACTTACATTTGACGAGTTAAACCCAGTTTTTTACGAATTTACGAACACTGTTACACATCGTGACGTAAAAACCATCGAAAATGCTTGCCTGATTAATTCCTTCTGGTTCTGAATGATTAAGCCGTTAGTCTCTTACCCAATACCCATGTAACCCGTAAACTTGTTATTTACACACTCAGCTTCTTCATTGAGTTGAGAAAATTACCCCTAGAGTGGTCTTCCATCCGCTAGGATATAAGACCCAATCACGCGCTTGTGACGCCATCCCGGTGCAACCAAGGGAACTAAAAGAAAAGGCGGGAAAACCCAATTAACTATATCACGCGCTTGTGGCGCCATCCCGATGCAACCAAAGGAACTAAAAGAAAAGGCGGGAAGAACCCAATTAACTATATCACGCGCTTGTGGCGCCATCCCGGTGCAACCAAGGGAACTAAAAGAAAAGGCGGGAAATTTGATTTCAAGAATACATGTATTTATACATTTCTTATCTAGCCTTCGAGATGGCGACACCATCGCGTGATAAACTTGGAAGCTGTCCGTTGACTCCGTTCTAGTGGTAATTTTCTCAACTCAATGGCTTAGTCGCCATGATGCAATCTATAATATTATAGATTGGGCTTTAACAGCTGGAACCATGGAGAAATCAAGTAAACTGGAGTGGAAATGATGATCCTTTATCAGCAGATATTAAATAAAATAAAAATTTTAATATTTACGTAAATGCTGAACTCCATAAAGAAGCTGCCCTGTTTCTAAAGGGTGCATTCATAATACGGCAAATAATAAACCTGTAAACCTGTAATTGCCTTATTTGTCTGTAGAAGAGGAGTAATATACGTTTAGACCCTGGAGTACCTACTCAAATACCTCTTTGGGAACTTATTCTTTTAATAAAGAATTGTAATTTAATTAGTGCTCACGGAGGTTTATTTAAGACAAGTTGGGAAAACCAAAATATTACCTCTCCGAGGAGGACTACTTACAAACTTACTTACCCAGATATGGAAATGTTTCTTTTTTTAAGAACAAATACTAAAGTTAAAATTTATTTAAATATTAAAGCAGTATACAAAGCATAGCAAATATACTGTAAATCAGACGACATTTTACATCCAATAAGGATATACTTGTACACATTAAAATCATCCGATGGGGGAAAAACGGGAAATGAAGAGCTAAACCTTTGGAGGGATATTACCTTTACGTTTTTGTAAAGGCCGAATTTTCTACTCCTCAACTGTATACCCTCTATGTTCAAAGCCATATTCACAACAGGGTTGCCATGTAAACACTATCCTCTCGTTTCACCTCAACGATTTTCTTAGTTTGTCAACATGACTGTTAACGTTACATAACACCAAAGCTTATTTGTGGCTACACACACTGGAAGTAAATGCGCACCATAAATAGCATGAAAACACGAAGCTATAATCCGATTACGATCAGACCTTTCACTGGTCTGGGCTGCGTCCAGCAGAGCTCCCCAAAATGACAGCGGATTTTGGAAAACGGTTACCGGTGAGATCTGTCATAGCTTTTTTCCGGTCATCGGTGTTTTAAAAATGACGCTAGCGCAATAAAGCGTGCAAGGTACCAAGGCTTAACAAAAATTGTAAGATAACATATTTAAAGAGATTGATAACAACGTCTTTTATAATTAAAATTAGAAAGTAACATGTCTCTTAAAATTCTCGCGTCATCAAATGGTTTCACGCCAATTAAATAGCTATAGTCCCATCAGAATCAGCAAGAGCTATTTGTATTAATTCCTCCATGTTTTTTCGCCAAGCTGAGAACTACGCGTTTTACGTCACGTTTTCCCAAAACCCGACTATTTTCTTTGAAGACCGCGCTGGCTCAGCGCTGAGCACCGTGACGTCAAATTCAAAAGCAAAATCCCGTCCTGTACGACACTGTTAACAGCGCTGAGCTCTGCTGAACGCGGCCCAGATATCCACCATGATTATAAAATCTAGGCCTAATTATTTAACAGTGTATTTAACTTTCGGTTCACTCTGAACCGTTAATGTCTCTGCATTACAGAAACGAAAACCAAACCCAAGCGTTTACTTTTTGGTTCACTAGGCCTATTGACAAATAAAAGTACATTTGACTAATATCGTTGCGTTCGTTTTGAAATCACTATAGAAAGGATTATGCTATAAACAGATGTAGTATAGCTTAAGTAATATATAAACATCCATTTCAAATAACAATATTAAAAAACATTCTTGGAATATCAAAATGAAACAGAGCTTTAAAGCTACAAAAGTACTAAATGCATCGTAATTACGAAAACGATTTCCACATATTCACTTTATATTATGAAAAAGTGAATATTAAGGTTCTGTAGGATTTCTTAACACATCAAAACAAAGCGAACTGCTAACTCGGCGCACTAGTGTGACAACGGACAGACACACACAGACAAAAAAATAGACTGCTTTTTAACTCTTTCCGTTTTAATTTTGAGTTTAGAAACAAGATTATCTTAAATATTAAAATAAATATAATTAATATTAAATATTTTCTTCGTTAGTTGTTTGCCTTATTGAGCGTTACATCGCGTTTATAAAGAACAATTAGACATTCTTGAGAGACTTGACTAATATTGGCGTTTGAAATGAAGCATACGCCGGTTGCATTACCTTACTCAAATAGGTAGTATATAAGGGTGTCGAACTACAGCTAATAGCAAGAACAACCGCAATTGCGAAAACCTTTGGTGGCGATCCCACCTTAGGGAGGCTAGACGTTTCTCGTAACCCTAGCTGATCGCAGCGAATGTCTTAAACCCAACGATGACGATGGAGTAGAAGCCAGGTGTACAGACTGGTGTCCAAGTGGAATGGACGAAGACCAGAAGATGGTGGTGATTAGAAGCCAGTATGTACAGACTGGTGTCCGTGTGGGATGGACGAAGACCAAAAGATGGTGGTGATTAGAAGCCAGTATGTACAGACTGGTGTCCATGTGGGATGGACGAAGACCAAAAGATGGTGGTGATTAGAAGCCAGTAAGTACAGATTGGTCTCCGTGTGGGATGGACAAAAACCAGAAGATGGTGGTGTGAGAACTCAAGTAGAGGAGCCATTTCCGTGACTGTGAAAGCAGTTCGGAAATGGCGAACACGTTTGCTCCGATTTGGAAACTGCGAACGCGGTCACGTGGGTGTAACAACAGACACACAGACAGACACACACACACACACACACACACACGTCGAAATTAGAACCTCTCCGTGACATACGTCACTCGGAGAGGTAAAAAACTAAAAAATGTATAAATAATGCACGTAACTAAAATGTTTAAGAGCTAGATGTGTAATAAGGAAGATGTCACTCCCCGTTAGTTTGCCCATAGAGCCCCACATATACAATGTCATTAACATTTCTTTCTTGAGCAAAAAAAAAGGTTTTTCGACGGATATTTAGTTTCAATAGATTTATGTATTGGGATAACTAATTTCTTGTAGTTCCGGTAATCGATCACCGTAATTTATTCGATGATTTTATGTTAGTGTCGAACCCCTCTGTGTGGGGTGATTTGTTTTTGACCCCCTTTTTTTCGCCCAAGTGTGTAGAGCTCGGAGTCCTCCGAGTCTGAGAGCTCGAAAACGGGAAATGGAAATGGCTTCGCATACGATTTGTACGTGTTTTTGGTGCAATACTAATTGGTAAGTTTGTTTAAAACGTTTCATTAACTCTTTTAATAACTTGTTAAAGGGTGCGAAATAGTTCTTAAGCTGTATATTAGTTTCTGTAAGCTTAAAGAAACTTTAGGCTTAGCGAAAGTGCGTTTTAGGTAGATGTTGCGGTATGCCGAGGCTTAGCGTAGAGCCAAATTTCTTCAACATGGGTGCCCGTGCCCGTGGCCTCAGTTGCCACACGCCCTCGTCAAAGTCATTCTTAAACGCGCAATTAAGTGTAATTAACTATTCGGTACTGATTTTCAAGTTTAAAATTCTTTATATCATTCATATTGATACTATGCGAGATAAGATGGGGCTTCCCGAGCTAATGATTTGCAACTTAATAAAACCCAAATTTTATTGTGTCAGTGTAAAATAGGCCTACTACATTCTATTCCTGGAAATCCAGACTTTTTGGAGTCTATCCGTGAAAAATTGATTATGAAATGAATAAGCCGTGACAATTTAAGCAGTGTTTTGATGAATTGCCAGGTATTACAATCTGCCTGTTAGAAATAGTTTTGAAGGGTGTTACTTTGATACAAAACAACAAAATCTAGTGTAGTAGTGGTATAGCTCTACAATGTTGTCAGAGATCATTGCGCCTTCGTTTTTGCGCTAACGTTTACTTTGTATTAAATGTTTATAAGACAATGTTGCGAAATTTATTATGAAAAGTTTAGTTACAGAAGTGAAATTTGCATAATCAAAATTATTACATAGTTCAAAGAAATTATGACACTTTTTTACGTTAACACTTCTGTGTAGATGTGAAGAAATATCTTACTTCCATGTGACGCGAATGTTGAGTCAGTGTAGTATCATAATTGCCAAAGAAGTCTATATATTGAATCTACCTCTCTGCTGATAAGGGGAGAGGGTAGGTCAATCTTTAGCCATGCCCTCCCTCCCTAGGTAAGAAAGTTGACCGGCAACATTTGGTTCTTTGTAGTTAGCTTTATATATTAAATTTTTAAACAAAAACTATAGGCCGGGGAGCCTGAAAGATCCCGATATAGCTGATTTATTTGATAAAGAAGATCCTGAAAAAATATTTGTTGATTTGAGGGAAATTGGACATGGCAGTTTTGGCGCTGTTTACTATGTAAGAATTAAGCATAAGTTTGCAATTCTGAGATGGTTGGTCTCAAATTTGAAATTTTACAATGAAATACAAATAGGCTCGAAATGCTGTTACCAAAGAAGTTGTGGCCATCAAAAAAATGTCTTTTGCTGGAAAGCAAAGTGCAGAAGTAAATGAACTTTCTTGTTCATTTTTGGGTGCTAACCACTTTATTTATGATGGAAAATATTAAAATCCATATATAATTTAAAAGTGGTTACCTCCTTGCATACTTTACTGTCTGTCCTTGGTTCCTACCTCATACTTACACGTTTTATTATCAATCTGTCAGAAATGGCAAGATATAATCAAGGAAGTGAAATTTCTTCGCCAACTAAAACATCGCAATACTATAGATTATAAAGGATGCTATTTAAAAGACCATACAGCATGGGTGAGACTCAAAAGTCCACCGTGTTGAAATTATAAGTTTATTTACCGTATTTGTTTTAGCTTATTATGGAATATTGTTTGGGTTCCGCTTCCGATATCATTGAAGGTAGTTCGAAAAGGAAAATCCTTGTCTCTGCAACAACCTCTAATAACTCTTTCTGAAATTGTAGTACATAAGAAACCTCTTAAAGAGGAAGAAATTAGCGCCATATGTCAAGATGCGTTGTATGGCTTGGAATATTTGCATTCTTTGGGTAGAATTCATAGAGATGTGAAAGCTGGCAATATTCTCTTGACTGAAAATGGAACGGTTAAACTAGCCGACTTTGGGTCGGCCTCTTTAGTCTGTCCCGCTAATTCCTTTGTGGGAACGCCCTATTGGATGGCTCCTGAAGTTATTTTAGCCATGGATGAAGGACAGTACGAGGGCAAAGTGGATATCTGGTCTCTGGGCATTACTTGCATCGAACTAGCGGAGCGCAAGCCGCCATATTTTAACATGAATGCCATGAGTGCCTTGTATCATATAGCTCAGAATGATTCTCCTACTTTGGGTGCTGGAGAATGGTAAATAAGTGGTTAAAATGAGTCGAGCGTGGTGTTATAACGTTTGTAACTTTAGGAGCGACGTTTTTCGCGAATTCGTTGATACTTGCCTGCAAAAGAATCCTAATAGCCGACCAACTGCCACTAGGTTACTCCAACACACTTTTTTAACTCGTCAACGCCCGGCTAGAGTTGTCCTGGAACTAATTCAGAGAACAAAGGCCGCGGTTCGAGAATTAGACAACCTAAACTATAGAAAAATGAAGAAGATCTTGATGGTAGATAATCAAGAGAATGAGACTTCCTCGACGGCTAGTAACACCGAGACGGAAGAGGAAACATCTTCCATCAGTTCTTTTCAAGACGACGAGCGATTGGGGGTTTCGAGTAGCGGCGGTGTTAGCTCAGTAGTAGGGGGAGGCAATGGGGGAATTCAAGGGGGAGAGGATAGCAGCAAGAGTAACAGTATTACCAGCGTACAAAGCCAACAGAGCGAAGGTGTCAGCGCCAGCAGTCAAAATAGCAGTACCAATAGCCTTCCCCCATCTTCCCTCGACAATGATTCCACCTACAATTATCCGGCTTCTTTTAGATGTCAGACTCGAACTAGTCCTTCTGTAAGTAACGCCTTAAGTCCCCATCAGAAGAAGAGAATGTTTGAGTTTACTTACCTCCTTAAGTCCCCATTAGTCATAACTGAACTCAAACATTCTCTTCTTCGGATTCAGAATTCGTCATCGGCTAGCCTGAATAGCACGGAAATAGGTGCGAATAACTTTGCAACTATTCGAACGACGTCGATCGTGACTCGGCAGATAAAGGAGCATGAACAAGAAAACCAAATGCACGAACAAATGTCGGGCTACAAGAGATTGCGCAGACAACACCAAAAAGCTCTCATTCAGTTGGAAGCCAAGTGTCGTCAAGAGATGGAGGAGCATAAACAAAAGCTTGATAAGGAGTATGAAACGCTTCTCACTCAGTTTAGCAAGGAACTTGAGAAACTCCAAATGAAACATCAACAAGACCTTGAAAGAAAAGTGAGATGATGTTTTGGGAAGGTGGTCAAAGTACTCAAAATGTACAAATTTCGCTGTTTTTCACGTTTCAGCTAAAGCACAATCTAGCTAACGAAAAACGACACAGTAGAACGATTGTTCAACAACACGAAGACGAGCAAAAGCGGCTTCAAAACCAATTGAAAACGGAATATAAGTATAGTAAAGAACGTTTAAAGAAGGAGATTGGTTTGAGCGACGCTCCAGCGCGTCAAAAGGACGACGCTTTGCGTTCTCAAAAGGACGAAATTCTTCAAAGACAAGCGTCTTTGTTCCAACGCCTTCAACGGGACCAGTCTGACTATCATCGTCTGGAAATTCGGAAGTTTAGGCGCCGAAAGTTGTTGCAATATCATCAACTGGAACAAGACCTTCTTCAGGAAGAACTGAACAAAAGACAAGCTCAATTGGAACAGGCCCACTCGATCCTCCTGCACCATCACGAACTCACTCAGGAATTGGAATACAGACAACAACGTTTGGTCCATCAACTGCGAGAAGATCAAGTCAGAAAACAACATCACACTGAACTCGCCAATCAGCAAGAGTACAATGACCGAAGAGAAAGAGAGTTGAGGAAAAAACAGGCGCTCGAAGTTAAACAACAACCCAAAAGTCTTAAAGTACGCTTTTCCTTTGTAGCTTCTTTATTAAGGTTCCTCTTGAGAATCCAATTTTAAACTTACAGCAAAAAGAACTTCAAATTCGTAAACAATTCAGAGAAACGTGTAAAATTCAAACTAGACAGTATAAGGCTTGGAAGAATCAAATTTTGGCTTCTACTCCGAAAGAGGAGCAAAAAGCTGTCATTAAGAAACTGAAAGAGGAGCAGAGACGTAAATTAGCCATCTTGGGAGAACAATATGAGCAGAGTATCGCGGATATGTTACAAAAACAATCGGTAATTTTCAATTGTGCCATTTTGTTGTAAAGTTTTTTTAATTTTGCGTAAAACTTGTTGTAAATTTTGATAGATTCGTTTGGACGAATCCCAAGAACTAGAATATCGTCAATTGAAGGAACAACTTCATCAGGAATTGGAGTTACTAACTGCCTTTCAAAGCAAAATTAAGATGCAGTCTGAAACTCAACGTAATCGTGAACGTAAAGAGCTTGAGGAACGGGTATCTATTCGTAGAGCTCTCTTGGAACAAAAGGTTGGAGTTCTTTATAAGAAAGGGCTATGGGGTAAGGGTCAATTAATATAATACCGAAATTCTTTTTAAGATGGAGCTGGAAAAGAATCAGTTTCAAGAAGAACGTTCGGAACGCCAGCGTCTCTTATTAGAGCGTCAGCAACAAGAAATTGAGGCTTTTGATGAAGAAAGCGCTCGTTTAGGATTTAACGCTATGGCTATCGCGGAAGCTTCTCAAGAACCTCTTTGCGATGACGAACACGATGCCAGCATCAGTGGTTCTATGCTTTCTTTAGTCCACAGTAACAGCTCTAGCTCCTTCACTCACGCTGAGCTCTGAAAGTTTAAACGGTAGGATTTTCTTTAAAAAAATAAAAAAAAGAAGAATTTAAATAATTTTTTCGGGTAACGTTGACGGACGGGAATTTGTTTGTTTATTTGTTTGTTTTTAAATGGTAAACATTGAAAAACAATCCCCGTCTTTAATTAAAGAGTAAACCCTCATATGCGCGCTTTAAGGCAAATATTACACAACATATGTTGAACTATCTATAAACAATAAATAGGATCATATAATAAAAACAAACTATAAAAAAGGGGTTCTCGGTGTTGTCGCGTCAATTTTAACGAGCTTTAGTAAATAAAATACTAATACTATACTTTTTGACTCGTTAAAATTAATATTGGACCCGGATGAAAAAACAGTCTTAACGGTAAAGAGAAAATTCAAAATCCCAGCAGACACTTATCTTTAATTCTATACCCCCCCTAAACAAACAAATATTTAGCGTAGCGTGCATTGCATCCTTAACATTTTTAAAAGTTACCGACGTAGCGTAATTTAGCAACAAAATAAAAACTTATTAATTAATTAATTAAAACCCCAAAAAAAAAATTAGGTTTGGGGGAATTTAATTTACAATTATTTTAGTTACACGACACGATATTTTGACGATTGGATTTGATAATGAGTGAGAAAAACTGAAAAAGCCATTAGAATGATTGACTCGTAACTTAACCAAGTATAATACGTACTTTTTAAAAACGTTTCTTCCATCTGTTTTGTTATAAGTGGGTGTGTGCGAAAGTTTACATTGATTATTGAAAGATATCGTCATAAATTATGATACAGAATTTAAAAAACATTTTCTTTTACTACTTTAACTACAAAAAAACTTGGCAATAGAAAATATTTACAACAACTTTAGACGATTGGAATAGTCGAAATGATAAGGAAAAATGATCATAGTTTAATTAACTAGTTTCGGAATTATCTGAAACGGTATTGAGTACATTCAATCATGGACTTTTTAATTTCTAAATTTATTTACTAATTAAGATCTCCTAATCCGCGAGATGAATCGATCCAGAAAGACAAGTTTATAAAATTATACCGGTAACTCTCATCTATTTGTATTATTTTAGCTATAGCTACGCTGCGTTTTTTTTAAAGAAATGAAACTTAAATAAAAAGAGTAAGACACGTTGTGATTTAATTATTTTCTTTTCCTTTCGATATCTCAAAGCTTGTAGGTGTTAATGTTAATTAAAAAAAAGAAATAAACTTCGAATATTATTTTTTAGTTTAATGAAAGTAACGTTAACGTTAACGTTGTCGCTTTTATAACTTATCTATATAAGTTATATCAGAAGTAGGATAAGGGACTAGAAGTAAAGAGCTCTAGCACTGGTAATAGATCCCGGCACTAGTGAACAAATTTGAGGATTTTATGCCGCTTCAATCGCGCCTACACTAGAGAGAAAAAATTGGTCGAGTTCCAAAAATATTTCCTACCCCCTTCCCCTCAACCTAAAGCCGCGGAACACGGACATACGCGGGTGCTTGAATCTAGTTCGGCCGTCTACCGCCACGAGCGTCTCACGTTTTGGAGGGGAAATTCGGAAACCGCTACCAGAGGGCCAACCGTCGGTGCGTTATCGAGAATATTCACTTTCGCCAAGTGAATTCAGAATTTGGTTAGCTCAGTATATACTTCTAGTCCCTTATCCTACTTCTGGTTATATATCCAAAGAGTCATACAAACCCCCTTTCTTCCCCCCCCGTTCCTCCATCGTTTTAACACGAAATTAATTAAGATATAAATTTCGCCGCTGGCTGCTTTGGGATTAAGTTTAATTTAATTTAAACAAATTTAGATAAAACGGAAATATACAACAAAAAAAAAATGAAAAAATGAAAATAAAATAATAAAAATAAAAAAGATATGTGCCGTGTTTCATGTTTATTGTCGATAATTTGTAAACGTAGCCAAAAACATAATTGCAAGAAATGCATGTTTGAGATAAAAAGGAAATAACGTCGAATAAGAAACAAAAAAAATTATATATATAAATAAAAATTACGCTACTCCCTTATAACCACCCCTAAATCTTTTCACACACAAACACATACATACACCGTATGTGTAATTGTCATTAAGATCTGATGATTTTTAATAAGATTGAAACAAAGAAATTAATTAATTATACTTGGAATGAGAAAAGTTTTATATTTTGTTGTTTTTTTGTTTGGCTGTAAGTTTAGGTTGGATGTTTTTACTGATAAACTGATACAGAGTGTGAATTTTTAATTTAAAATGGCTGACCTTTATTGGTAAGTTAGAAAAATGCACGCCACGGTAGTACCGCGTATTACCACCGCGTATGGTTTTACGGGCACTTCTTTGAAGGATTGGAACTTTAGGCTTAGCTATAGTTAGGGACCCTGTAATTTAATCGAGAGCCAATCATTCAGAGGCCACTGTTAGGCTTGCCATATTCATCCCCTGTTCTTTTATGTTCTGTATAAGCAAGAAGTGATATCTAGTTTAAAAGGGAGAAGGTATAAATTAGCCACATTTATAATCTAGCTTTATCTCCAGTCCAAACGTAGCCTGTCCTGAGTTAATCCCCGCCTCTAAATTACAACCAGCATCTCATTTGTTCTTGAAAACTCACATCAGCGTGACGCAAATGACGAAAATTACAGTCATATTTTCCAACTGAGGAGAGTGTAGCGAAATAGCCCGGTCTCCTTTTACGTCCCCCCTTGTATTTTGAAAGGGGGGACTGGGACTATGGCGCGCGAATACTTAGGCAACTTATACCTTCTCCCTAATAAACTAGATATCACTTCTTTTCTTTGTATAAGCTTAACAACTCGGGGCACTGTTTCTTCCGATCTGAGGAAATTCTTCAGCTCAGGTTGGTGTTAACGTTACTGGCCAACTACTTAGATTCGTAGCTCCGTATTCCCACGCTAAGCCAGCGAGTTTATTCATAGATTGATCAATAGTTTTAGTGCCCCTAGCCAAGTAAATAATTTGATTGTTTATGTTGACCGATAACGAATTTAGTGAATTTTTAAGCAGTTTATTCGCTGTGTTATAACAGCTTATAATTCGTGCTTACTTCAACGTCATTCAACCAACCCGTTTTCCCCCCGATGATTGTGGGAAGATAGATGGTTGAGAATATTTGGTTTTAATTTTAAATTAATTTTGTTGCGCGCGAAAATCATTTTAATTTAATGTAGTTGGTTGGTCGTCTAAATTAATTAATTAAGTTAAAAAGACTGAGATGCATTTTGGAAGAATAATAACGTTTTGTTCGTTAAGCAACTGTGAATATCCAAAATATACCACAGGGGGTTTAATGAAAGAAATATTTAAGAACCCCAAGGCTTCATTTTTCATATTATTAATTAATTAAATAATTAATAATTAGTTAAGTAAATAAATAATTAAGCTAGAAAAGAAATTAATTAATTCATTGATTGTATTCATATTTTTCTTTCGTTGTCAAGATGATGAAAACCTATTGTTTGTTTTTGTTTTTTTTTTATCCGTGTTATAAATTTTATTTAAAAATTCGTTTTATCCTAAACGCTTTAATAACTCTTCATCTACGATATCCCCCTTTATATTTTAGTACTTTTACTCTATGGTAATTAGCTGATAAATAATTAACTTCCAATTGTAAATAGAACTGTATAAAAATAATGGTCACACGATTTGTGAGAATTAAAAATAATAAATTCAATAAAACGAATTTTAACAAACGCCCGCTTTACGCCTATAACAATGTCTTTTCATTTATTACTATACTAACTAATTACCTCTCCGAGAGACGATGACGTCACGGAGACATGGAGAGGTATTATACTGGACGTCTCTGTGTGAGTGTCTGTCACCTCGTTCGCAGATCAGAGAAACTTGTTTATTTTGGTTTCCCAACTTGTTTAATGACTCTGAGAGGTATTACACTGGACGTGTCTGGGTGTGGATATGTCACCTCGTTCGCAGATCGGAGGAAACTTGTTTATTTTGGTTTTCCAACTTGTTTAATGACTCGGAGAGGTATTACACTGGACGTATCTGGGTGTGGGTATGTCACCTCGTTCGCAGATTCGAGGAAACGTGTTTATTATGATTTCCCAACTTGTTTAATGACTCGGAGAGGTATTACACTGGACGTGCCTGGGTGTGGGTATGTCACCTCGATGGCAGATTCGAGGAAATGTGTTTATTATGATTTCCCAACTTGTTTAATGGCTCTGAGTGGTATTACACTGGACGTGTCTGGGTGTGGGTATGTCACCTCGATGGCAGATCCTAGGAAACTTTTTTATTTTGGTTTCCCAACTTGTTTAATGACTCTGAGAGGTATTACACTGGACGTGTCTGGGTGTGGGTATGTCACCTCGATGGCAGATTCGAGGAAACGTATTTATTATGATTTCCCAACTTGTTTAATGATTCGGAGAGGTATTACAATGGGCGTATCTGTGTGTATGTCTGACACCGCTTTCACATATCGAACCGTCTATTTTGGTTTCCAAATAGTTTAATTAATGGACCACATATTAATTAGGTTCGAATTTTTTTTATTTTAATTATTTTGTTTGCCAGTTTTTTATTTATTTTATTATTTTTTTTTTCGTATAAAAAAGGTTGGTGTAAATTAGCAAAATTGTTACAAATATTTGGTTGGGTTTTATTTTTTTTTTAGAAAAAAGTCAAAAAACAATGTTCTGAGCAATTTTTTTGAATGGATTTCTGGATTTTTTTTTTGCCTGAATGTGAATATTTTTGGAGTGGAAACATTTTAAAAAATAGTGTGTTACTTAAAAAAAAAACCTTATGGCACAAACCTATATATCATGACCAAAAGCAAGCTTTTTTATTTTATTTTAAAATAATAATGATCAAATGGTAGTTTTTTTATTTGAAATGCGAAACGAAATTATAGCGATTTTTTTATAATAGGAACAAGGGTTTTTTAACTATATAATTTTTTTTTGGAGGAATTGGCAGTAACGCGTTACATATTAGCAACGTTCGTAGCGACGAGTGCAAAGGACATCTCCAACTGTACATGTCTGGAAATATTTTTTAATTATCATTCGTAATTTAGAAAGGCCTATTTATCCCTGATTTTACATACCACTTTCAACGATTCTCCATCGACTTCACGAATGATAGATACTTCTTTGTCACCAAACTGTTTTTGAACCAGTTTACCATCATCCAAAGTGACTACCGTCTGAAAGAAATAGTTTTATTTTTAGTCTTAATATTTTTAATTACTAATCTAATACCTTACCTTCACTCTAGCACCGTCAAGACGATCTTCTTCGAACTCCTCACCCAATTTAAATTTGATTTCAGTGTTTTTCAATGTAGTTTCGGTCTTTATACTCCACTCATCTCCGTTGTTGCTGATATCTACAACAGGTTTTGAAGATGCTCCCAGCTTCCTCATTACCATTCCAACACCTAGAATATATTTTGAAACGTATGAGTTAATAAATAAGACATTTAAAATTAATTTCAAGAAAGTATATCAAAAATATCGTTATTTTCTAGCTATATATAATTTAAAGTTTCCCGCCTTTTTTATAAGCCAATCAGAGCCCTCAAATATTTTTATCATCCAATCATATCCCGGGATTCCCGGCTTTGAGAGCCTGTCGGAAAAACAGTAAATCGCCACGGAAGTTTTTCGCTGTTCAAATTTCGATAAAAAATAATTATAAACGGATAATTTCGCGTTAAAATTAGTGTATTTTGTAGCAGGTACCGCATTTGAATGATATTTCACCAAAAAAAGACTGCGACAACGGAATATCCATGGTAAATATGTTTTTTTAACTCTGACATTCTCTACTCTGTCGTGTAGCCAAGGCTTACGATTGCAACTTTCGAGTTTCTTGAGGTTCAATTTACCGCCGAAATTTGCACGTTAAGCCTTGGGTCGTCAAAGTCATATGGCTCTATCTCGTAATCGTAAATCATGATGCGTCGTGTTTTGGCATAAATTATTATTAAATTCTTATACATTAAGGCAATTAACTGGGAAATAATTTTACGACATTAAATAATTATATTAGAAATAAATTTTAAAGTAATCAGCAATTTATGTAGATGTCCTCCTATAGAGTAGTGGCACTCCATGTTAATTTCTCATAGAGCGTAACGTAGCCAAAGGCAGGGAGGTGCCATTACTCTATAAATCGGTAATTAGAATTAAAGCAAAGGTAGATGAGGGTATCGGTATGAATCATTTTCAAGATAAGCAGTTAATTTTTGAATTATAATTAGCGTCGGTAAATTGATGTCTATAAGGTCATCAACGGTGTTTTTCTGTTGATAAATTTTAAGTGGCCTATGGTTTAGATAACAATTTATAAGGAAACGTCTTCAACAAACTCTAAAAAGTGGGTTTGTTTAAGTGGTTCAGATAATTACATTTGAGTTTTTAGAAGTAGAGTATAAAATTGTGGGGTTTTTGATGATGAAGACATAATGATAATACTATAATTGAAGATAATAATTGTCAGGTTGCAGATTATATTAAGTGTCGAGAGTGTGGGAGTTTTTACATAAAATACAACGGTAAACGCTATCAATTGCTTAATAAAAATGTCAAGGACATATTAAACTACCACCTTTATGGAGCGCAATCTAGAAAAATGCCCTATTATATCTCTGTCTCTGAGAATAAGTTATATCGTACGATAATGTAGTTGCAATTTCGGCAAATTCTATATGCTATATGTATATAAAGGGAGAGTAAAAGAGTCGAGGCATATTCAGACTAAGTTACCCCCTCTTGTTGGCCAGTGTTAGATAGTTAACTCTCCCTTTAAAGGCCTTGTTCAGGAATAAAACGATCATATAATGCACCCAGAAGTATTGTATAAACCGGAAACGGACCATTATTATAGAAAACACAGACGAACATAAGTGTTAAGTCCGCGTGTTTGATATGTGATTCATATCCTCGTTTAATAAAATCCATTGAATGTTAGTTTAGCGCAGTTTTTACAATTACCACGATTAAACTAAATGATAAATGGTTTTGGAGCGTTGAAGCGTAAAACCAGAAGTTCATAAACACAAAGTTATTAATAATGGAAAAAGTATTTATATACTTTTGGTAATGGAATTTTTTCTATCCAAATATTTTAGAGTTTTAATATATCTTCACGTTGATATACTTCTAGTATTAAAATTGTATTTGTTGTATTGATTCGATTTTCGCGGGTATTTTTTTATTTCACTCCCGCCATTTCGCCGGCCGTCTGGGCCACGTGTTCACGTCACGCTCTCGTAAGGCGCGGTTTTAATAATACTGTCAGGAAAGGTTGCGTATCCTTTAATTGTGGTTACGCGTTAGACATATTCACTAGACAGTAACGGTAGCATTTGAGGGCGGAGAGGCCGGCATCTCTCTGAGAGGAAATTCTTTGAAATCCAGATGAACAAGAGAGCGCGGAGAGCAGACGCGCTGAGCGAGCAGATTGCCTCCATTGTTATCCCTTAATTCAACTTGTATCAACCTAAGTCTGCACTAAATAGAAACCTGCTCTCATTCTATATCCTTCTACAAAAATCCCTTAATTTCTAAATGAACCGCCCGCATTTATCTCTGGTACAAACTCACTCTGACCATTTTACTCCTACACTTTTCAAGCATTGAAAATTTACCTCAAGCCAAGTTTGTCTCAAGGGCAATACTAAAATACATTGAACCATAACCTTAACTCTATTGCATAGTTAGCTAGAAATAACGAAATTTTAATCACGCTATTTGTAAATTAAAAATTTCATCTTTTTTAATGGAATTTTAAAACGCAACTTGCACGCTATGAAGGGTCGCGTTTAACACTGTACACCAATGGCGTTATCAGCCTGCAACCCTGAACTTCTTAGAAATACAGAGAAATCCCTTTTTTTCTTTATGAATGAATGACTAATTTCTAAATAATTTTTCTTTTCTTAAACCCCTCCGGGCCTCAGGGCGTTACATTAATTTAATTTTCAAGATAAGTGTCTACCAAAGCCCATAGGCAATTGCATCATCTTTAAGCCATCCTTTACGCCTTAAATTCACTTCATACTTAAACTGAAATTTAAAGAAAAAGATATTCTCACGGTGGTGACTGGTATCCACGATGTTAAAGTTCAATGGCCCTAACTTTTTTCTCACTTACTTACTTGAAGTTGAAATCAAATTCACGACTTTTTTTATATTATATTCAACTATACATAGACCCTTTATCAATCCCAATTTAACTGTACAGTACGTTCAAAGCTAAGATTCGTATATTTTTAACTAGGAATCCAATCTAAACTTAGATTGAACTGTTTGAACTACCCTATTATTAGGATGAGCTTATTATATCATCCCTTTATTTCAATTGAGAAAAAAACGAGGGGACAGTCACTCGGCGTAATCTGTGTGCATTATGTATCACACGTAATAGGAGTAGAGGCAAATGGAAAGTGAATAGCCCCTCGTAGACATTTGCCTTAGGCAAAAAAAAAATAAAAAATAAAATATTGGATAGACTCCAGAAAATGTAATATACATCGAAATATATACTTAACTCTAATTACATGTATAGTTAATATCAATTAAGATCAAATTATCGCCTCGTATCTTGTATGGGAGCGCTAAATATTTCAACACATTTTTTTTTTAATTTTTTTTATTTTATATTTAAAGTGGAAGGGAAATATTTTATAATTTTAAAAATTAATTTAATTTATTCCTAGATCAGATCAGGTGACGTACTGAATATTTCAACACTTTAAATGAAATTTTATATTTAAGCCTCAAAGTGACAGGAAATTTTTATATTAATTAAATTTTAAATAAATAATTTCTGAAGCCCCGTGATAATAATATCACATGATCAAAAGACCCACCCAACCTGGCCTTATTGCGCAAACATAAACCTTAAAAGGGTACCCCAAATTTATTCCTAAATCACCCTAAAATTTATTAAGTTAAAATACATAATTTTTTTTTTTGGTTTGAAACATTGCAAAATCACATCAATTACTTTTATTACGGGTTGTTTTGCACTGCTAACATACCGTACGTACAAGCAGTTTTAAGCATAACCCGCGAAGTATTGATTAAATATATTGATTAAAATTGCCCAGGGAAGAGCTAGCTAGCTAGCCTGGGCGGCATGCAATAGGACTTTGTAGAGAAAGGCGGCAAGGCGCCTTATGGTTGGTTATGGATTTTAAACATACAATATTTACAAGTGCAAAAAAAAAACAAGAAAAAATTGTCATATCCCACGCAAAAACTTAACAGGGAGTGGGTAGTATCCTAATGTATTTTTAGCTTTAAAGCTGAGCCAACAATAACCCCTCTTCCAAAAACAAATTTGCATATTAAGAGATGAAAATTAAAATTTTTAAAACATACCCAAAGCCTTCATGAAATCCTCAAAGTTCTCGCTATCAACAAGCTTCCATCTTCCAGTGATTTCCGTCATGATTACGATTGTATTTAACAATGTTGTCTAGCGATTACAATAAGTTCCGTCCGGGTTCGGTGCTGGCTAGCTAGCTTATGGATGGGTCTGGGTCTGGTTCTGGTAGTAGAGTACTTGCAAGGAAGTGTAGTACAACAGGCCAGCCAGGAGAGAGAAATGTGATGTGAACCCCCAGGCTCGAGCTGAGATATTTAAGGGACGGTTTTACTTCACCGCCATCTGATAGAAGCCGGTGTCTAGTTTTTTTTTGATCTGATATGGATTAGTTAAAAAGTTTAGAAGTGGATAAAATGTTGCAGGTGGAAAAATTAGATAATAAAAATTACTTATTATAAGTATGGAGCTATGGATCTTTGATTAATTAATGTATCTTTATTTAAATTACTTCGTTCTTATCGATTATTTTATAATTAAATGCTTGAAATTAATTGGTTTTGCATCCATATGTTATATAGCGAAATCCGGCTTGACATTACCTAATGAAATACATTTTGTTTCTGTAAAGACTAAAGACTGGCCCAAATTAAGGGCGATGTTCTTTTAGCGAACGATTTTGAGTCGAAAATGTAACTTCTATCTCCATTTTGCCGTTTGAGTTATAATTATAACGTTTTAGGGATGACCCCTTATTTAAATAAGCATAGTCTGCTGATCAGTTTCTTAATTAAGTTTGAGGGGTCATCCGTAAAATACTATAATCAATCTTAACTCGAAAACGGTGACCCGGACAACAAAATGTCATATAGATAATAGAAATTGCATTTTCGACTCAAAATCGTTCAACCAAAGAACATCCCCCTTAATTTATGTCAGACTTTCCAGATACACCCCGTATAATTTTAATTTTAACCTTAACCTATCCCTAAAAGAGTGCTAACCAAATTTAACCTAACCATAAGGTTATGGGGTTCAGGTTGCAGTCTTATTATCCCCGAAAAGTTAATTTTCCGCGACTTTTTCTTAAGACATGTAGATCTATCTTTCTTATATCCTTCCTTTTCTATTATCAGTTTGAAGGGGCAAATACGAGGCACAGTAGTACAGTTTCTAGCCAAGCCTATAGCCTCTACATTCTTAAATTAAGATGAAAAGTTTGGAGTGTATATACGTAATGGTACTTGAAATAGAAAGAGGCCTTGGCTCTTAATTCATCCGGAGTGGTTATATCACGTGTATATTACGTCTAATATTATAGATCTAAAAAATTTCTTCGCCAAAGATAAAATAGGCACTAAAGGGCAGGTGAAATACCCTTTTTTCAATATTACTTGAAAAAAATTCTATTCACAACGTTATGGAAAGGGTGGTACCAAACAAGAAGTAATATCTAGTTTAGTAGGGAGAAGGTATAAATTCGCGCCACATTTCCAGCTTTATCTCCTGTCCAAACGTATAGGTCCGGAGTTAATCCCTGCCTCTAAATTACAACCAGCCAGCATCTCATTGGTTCTTGAAAACTCACGTCAGTGCGAGGCGAATGAGGAAGGAAAATCACGTATTTTCCGACTGAGGAGAGGCAGCGAAATAGCCCGGCCTCCTTTTACGTCCCCCCTTGTATTTTGAAAGGGGGACTGGGACTATGGCGCGCGAATACTTAGGTATCTTATACCTTCTCCCTAGTAAACTAGATATCGCTTCTTGGTGGTACCAAGACCCTTTTTCGACCTATATTTTATGTTTTCTTCATTTATAGGTAAAATTGCAACTATGAGTTTATTTTAATAAAGGCAAGACCTTATGATAGAGTAAAACGATCTAAGCCTAAAAAACGTTTGGGGGCCCCTGTATGGTATGTCTCAAATGTCAAAAAAACAACCTCTATACATAAGCCTCCGTCTTAAGTTATTCAAGCTTTAGTGGTTCGAAGATTAAGTATATTTTCTGTACCAGACGAAGTTTGGACTTTTGAAATGTGTCAGGCAACCTCTATCACAGACACTTTTAGTGCTATGTAGTTGACTCGTGCACTTATTCAATAAATATTGTTTCAGCAGCTTAGAAAATAACAAATACAACTTTTTTTAAAAACACTTTGGTACCAGCTGATTCGTTAATTTTGCTATTGCGTTTAGACATACTTATCTTGATTTTTTTTCAACACGTAGCCATCTTAGAAAATGGCTGCCATAAATGTACAACACTTCCTAACTTAATAAACGTCAGCGTAATTTTACACGGACAAAGCTACTAATAGACTATAGTACTTTATCGGAAGTTCGGCTCTTAGACGATATAAGCTTTATAATCTTTTGTTCAAGGGGGCTTAAGGGATATTGATTTTCAGCTAGAGTTATTTTTTCAGACACTAATACTTATATTGTGTGTGTATATGTATACATATATATAAAACCATAAAATGTACATACATATACCTTTATGTTTTCCTCTCAAGTTAATTTCATGGAATTATCCATTACATTTAAGGCTTTTCTGGTGAGTTTTTAAATATTTCTTTTAATTGACTTCAATTAAAAGAAAACCATAATTTAAATTGCATTTTAGACATAAACCATCATTTAAACACGGATCTTATAAACGCCTGGGGACGGGAAAACTGTTAAACTGGACGCTGTTGTCAATACCTGGAATACATATAGCTACTAAGAATGATTGCGCACCCATATATCCCATGTTAATTAATTTCTATACGGGTTTGTGGGTCGGGTTTGAGAACTTAGTATCCATCACGCCTGATAATTCTGACGTCTTCTTTCTAATTGTAATTTCATTGGTTGGTGGTAGCAAAGTGTGGTGGGGCGCTCGTGCAAGGTGCAGCTGTCTCCGCGAGGTAAAATTCGCCATACATAATGATTAGTCTAGCTATAGCTCTTCCCCACAAAATGTGCTTAGATACGTTGATATTTGAGAAAATAGGGCTACACAATGATTCCTAGTAGGTGTATGCATTCCTCAATATACATCACTATACGTCCGCTTTAGAAATATACAAAGTCCATTATTTAAAACAAGATTTATTCAGCTATTTTCTAGGAAGTTTTTCAGACTTTTAAAATTTTCGTGATTAAGTACCATTTTCCGTTTCATTCCATTTATTGTTTTGTTAATTGTTGCCTGTTGTTTCAATATTTCAGAAGGAACAAAATACAATACTAGGATGCACCTGTACATAAGTTACCTATAGTGTCATTACTTGATGTAAGTACGGTTACAAATTATATGGTATAGTCTAAGAGAAAGGGCACCAAAATTTTAAAAAATGTTTCCACCTAATTTTGGGCTTAGTTTAAGTAATCCATCTTATTAAATGAAATAAAGGGGAGGGGGTTTCTTATTCGATGATTATGTTATGAACTAATTTCCATTTACGACGACCTGACCAATGAATGAGTAGCTGCAGGTGACGTCACGTCAGTGAGGAGTGATTTTTTTTGACGAGTTTTCAGTATTCATTAGACAATTGAATATATTCGTTAACATAAATCGTAAAAATATATAAAGTAATATAATAAAAACTTAAACTATAAAAAATTCTACACGCAATTCTAAAAACTTAATTATTATTTTTTTTCTTTTTGGTTTAAAAACTAAATTAACTATTCAGGTATATTATATAATATATCACAATCTACTATTTGCATCCGTGTTTATCACAACTCCATTTCCGTTTGTTTCCCTGGTTCCTCCGTTTTGATTGGTTAATGAATTTCCGTTTTCCGTCAGGGTATTGGTTAGATTTTTAAGTATTTCCGGTGACGGTGTTGTTAACGCTTGTTCCCCCACAAAAGACATGTTGACGACGCCTTTGGACTTTGCGTCATCACCTTTGGAATCGGTCTATTTTAATTAAAAAAAGAATAAAAGAAGCGAGAATGTAATTAGGACAGACGGGAACAATAGTTATTATCTTCTGTCTAGACGGTAGATATAAGATTAGATTTTTTTAATTGGGTTATAATGATTAAAATAAGTTTAAATTATTAGTCATACTCGGGGAAAATATGATGCGGTTTAGTTAAAATAGTTTAGCTTATAAGGTTATTATTATTAAACTATTTTGGCCAACTGCTAATGACTCATATATTTGATAACTTCCTGATTAGTTATTAAATATATGTTGTGCACTAAGAGATAGAGAAATTTCCTTCCCCCCTTTATGAACTTTAACCGCATGTGCTTCAGGGTTGTTAGAATTTTGTGACTCTAGCATCTCGGGTTTGTTTGGAACTGAATCGAGCAGAACTACGAGTTTTTTAGTAACTTTTGTAGATAGCGGTTGAATTGCAATAGGAAATGTCTGACAACACTTGTAAACGTACTACCTATATTGTTATCAATTAGTGATAGACCTTTTAACGGTTTTTTTTTGAGATAATAAAATTAATTTTAGTTTAGAATTTATGGGCCATCTAGCGGTACCTTATTGAATTTATTTGAAAATCTTACGATAATTAAGTGCTGTAGTTCCAAATTTTTGGACAGGAATGACGGCATCCATTTGAATAGACCACGTGCAACTGGACTGATTAGTTTAGGTGAAAAGTCGCCCTCTTTTGCTCTACCTGCAAGAAGTAATTTTTTAGGGGAAATACGACTAAAATTATAGGTTAGTTTATGGATTCATATAGAGCCGATTATGATCTCCAAAATAGGCCAAATTAGACCAAAATCGGACTAAAATTAAGAAAGATACGTTCGAAAGAAGTAGATAAAAGCATAATTTCCATAGGACTTTGAGTGATGAATCAGTATAGATATTACGTAAAACTGTTATCGTTATGTTAATTTTGTATATATTATATTATGGAGCTGATAATGATCTCCAAAATAGGCCAAATTAGGCCAAAATCAGACCAAAGATAGGGAAGTTTTGGATACATGGTTAGTATTTGAAGTAGTTGAACGTTACCTGATAGCATGCTAACAGCGAGTCCAATTAGACAAGTTGCAACGGCACCGAATGCGCTGTACCACATATATGACATTCGGTATAATGGGAATATGTCCTCTCTACGGTTAATTTAAAGTTTATTAGGCCCGAAATTAGTTTATAGCATTAAAAGTACTGAAGAATTAACTTACTCTGGTGGTATGATAGTACTGTTGTAGTAGGATTTTCCAGTAGCGTTTTGAAATAAATCTAAACAACCATCTATTGAAAATGGAGCCTTGGGGTTGTAAGGCTTGTTAACGAAGGCACCAAATCCCACCCATAAGGATAAGGACAATCCACTTAAGACTCCAATACCAGCACCCTGAAATCAACGAAATTAGTTTAAATTAAATTAATTTAATTGCAATTTCAGATTCTAGTATCATTTTTTAATTAATTAGCTTACCAAGCTATTACCCCATGGGAAAAACATTCCAAATGTGAACAGGCCTAATAATGGACCACCTATCATGCCGAATATACTTAAAGCAGCCTGAAAAATATTTTAGTTTAATTATGATTTTAGTTCATTTTAAATTATTTATTAATAAATTTACCTGTAAGACATTTCCAAGTTGTTGAGCTACTAAAACTAATATGATAGCGATGATACCGTACAAAACCGCTGGAAAATGAGATAATTTAATATAATTTAAGCTTAATTACGTTTTAATTAGCTTAATTACCGAGTAATTTGGTAATTCTAGTGGCCCAAACGTCCGAGATATCTTTAGTGTACAAGGTTTTGACACCATCTTCAAAAGTTACCGCCGCCATTGAATTTACACCAGACGAAACGGTGCTATTAAATTAATTGAAATTACTATCTTAATTGATTTTAATTAATATTAAATTTAAATTTAAATACCTTAAAGCGCCGCTAAAAATTCCTGAAACGAATAGACCGGGTAGTCCAGGAAATTCTCCGAGAGTTTCCATGACAAATAACGGGAATAGCTTTAAATATTTTAATTAAATTTAAATAAAGTTAATTGAATTAAGGGTAATCAAAGATTGAAAGTAAATACCTGGTCTGAAGCTACGACTTGTTTAGATAAAATTGGATCGCAATCGTGAAATCGTGCGAAAATAATCATACCAGCTATGCTAGTTAGTAAGATAATCGCTATTAATCCTGGTAAATTAATCCAAATTGCCCTGGAAATAATTAAAAATTAGAAACTTTAAATTTAGTGTAATTAAGAACTATTAATTACGATCGAGCTTTTTTGAGTGACGGTAGAGTTAGGTATCTTTGAACCATCGTCTGATTAACGCCATAAATGGCTACCCATGTGAAGTAACCTCCAATTATTAAATTCCAAACTGTGTGACGTGTAGCGGGATTAGTGTCAAAACTGGAAAAGAAAAAACATTTTTTATATATTAGTTTCATATTCCCTTTGTTGTAGTTTTGGGTCGAGGGGTTAACCACTCCGGTTCCCAATAATCGCTACATTTTCATATCTATGCATATTGAAATTATCATTATGTTATCTTTTTCTGAAATCATGAAATTTATTTTAATTTCAGGTCGTTATTTGATCGAATGACGTCATGGTTTAAATTTCTTCGATGGGCCACGTTTGGCCATCAGCGAGGGATCAAGATTTTGGCGGTCCAGTGCACGCCAGCTGCACGGAGGATCGCGGGAGCCAGTCGTGTTATAGTCGACTAAAATGACGTCACGATGGTTTCCGAACGCGTAGTTTTTCCTGGTTTTTTTTAAATCGGGTTACTCGAACAAACTTTGAACTTTGTGTGAACTTTCAATTTCGCGACGCGGTTTAATAATTACTTTTGAATTTCACGCGATTTAAGTTATCTGCGAGTTCATCGGGACACCAAAACGAGTGAGTACCAAATATTTTGTCATGCGCGCGTATTAACAAGCATACATGTCAGAGCGCTGCGTCCCATAGTCCATTTCCCTATTCTGCGAATCTTGAAGTGCGCATTAATAAAGTTTGAGGTCAGAGCGCTGCGTCCCATAGACCCTTACCCTATAGTCTGCGAATCTTGAGGTGCGCATAAACAAAGTTCGAGGCCAGATCTTGAGGTGCGCATTAACAAAGTTTCAGGTCTGCAGAGCGCTGCGTCCCATAGTCCCTTACCCTAATCTGCGTCACCTGATCTTCGAAGGGCCACGTTCGGCTATCACCGAGGGATTATCTACTTCAAACTCTGTGTGAACTTAACGCGAGTTACGGTTATCTGTTTCGAACATTGTGTGAACTTAACGAGAGTTACGGTTATCTGTTTTGAACATTTTGTGAACTTGACGCGAGTTACGGTTATGTACTTCGAACTTCGCGTGAAATTTCAGTTTCGCGAGTTACGGTTATCTGTTTTGAACGTAGTGTGAACTTTGAGTTTCGCGAGCTACGGTTATCTGTTTTGAACGTAGTGTGAACTTTGAGTTTCGCGAGCTACGGTTATCTACGAGTCCATCAGGATACCAAAAATAATTTAGTAAGTATATCAAATCAAGTATTAACAAACTTTCAGGTCCCTTACCATAATCTGCTAATATTAATGTCACGTGATCGTGGCGATTTAATTTAGTAGCGAGTTTTTTTTTTTTTTTTTTTTGGAGTGGCTAGCCTCTCGGGTAAAATTAAAGGGATAGTGGCGTTATACTTGAATAATTCGACTCTATTATGTTCGTAGTTAATTCTCCAAACTTCTTTCATTCCCCCCGCGTCGCTGGAACCTTTAATTACGACGATAAACATTGAAGTAAACATCATCGTGATTTGAAATAAATCTGTCCAAATTACGGCTTTTATTCCACCCTAAATTAAAATTAAGTTAATTTAATTAGATCGAGTTTAATTCTTCTAAATTATTTACTTACAATTGACGTGTAGAATGTGCAGACAATTCCCAGTGAAAGTACAGAAAACCAGACTCCAATGCCAGTAACTAAAATTAAGAAATTAATTATATAATTCTTTGTTTAAAATTATAATTAAGTGGTGTTTAATTTTACCTTGAGATAAAGCCAATGCGGGGGCGTAAAGTACTATAGCCATATAAATCATCTGTACATAAATTTAATTACTATAATTAATTTAATTGAAGCTAATTAGTAATGCATTAATTACCATTTGTAGTGAAAATATAACAGAGGCCAAACTTCTTATACGACGGTTGAAACGCAGCTCTAAATACTGGAAAACAAAATTCCAAAATTATAATACTATAATAATACCATAATTGTTAGGAAAACATCCTATAAAGTCCTATAATCCTGAGAAGTACGTCCCATAAAATTCTATAATCCTGAGAAAAACGTCCTTTTTAGAAAATATCCTATAAAAGCCTATAATTCTGGAATAAAGCCCCGTAAAATTCTATAAATCTGTAAATCTGGAATAAAGTCCTATAAAATCCTATAATTCTGAAATAAAGTCCTATAAAATCCTATAATTCTGAAATAAAGTCCTATAAAATCCTATAATTCTGAAATAAAATCCTATAATTCTGAAATAAAATCCTATAATTCTGAAATAAAGTCCTATAAAATCCTATAATTCTGAAATAAAATCCTATAATTCTGAAATAAAGTCCTATAAAATCCTATAATTCTGAAATAAAGTCCTATAAAATCCTATAATTCTGAAATAAAATCCTATGATTCTGAAATAAAGTCCTATAAAATCCTATAATTCTGAAATAAAGTCCTATAAAATCCTATAATTCTGAAATAAAATCCTATAATTCTGAAGAAAAGTCCTATAAAATCCTATACTTTTGAAGAAAAGTCCTATACAATCCTATACTTTTGAAGAAAAGTCCTATAAAACCCTATACTTTTGAAGAAAAGTCCTATAAAATGCTATAATTCTGAAGTAAAGTCCAATAAAATCCTATAATTCTTTAAATAAGTTATATAAAATCCTATAATTCTGGAATAAAGTCCTATAAATCCTATCATTCTGGAATAAAGTCCCATAAAATCCTATATTTTCTCTAAAAAATCGAACATTTTTCTTTAATACATTTCCGAATTCGATTTGGCAAGGCCCTATAGGTCAAATTTTCCTCCATCAAAAGATGCATATATGCCATTTAATGTTAATTGAGAATTAAATCGGATATATTATAATTCCTAATCCATCTTTAGTTATTAATATCTTCGTACTATTGTGCAACACAGAATAGACGACGACAAACTCTTTCTTTATATAAATTATACAATGAATACAAGGTTATTAATCTTTTCCTATATTGAGACTTTTGACAGCTCAATAAATTAATTGAAAGATTTCCTTGGATCTCCCCCGAATCGCCCCTCCCCCCTTGTAACCCTGATGAAACGACACATTGAAGAGATCGTTATGAATTCAATTATTATCCAATAATACTTCACCAAAAGAAATTTTTTAAAACTTATAGCTCATCTTTTAATACACCGGTATATTCTTAATTCGTCTTTGGCGATTTTATTTTTTTTAAATTTTTTTATTACAAGAGTTAATTTATAATTAAGGAAAGTTCGTGATAAAGTTTTCCTATTCGCTAGACGTGGCCAGAATTATTTATTTATCAATTAAACCAGAAGTGAGATGAGACTAGAAGTACTGCATGAGCTAATCAAATTCTTCACTCGGCGAAAGTGAATATTCTTGATAACACAAGAACGGTTGGCCCTCTAGTAGCGGTTTCTGAATTTTCCCTCCAAAACGTGAGACGCTCGCGGTGGTAGACGGCCGAACTAGATTCAAGCAGCCGCGTCCGTGTTTCGCCGCTTTAGGTTGAGGGGAAGGGGGTAAGAAATTTTTTGGAACTAGACCAATTTTTTTCTCTCTAGCGTAGGCACGATTTAAGCGGCGTAAAATCCTCAAATTTGTTCACTAATGCCAGGATCTATTACCATCACTTCTAGTCTCATCTCACTTCTGATTAAACGGAAGTAGATTAGACAGGAACCCAAGTGGTAAAACCGTATTTGTAAACCGCTCTTACTTTACTTCGGTTGATTTATTTTTGCCTAAACCTGACCTTGCGTCAGTCTAACCTAACCATTTATTCAAACAACCCTATTTAGAAGTATTCTAAAGTTCAAAAAGGATATATACAGTCACTAGGAAGTATTGTGTAGCACCATTTTCCTAAATTTTGTAGGAAGGGCTAGTCGAATAATTTTGTGTGACGAATTTTACCTCACCAATAATCTATCTTGCTGAACTTTAATTTAATATACTTTCATCCGCTGTATCGTCCTTTTCGGTCCGCTGTATCGTCCTGGCTCTCCTCGGTCCCTTAAGTCTCGCGCCCGTGGTTACCCTGGGGTTTTTTTTGTGTTTATTTTTGCTATGATTTATTTTTGTTCTTGCTATGATTTGTCGTTATTTTTGCTATGACTTGTTTTTATTTTTGCTCCGATTTGTCTTTATTTTTGCTCCGATTTGTTTTTATTTTTGCTATGATTTTTATTTTTTTTGCTACGATTTGTTTTCATTATTTTATTACACTATTTCTTTTTTATTTATTTTTAGTTCCTTTGTACGTGTTCTGTTTGTAATTTTGTACCTACTCCCGTATTGTATCTTGCCTCTTGTGTCATGGAGGGGGGTCGTACCCAAGCCCTGGTGGCTTCACGACCCTATCCCTCGAGCCTTGTTAAATAAATAAAATAAATCATTAAAGGTTTAACACGAGTACACCCATGGCATGTATTACGACATATTTAGTATCTTTATTCGTTTGTAGCATTGTCAAAATATTAATAAAAGAGGCCACACGTGGTTGAATCTTCAAACCTTGGAAAAAAGGTTTTGTAAGACAATTGTCAAAAAAAAAAATACATTTTGAAGATCACGGCCTTCTAAAATCCCGCCCTTGACACATTATGCCGGTATTTTCAAGTACTCGTAACATTTCTAAGTATACCTTCAATAGATGTAATTAGATTTCAGCAGTCTAAATTTGTTGTTAACTATACTAAACTACATCGGTGTTTGGTGAAAGCAAGAAGTGATATCTAGTTTATTAGGCAGAAGGTATACGATGCCTAAGTAGTCCCAGTCTCCCTTTCGAAATACAAGGGGGGACGTAAAAGAAGGCCGGGCTATTTCGCCTCTCATCAGTCGGAAAATACGTAATTTTCGTCATTCGCGTCGCGCTGATGTGAGTTTTCAAGAACCAATGAGGAGATGCTGGTTGTAATTTAGAGGCGGGGATTAACAGTCCGGACCTACGTCTTTTGGACTGGAGATAAAGCTAGAAATGTGGCGCGAGTTTATACCTTCTCCCTAGTAAACTAGATATCACTTTTTGGTGAAAGCTTTCAAGGTAGAGCAAGCTTGGGATGATACGTGGTGGAGGAAATAAATTGTATCTAGATACTATATTTAAATTCGAGGTCATATAAATATAATGTCAAATTCTAAGGTTGATTTCGAAATCTCCTAAGCCTATTTTTGTCGGGTTTTTTTCTCATGTATTGAAAGATATAAACACGGAATTGTTTTTACATTTCGGAGAGACATGCTTTTGAAATTATAATTTTCCGATTTTCATAGTTTTGTTTTTAAAGGGAGCCTTAAGTCTGGAACTCTGGAGAGTTCAAAACAATTATATTCCCTTTAGAATTAGGCGAGGGGCTAATCACTGTCACGTTTTTGAACAGTTTAATGATAGTAAAACGTTACAAATGAACTTAAATAAGAGGGTTTACGTGTAGGATAATTTTTCCGCGGGCTACAATAGAGTTTGTTTGAATATATATCTAACAACCCCTTTAGCTCCGAATCTAATAGAAAATAATGTTACCAGGAATTCATACAGTTACTAGGAATCATGGTATATCCCTTGTTAATTTCACGCGGGTTTTGGGGGCCGGCCTTGAGAACTTTGTATCCTGCACGCCGGCCTCATAAGAGGCCCAACCAACAAATCTTTTGAATGAATTTTTATAACGGCTCAGATCTTGAGCTCGGGTTTTGAGGTGAGAAAGGGATAACCTGAGTGGCTTGATTTTGCCATGCACAGAACCCGTTTTACCCCCAAGAGTCAGACTCTAAACCAATCAGAAAAATAAGAGATTTATTTTCTTCGCTCAACGACAGATGGTACTACAGTCAACTTTGTTAGTCACGTGATCCTATCCCTTAGATGGAGAGACGAGACCAAGCCAACTTGTTTATTTTTTGGTTGGGTCTTTCTAACTGCCATTTAATTGGTTGGTAAGAGGCTCAGGCAAGCGCGCAAGGCGCAACGAGATGGATTATTAGCGAGGTACATCGTCATACATTTCCCGCCAAAATCCGCCTAGATATGTTGAATGAAAATTGCTCACAATAATTCCTTTTAACTGTATGCATTCCTAATGTTATAATGGACTGTAATTGAGTTTAAAACAAGAAGTACTGTAATTAGGATGACCCTATTTTCCATTTTCCATCTCGCTCATAATTGTATTTAGCTACAATGGCATGGCATTTCCCGGTTTGCCTAATGGTTCAAATACTCATCCATTTACTGTAAAAGTTAAGATCTATTTGAATAAGAATGATTGACTTTATTTTATCAACTTCAATTTCTTAATTTCTATTTCAATTTACTTAAACGCAAACTGAATTAATTATTTTGCACTCAATTTACCCAACTAACCTTGATTATTGGCTAATGTTTTGAAATTAAAGAAGCTGGTAGGTGTTTCCCCGTATTACGGATGTACACGTCGTACTGGGTTACATAAATGATATTTAGGGGATGTTCAAACAAAGTTAATTCTCCTTTTTTTATTCATTCTTTTGAAAAATGTTACGAAAATAATTTGGGTAATTTTTCATAGGCGATAACTCGACCCATTTTTTTATTTTATTTAATTTTTCTAACGTATTGAAATTGACAGGAAAGGGTTAGGATTTTAAAACTAAAGTTTTACGTAATATTTTAACGTTTCTTTTTTTTTTTCTACTAGACAAAATTTTCGGTTTTGACTTTATCAAAATTTTGTATGATCCTGTTCGCACTATCATTGCGTTTTAGAATAATGTTACTATACAGGGTGCTGTGAAAAGGGTGGTAGACCCGACGTACAGTGGGTTCTATGAGCTATTTGAGTCAAAAATAATGTTAATTTAATTAAGGGGTCATTGTTAAAACACTAAAATCATACATTGTAAACGGTATCCTTTAGGTCAAAATGTCATCGAACATTTTCGATCCAAAATTTCCCCACCCAGTACTACTAGTGTTATAAATTTCTGATTCCCCGTACTTCAGTTCTACCACCCGTATAATATTTGAAGTTTGTGTCTGTAGTCCGAACGCAACCTTATCCCACTGACCTTATTAATAATTCTTGATAGATTGATTATTTTAATTAAGCTTACCTCATAAGCGCTGGTCAATTGCAAATCGAAAAATGTCGGCAAGTACAGATAAGCAGCCGCTGGTATAACCAGAAAAAATGATAACACTATCACGACGTACTGAGTTCCATAATTGTACATTTCGGCGGGAGTACCTAAATTTAATTAAAGTGTTAAGTAATTAAATCGTTTTAAGCGTAATATGAGCTTCAAATTAAGCCAAAAAACGTCAAAATCGGTCCATAATTAACAAAGTTATAAACGAATTTAAAAAACAATTTAACGATATACAAAATGAAAAATATTTATAACTTCGTTAATTTTGGTTGGATTTTGATGAACTTTGGCTTATTTTGAAGCTAATTAAAAATTAACGCACCTAATAAGGTAATTGCTGATATAAACGAAGCCAAAATTGAGGTAGCTACTGGGAAAACGCTCATGGATCGATTTCCCATTAAAAATTCATTCGTTGAATTTTGTTTACCGCCACTACAGGCATGGTAAATACCAATACCGGCTGATACGGCCAAAATTAATATAAAAACCACATAATCCACGGTACCGAACTCGGGTTTTAAATTAACCACGTTCATAACTTCTTCCGTCAAAATTTCGATAATGGAACTTAAAGTCGTAGTCATTTTAATAAGTTAAATTATATTTAATCTATGATATATTATATTAAATTATATTATGTTATCGTATTAGATATAATATAAACTTCTTCGAACTGTCCATTTGTAAGAAGAAAAAAAATGAAGTACAAACGTTTTTAAGGTATGACTGTGGCATGCGATGTCCGAGAGACAACTGAGAAATTAACCCGTATGTCTCAGGTAGATAACTAAATATATTTTCAAACTCACCTCACGCGTGTATCTCATGCTAGACTCTGGCACGTTTTTGAATAAATTTCAAAGGGTTCCACCTTGAAAAATCTAGAGAAACCTTTTATTTTATTTATTTATCTATTTTTTTTTTGAAGCTTAGAAAAAGTTTCTCCCTGTTTTTTGAAATTGATGATTATTATGATGGCTTGGACATACAGGGTGTTAAAAAAAGGGAAGGACCAAAATACATGAGTGGGATGGTGAATCAGGATTGCCACAGTACCTGGAAATCCTGGAAAAGTCAGGGAATTTAAAAATGGACCGAAAAGGTCAGGGAATTTAAAAATGGACCGAAAAGGTCAGGGAATTTTAAAGTTTCAGCAAAGTCAGGGAAAAGTCAGGGAATTTGATTTTAGTCGGTAAAATTTCTGGGGATGTCTTTATTGAAAGAGTAATGAAATTTTCTCCTCATCCTCTCTTAACACAGAAAACTCTAGAGCAATCCTTAAAAATGTCTAGAATTGTTTTTGTAAAGTAAATGCTCTCTGAAAAAATCTCTTAGAATGTTATTTATAGTTAAAATGTTTCTTAATCATTTTGGTGCAACAAACACATTGGAAAACTTAATGTAGAGAGTTTATTTAATTATAAGCACTTAAAACGTGATGTAAACATTTACGCTTTCGGCCTAAAAAGGTCAGGGAAAATCGAAGAAAAAAGTCAGGGAATTTGGTTCTGAAAATTCCGTGGCAACACTGTGAATCTATGGGAAATCAATTTTGAATAGAAAAAGTTCTATACTTCTATGATAGAGTTTGACCTATGGGACACCGTCTTCAAGTTGCGAACATTGGAGTACTGTGACCCATTTAAATTTAAGTACAAAACTGAATTACTATTATTGCTAATTTAATTATGGGATTTTCCGTAAAACACTCAAATGTTCATAACTTGTTTAGAGTTGTTCCTTTGCTTCAAAGTATTGTAGAAGTTACATTTTCGCCTCAAAATTGATTTCCCATAGAACCAACTGCACTTTGGTTCAACTACAGTTTTTTATAGCACCCTGTATAATTCCAAAATTCACGTGAAACTAAAATAAACATTGAATTGAAGTATAGGCTTCAAAACGGAAAATATCGAAACGTCAATTATTGCTAAAGTTTGTAGGAAGTAATGAAGTTATTTTCTTCAGAATTAAATGACAAATTAACCAAATTTGATTATTATTTCATGGAAATTAAGATATTATCAAATGGGGGAATGATTAGGCTTTGTTTTGTGTAGTAAGAATTCATAAAAATTCATGGGAGCAAGTGTGTAAATATGTAAATATTGACTTAGAAACGGAATATTTAAAAATATTACAAACATTTTAAGGAAGTTATTAAACCTTTTTTGGGAATTAATAACAAAGCAAAAAAACTTAATTATTCATTCATTCATTTAAATCATGAGTCCTGGAAAATCATCTCAAATAAATATTTGGTGTTACAAAATTATCATTAATTTTCAAAATATATTTATTTAAAAATTAAAATTGTTATTAATTTTTTCATGTTCTCCGAGCTTTCCTTGCCGTAATGAATTTATTCATGATGACATAAAATTACTTCATAATTTCTTTACAATAGTCGCAACTTTGAAAAGCCACTAAATCTATCTCTTAAATGGTTTTTCTCTGTAACATATAATGACATTCTTAGATTGTAACTAAGTGTATAGAGCGTTATCACATCTTTTTAATCAAATATTGATGTTTTGGGGGCTTAAATGCTGCTAGTAAAACTGGATTATTTTGTAGAGAGGGAAGGGGAGGGTAGGCCCTATATAAAAAGCTAGAGAGAGAAAGATTTTTAACTCTTTGAGACCCGAAAAATCTCACGGGTCACAACATTACGTACAAGAATACAAGTTATATATAATTTACCTGTACATGATTGCTACCTTTTGAGTTGCGCGGAAAAGAAAAAACCGGGAAATTTTCTCAATTGTGTCGCAATAATGTTCAATTTTCAAACTTGAAATGACAGCGGTTGCCCATTACTCAAACAGGTTTATTATAACAAATTTAACTCATTCTTGGCATGCAAAATAATTTATAAAACATTCTTTATCGGCCTAATGTGGTAAAAAAGGTGAAAACGTGTGTTTCCGTTTGAATTTATTATAAATTTCCATGAATATTGACTTATTCGAACTACCGCATATTCTCCCTAGTTTTGTATTAATTCTTGGTTGTCTTAGGAATGCTTATTTTCTATACTATAATTAAGTTTTATTACCTCTAACTTGACCTTTTTACCTTGACACAATATTAGTCTTATCTAATTTTAAAATTATAGGGCTTTTAAAGGATCTATCTCTATACAAAGATTAGCATCTGAAATAGTATAGTCCCTATTTGAATATAATGCCTAATTTTTTAAACATACACTAAGCTAAGTTTTTGTTTAAATTGCCAACCGAGCGTTTAGATAAGAGTTAATGACGGAAATAAGCTCTAACGCGTATATTAAAAATTTCAAGTCGTTTATCATCCTGCGCTACTGTTTTGACGGATTTTTTTAAGACCATTGTTTGTTAATTTTGATAAATTCAAGGTTTTTCTCTTTATTTCTTGTTTTCTTATTGACTCAGGCATGCTTTTAAACGACACTTATGTAAATTACTTTAAATATAACCCTCCAAACCGCGAATTATACGAAATTAACCTCTGTAATTTCCCGCCTTTTTTCTTGAGAATCCTGTTAGCAAGCGATGTTATCTTCTTGTAGGGCTTAATACACTCAAAGGCAAAAGGGTGCCGCATCATAATATAAACTGAAGGAACTGCTAGTTTCAAATAGACCAAATAGGTGGCAGCACGTTCTTTACATTTTGAATAATTTAGTCTAGTATCGTCTGCTACGCAGCAACGAAACTTGTTGTGTGTGTTGGTTTTTGAAGTTTTCGGTTTAATTTAAAGTAATATGTTAATTATATCGAGAATAAGTGTTAAATTAAACGGTAGTTTATCAAATACTTCGCGGTTTAGTTCATCGAAACCCATAAACATCAAAAATAAATTTAGATTCGCCCAGCAAGATAATGAAAGTGAAGTTAATAAAAGTGAGCCAAGGCTTAAGGAGGAAAATGCACGTGTTAGGGTTAAGAAACGCGCTAATTTTGAAAGTTTTGAAACCGATGATTTATTGAAAGTTGCTGATGAACATCGCGCACAGGCTGAACGTTTGTTTCAAAATAAAGATAAAGTTTTAATTCAACCTACAAAGAAAGATGGGGAGTTAAAATTTCTTAAACGCAGTTTAAAGGCTCAATATCAAGGTTCAATTTGTGAAAATGGAGAGATTTTGTTTGGTGTACACCCAGTTTTAATTGCTTTACAGCAAAAAAGGAGAGAGTTTTACAAACTATATTTGAAATCTGCTCATATAAGTGACAAAAATCGAACCGAAATTGAAACATTAGGTAACAAACATAATATTCCATTAGAATATGTAGAAGTTCAAGCTTTAGATATGTTAAGTGGAAAAAGGCTACATCAGGTATAATTAAAAGTTAATGAAGGCTTATTCTTTACCTTATTAATGAGGTAATTAATCCATAAGGGTGTATGCGCTGATGTTAGTAAAATAAAGCCCAAAATATTTGAAACAAACACATCTGTCAACCAAAATACAGTTTGGTTACTCTTATGCAATATCCAGGCAAGAATTTTTTAAATATAAGTTAATTAATTAACTAAATGAATCAATAATTAATGAGTATACACTACAGGATCCCATGAATTTGGGGGCCATTTTAAGAACCTCTTATTTTTTTGGTGTTGAACATATTTTATGCACACAAAGCTGGTATGAATCAAAATTTATAAGTTCGAATTTTAAAACATTAAAAAAAGTTAAAAAACAAAAAACAATGTGAATTTTAGTTGCCCATTAAGTCCAGTTGTGAGTAAAGCAAGTTCAGGAGCTTTAGAATTGTTAGAAATTTCTTTAGTTGATGATATTACTCAATTTATGCAAGTATGTGAATATTTATCCAAGACCCCCAAGTGCAATTTTAATAATAATTAAGCACTTTTTAGGATTTTAAAAATGAAGGCTGGTCCTTTATTGGTACTTTCAGTAATCAACATACTGAATCAACGAATCCCCCTGCATTAAACATTAATGATTATAATTTAAAAAAGCCTGCAGTTATTTTAATGGGTATATTGCCTAAAAACATTATATTTAACTATAATTTCATAACTATTAATATGAATAAATATTATATGCTTAGGAAGTGAAGGGGAAGGTTTAAGTTCAGAGATACTGAACATGTGTGATGTCATTGTGAACATTAAGCCTGGAAAAGAATTAAACCCAGCTATGAATTCTTTAAATGTTTCAGCCGCTGCTAGTATGATTTTTTTATATAAAGCTAGAGTAGACTAATTTAAAAAAATTATAACCTTGATAATTGACCTAACTATTTTTAAATTTAATTTAATTTAGATTAGGTCTTTAATATGAAGGTTTTAATTTTTTAACTCAACACCACCTTCAAAATATACTAATTTAAAATTTCTTATTTTTAGGCATAATTCTGCAAAGATTACTTTCATCAAACAAATAAATAAATAAAAAACATTAATTTAATCGTAATAAAAATTGAAAAAAACTTCTTTTTTATTTGACACTGACACACGCAACAATTAGTTTAATTAGTAATTAATTATACAGGAACATTAACAACGTTTTGCATCATCATTGATTCGTTATTGTCTTTGGCTCTTTTATTAAAATTAATTGGCACCTACGTAGTTTGATTATCGTCTTTTGATAGTAAAATTTTGAGGGGTTAAAAAGTCGACTCACTACCTTTCACCTCGTGGTAGATTCTCATAATTTTAGACTAGAAAAAATAGAGGATTTTGTTTTGCTTTTTTCATTTTGATACAGTTCCCGCGCTTGTTTAATGTTTTAAAAAAAAACTGGATGTGGGGGGGAGGGGAATTCTCTTGACCATCACGTGACTTAGATATATTTCTGAACCCCCTATAGGCTTAGATTCACAGATCTGCAATAATACTCCATGTCCATCAGATGATGAAAAAAATTTAAATTTACTTTAAAAAGGTCTGCGTAATAATGGTCTGTGTTTGGGCCCTTCTCTGGGTTCAAAGGTTACGGAAAATGGGTCAGGGGTTAAGGATACAGCTACTCGACCATCGGTTGATGGTATAGCTTCACCCTCTGGTAGTATAAGGTTAAATTGATGTAATAAACCAGCTAAGAACAGGAATATCTCCATTTTGGTTAAGACATCCCCGAGACACATTCTTCTACCTGAAATTATGACGTCATATGGTCAGTTATGATTGGTTCAAACCAGTTTAAAGGGAGTATGAAACGAATGTGCTATTTTTAATATTTCTTACCGACTGAAAATGGCATGAAATAGTCTGGTTTTTGTATTTTCCCTTCTGAATTTATAAATCTAGCTGGATTGAATTCATCTGGATTATGCCATAATGTTGAATCCATATGAATAGCCCATAAATTAGGCAAAACATGCGTGTCCTTGGGTATGAAAAAACCACCTAATTGCGCGTCTCTGTTGATTAAAGTGTCTTGATTAATACAGGACTAATTATAAAGTACCTATCGGCATTTGAAATAGTATATCAAGAAGCGATATCTAGTTTACTAGGGAGAAGGTATAAATTCGCCACATTTCTAGCTTTATCTCCAGTCCAAACGTAGGTCCGGAGTTAACCCCGCCTCTAAATTACAACCAGCCAGCATCTCATTTGTTCTTGAAAACTCACGTCAGCGCGACGCGAATGACGAAAATTACGTATTTTTCGACTGAGGAGTGGCAGCGAACTAGCCCGTCCTCCTTTTACGTCCCCCCTTGTATTTTGAAAGGGGGACTGGGACTATGGCGCGCGAACACTTAGGCATCTTATACCTTCTCCCTAGTAAACTAGATATCGCTTCTTGATTATATCTTGGACATAAAGGATGCCAACTTTCAAACGCCGATATTAGCTTATGAAACTACTCAATCTTACTCGACTGTGGCATGGGCGTTTCCAAGGACAATTACATTGGCTCTTCTAAGTACTTCTAAGATGGTAGCTTCGGTGTAAGGTAGATTAGGCATATCTTTCAATTCTGGTAGCCTTTCTCGACCGACAATGGTGTCGATTTCAACTTGAATTTTTCTTTGGACATCTTGATTGATAAGCAGGAAAAGAATAGCCCATTCTAAGGTACTAGTCACGGTTTCCAAACCGGCGCTGTATATATCGCAGAGTACTTGAATCAATTGCTTTTCTGCAAGTTAAAGGAATAAATTGAAATACCACGAACGAGACTTGAAATTTATTTTATCTTTCACTTGATCTTAGAACTGAGCTTTTTTAACCATTATTCGCGTTATTTCATCTTTATTCTTATATACTATAAAACTATCCATTGGAGTTTATGATACATCGTATTATATTCACAACTTTATCTATAATTAATTGATTAACACGATTTTATGGATAATTAATCGATTAACCAGGACTTTATGGGGATAATTAATCGATTAACCACGACTTTATGGGGATAATTAATCGATTAACCACGACTTTATGGGGATAATTAATCGATTAACCACGACTTTATGGGGATAATTAATCGATTAACCACGACTTTATGGGGATAATTAATCGATTAACCACGACTTTATGGGGATAATTAATCGATTAACCACGACTTTATGGGGATAATTAATCGATTAACCACGACTTTATGGGGATAATTAATCGATTAACCACGACTTTATGGGGATAATTAATCGATTAACCACGACTTTATGGGGATAATTAATCGATTAACCACGACTTTATGGGGATAATTAATCGATTAACCACGACTTTATGGGGATAATTAATCGATTAACCACGACTTTATGGGGATAATTAATCGATTAATCACGACTTTATGGGGATAATTAATCGATTAACCACGACTTTATGGGGATAATTAATCGATTAACCACGACTTTATGGGGATAATTAACCGATTAACCACGACTTTATGGGGATAATTAACCGATTAACTACATTACCCTGACCCAATCTTGTCTTGTTTTAAATAATTTACATATTTTGTTGGATATGACTCCTTTCAAAAAAAAAAATGGTTCATAATGATATCAAGAAGTGATATCTAGTTTATTAGGGAGAAGGTATAAATTCGCCCCATTTATAATCTAACTTTATCTCCAGTCCAAACGTAGGTCCGGAGTTAATCCCCGCCTCTAAATTACAACAAGCATCTCATTCGTTCTTGAAAACTCACGTCAGCGCGACGCGAGTGACGAAAATTTTCCTCTCTGAGGAGAGGCGAAATAGCCCGGCCTCCTTTTACGTCCCCCCTTGTATTTTGAAAGGAGGACTAGGACTATGGCTCGCGAATACTTAGGCATCTTATACCTTCTCCCTAGTAAACTAGAAATCACTTCTTGATGATATTATAACTATAGTTTTTCTTTCGCTACGAGTTGGGCTATGGTGCATTTTATCATAAATAACATAGCAACAATAAGTATGACACGTTAATGGAGGTGAGCCAATAAACACATTAAACGTGCATGGAATCAAACCCAAATTTAGCATTACGGCAATGAATGAAAAGTGTCGTACTTATTGTTATTAGGTTACTGACGAATTCGGAACTTACTAAAACATATCTTTACCTGAAAAATAGGTGACTTTTGGATCCTCTCCATCGATGTTCTTTCGTTTCTGAAGTTGCAACAAATAAACGTCGACAAAATCGCGAACTTGCTCGGGATCCAACGTTTGACGATGTTCATCGGCAATTTCCCGGAAGTACTCTTCGGTCTCGTCTTTATTGCTGCATATCTTCCTGTAAGCGGCACCTCCGCCCATACCAGGTAAGAACCTCAAAGCCGGTATAAAATTGACAGGTACTGCTAAAGTTAGCAGTCGGAATCCCTCATCAATGAGCTCCAGTAGTCGACAAAATCTTTTATCTTCCTCGGAGTACGTCACGCTCATTAACCATGAGCTGACCACGTTACTGACCGCTCTAGCCAAATGCGGTCGCACTTGTAACTTGCCACCTTCGTAATCCGCCATGTCCGCCAAAAATAGACCTACTTGGGCCTGTAATTCATTCAAAAAATTGACCTCAATATACGTATACTTCTTCAATATGAAACGTTTAAAAGTTGAAGCTACAGGCGATATACTAATTGACCTAGTTTATTTTATAGTTTATACATAGTTAAGTATAGTTAGGGATATAATTATAATATATATACCTTGGGGGCTTGGGTAATAAAACTGGTTTTATTAATATTTAAAAATTTTAATTATGTAATGAGGGTTGTTGCGTTAGATTATGTCAGGACGATGAATTAATTTATTTTGATCATGAATATTTTATTAATTTAATTTAATTTAATGATTTATTTTAAATTACCTGTATTTTTTGTTCAAGCGCAACTTTGCCAGCTCCTTGAGAGTTTTTAGCCCCAAATTCGCGTAACACCGAATGCAGAAATGCTCTCTGCTCTTTCCATAAAGCTCCTTCCGAATTTATGATACCTGAAAAGACGAAAAAATATGTTTCTCTCTTAAGTATGCGTGCTTTTAGGAGAAGCTCAACTTTCCCATGGGTTTAGTTTAGTTTAGGGTCAAATTTTGTTTGAATACGGTGGTCTGCTTTTTCCGTAATGAACTTAGTAAGATTTACTTGGGGTGTTTAAATAATATCAAACTAATTTTCGTGTTTAATATATTGATTAGTCTGAACAAGGATTTATAAACTATAAACGGCAATATCTTAATTGATATAATTTAATTATTGGTCCAGTATTTATTGCCATGAAAATCCACGTATTGTTAAAATAACGTTTTTTTTGAATAATTTTAAGAGAAATTCTAAAATAACCATTTATTCCGTGAAATTTAAGAAATTAAATATTAAGAGGCTATAAAGCAACATATTATTTTTTATTTAATAATTGTGTACCCTTCTAAGTCGCTCAAGAAGTATGAAATTAATTTTGTTCCCTTCTAAGTCGCTCAAGAAATATGAAATTAATTTTGTTCCCTTCTAAGTCGCTCAAGAAATATAAAATACATTTTGTCCAATTCTAAGTCGCTCAAGAAATATGAAACAAATTTTGTCCCCTTCTAAATCGCTCAAGAACTATAAAATACATTTTGTCCCCTTCTAAGTCGCTCAAGAAATATGAAATACATTTTGTTCCCTTCTAAGTCGCTCAAGAAATATAAAATACATTTTGTCCAATTCTAAGTCGCTCAAGAAATATGAAACAAATTTTGTCCCCTTCTAACTAAGTCGCTCAAGAAATATGAAACAAATTTTGTCCCCTTCTAACTAAGTCGCTCAAGAAATATGAAATAAATTTTGTCCCCTTCTAACTAAGTCGCTCAAGAAATATGAAATAAATTTTGTCCCCTTCTAACTAAGTCGCTCAAGAAATATGAAATAAATTTTGTCCCCTTCTAACTAAGTCGCTCAAGAACTGTAAAATAAATTTTGTCCCCTTCTAACTAAGTCGCTCAAGAACTGTAAAAGAAATTTTGTCCCCTTCTAACTAAGTCGCTCAAGAACTGTAAAATAAATTTTGTCCCCTTCTAACTAAGTCGCTCAAGAACTGTAAAATAAATTTTGTCAACTTCTAAGTCGATCAAGAAATATAAAATACATTTTGTCCCCTTCTAAGTCGCTCAAGAAATATGAAACAAATTTTGTCCCTTTCTAACTAAGGCGCTTAAGAACTATAAAATATTTTTTTAAAAGAAAGCAACACTCTACTTACCGTAACCTTGCAAAACTTTAGTTAGCTCGGTATCGGGTCTTCCGGAGAAGGCGACTTGCCGGAACGCTTGTCTAACCAACTTAGGGTCACTTAAAACGACGACTCTTTTGCCACCCAAAAACAACTGATAAACGGGTCCGAACTGTTTACCCAAATTAGTCAAAGTCAAATGAAATTTACGGCCTAGGAAGGGTAAAAAACCCAATATTGGCATGCCCCTGGGACCGGGCGGTAATGGTCTACCGCGGCCTCTGATTTTCAATTCGACCCAATCGTATACGTAATACAACGAAATCGGAACTAAGACCAAACTCAGGAAAGAAGATCCGAAAAATTTAAATACGAAACTAGGTAGAAACGATATTGCTATCATCATTAAGAGGAACCCGTAGTCACTGACTGATTTCAAAGTTCTGATAAACGGATCAGCGGCACTACCAAGTTTCAAATCAAAGACCGTCATGATTGTAAATTTTCTTTAATCTGAGATGGTTCCGATATCTCCCATGTTCTTTTATAGTCCCAGGTTACCTGGTAAGCCTTTTATTTAATGGTGAGGCGTGGTTTTCATCCACTTCATCCGTTCCGTTTAACGAAATAGATGTAACGAGAATTACCCCGTATAATACGGCAAATCGCTTACCAGGTGTTCGGAATTAGGTCTAATGGTTTAACTAAATATTTTTTACATTTTATTGGTTGGTTAACGTAACCTAGAGTTTAAGGAAATACTGACGTTTCATTGGTTGAAAATACGGGGGCTCGACCGAAGGGTACGTAAAAAAGGTGTGGCTTATATAGAATAAAGATTATTATACTTCACTTGTGACTTGTCGGAAGGGGGTTACCAGTGACTTCTGGTACGCGTTGTATATACGTATATGTGAGATTTCTTTTGGTCATTGACCTTTTGCGAAAATTCCATGTTTTTTCTTCGGCTTCTTCGTCTTCTAGCGCTTTTTTTTAAATGTATGTCAAATTTGTAATCACATCGTGGTGGTTTTGATTATTGTATAAATCCATGTATTATCTCCAAGAATATGGAGATAAGCTCGCGAAGACGTGATGATTTTATATACTTTATTGTTAATGACAATTGGAAGCCTTTAGAGACGCCAGTCGGTAATGATTTATATCAGGCAATGGTAAATTACCAAACAGATTCCAAATTGTGGTGCTAGGTGTTGAAACGTTTCTTGAGTATAACAACATAAGTTTATAAGTGATATGTTCCATAAGTATGATTTGCACTTCATATACTTCGTAATGCTAGAGACTTACAGCTCGAGCTAGTTCGAGAACAACAAGCGAGAATTGAATGGCTACACTCGGTTAGTTTTGCAGGACTTCCATCTAGGTCCTATTTAGTCTGAATACTAAGCCTTTGACAGCGCCTCACCAGGCGTCGCTTCACGAAAATCTATGACGTTTCATCTACATCACTTCATGAAATGCTCCAGTTTGTAACCAGTGACAAACTTATGGTGAACATATTTTATTAACTTATGGTCTGTACCAAACTTATGGAACATATCTTATGAACTTATGATAAAAGGTACGCTAACTTTATAAGACGTTGGTTGATATTCATGTACGAATTTTACATATTCCTGCAGGGTTAAAAGATTTCCTTTTTACCTTAATCTCTCTGTCTATTTAATGAATGAGTGATAATTGATTTTTTTTTATTCGGGTTTTTTTTTTTGGCGTTTATCTTTTATATCCACACACGTAATTTTCCAATCCTCTTGTCATATGATATAATTTCTGGATCAAAAGAGATAAATTGATGCCTAATTACGCAATTTATATTTAAGGGAATTTTTTTCTTTTTTCTTTTTTTTTCTTTTTGGGATGTCAAAGATTTGTATTTTGCAATTCGAGTGCTACCTAGAGTTCCCCCGAATTCAGTAGGGGAATTTATTGAACTCGGCCCCGATTTTGCGAAAGATTTTTTGCTAGCAAAATTGAGAATAGATCATTTCATTACATACTTACAGGGGGGGGGGAGAGGTTGCCATCTTTGTTATCTTTCCATTACATACTTGCAGGGAAACCAACACACAGGTGGGGGGGAGATTCAACGCCAGGAGTTCACTACACGCGGAACGAGAGACCAGGCGAATCGGGCTGCCTCTAGCGGACGGTGCTTGCTTCTTGGCTCCTTGGAAATAACCCAAGATGGTGATGGCCTTCTCCCCCCCCCCGCTCCTGGGTGTTTGCCTCTCTATAGGAATACACCCTTTCGACGGGAAAGGGGGGTAGGCAACCATTAGTATCGGCAGATACAAGGGGGTTGCTCCAGTGCCGTGTTTGCGCACTCTCAGATCCAAAACGCCTACAGCGCAGGCGCTATAAAGCGAGATGGAAGGCAGAGTTTTACCCCCGCGCCTTTCCCTCTTAGACTCGTCGAAAAGGTGTATAGACCATTTCGATGTAATTAAGTGGTCTATTGCAAGGATGCAAATTGGAAAAGGGTTATAGGGAGCTAACAGTTCTGACCCTAAAACGTCACACCCTTCTATCTCTTACTGGAGTTTCATCCCCCTAACGGTTGGAAGCAGTATTCTACGCGTAAAAAGGCCAACCAGAGGGGGGGGGGCTGCGTGACGTCAGACTATCTCTTCCCCCTAGCCAGTTGTTAGCTCCATATACTGTATAGAGGGAGAACCATTGATTCAGAAGCTGCAATTTTTAATGCATTTATCTCTAAACCTTTATAGATTTCCTAGTTCAAACTATACACGAATTCCTTCAAAATTCTTAATTAACTCGCTTATTTCAACTCCCTGCTTAATTACCCATGATTCCACGCTTTTAAGACATACGGTATGACGTCCAATAAGTGACCCGACGTATTGATATCTCTGTAATACCAGCAGCATGCTCTGGGTTCGAACCTTGGCAACAGTAATGGAAAATATATTAACAGTATTATTCATGTTTTCAAGCTAAACCCTGTACAAAGATTGACACGCAGATGCTGACACTTTCTTGCACAATCCGCAGGAATTACATTACCATGACCTGAACCAAACTATACTCTCGGGCATAAATTATCAGTTACACTCGCCCTTTAAATCATTACAATTTATACCACCCCTTTGAATACGATTAAAATTATACATACATAAAATTAATCATACCGGCAACGTATGATAATCTCCCTATCCGCTAAACACAACCAAAGCCATAACCCTGCCGTGTCTTTATTCCGACCATAAAACGAGTCTTAAAAATGACAGAAACGATTTCGTAACGGGATTATTATAGTTAACCTCCCCCCAATTTTTTTCTCTCTCTCTCTTTCTCTCTTTCTCTCTCTCTCTTTCTCTCTTTCTCTCTCTCTCTCGCATCCGAGAAAGGGTTAAGACATGGTTAAAATTCTCTCCCATTAAAAAAACCAGCAATATATAATATAAAAACGCCCGATTTTTTATTTTTTGAGGTTGACAGGAGCGATTTTCATATACGGGGACTGATTGTTAAAGTTCAATAACCTCATCGGATCTCCTACTGGGCTCTCCTTTATATGTATATAGTGTTACAAACGGTATAAGCCTAGCTCTGTATGTAACCTAGTGTTCAACTACTAATTCCGAATTAAGAATTCCTTGATTTATTCTTAATAAGAGAGATTTGCCAACGCGCGGGAAACGAACGTGTAGGCCTACTTTAAAAGCGGGAAAAGTGACAGTTTTAGAATAGATATTTGGCGCCAACCGCCAATTTAGAAATTGTTCCGTTGCTTTGTACGCACGGAAATGAGAGTTTATGATTTTACTGATGCCTTTTTTTGTCAAGGAAACGAACGTATTGGTTAATTGCGGAAATATTTAAGTTTAAATTAAAGGTTTTCTTTAAATAAATAGAATCACACCACTGGAATTTGAAGATTCTAGAAATTATGTTATGTTATATCTTATCTTTATTGAAAGAAGAGTTAGGTTTATGGTTTATAACTTATCATTTGAAAGTATATTAATTTTATTATATTTTAGAAGTTATCATATACTCTAAATGGCGCCATTCTTTGTAATATCTACCAGGCTTTTGATAGAAGACAAGATTGAATTTTGCAAATTTTACTTCGGTTTAATATACTTTTGATATTTTTTTTTATCTAATTGTTACAAATTCCGGTCTTAAGAAGATAACTCTAAACAATAACAAATAAAAATACACACATATATTAGAAGCCAAAACAAATCTCCTGATTCGTGATAAGAAATATTCCGTTATAGTTAAGATTTATGGATTAAACTAGTAGTTTAATGACGTCTCAGGTTGCAAATGAAATTGCGGTTTTCAATTAGAACTAGACGTCTTTGAGTTCATTGTAGTATAGTTATAATCAATTATCGTCTAAATGAGTAATTAGTGATAATACGAAATTAACAATAAAGGGACAAGTTTATATACAATTAACTTGGGTCTTTTGCGCATTGTTAATTTTTATTATCTTTAATTACTAATTTAGATGATAATTGATAACTGTTATAATGAAATCAAAGGACTTCGTCATCCACGTTTGTAATCGTACCATAATCGTACAGTCTCCTTGTTTCATAGATCAAATCACGTAGGTCCGGAGTTAATCCCCGCCTCTTAATTAGAACCAGCCAGCATCTCATTGGTTCTTGAAAACCCAAGTCAGCGCGACTCGAATGACGAAAATTACGTATTTTCCGACTGAGGAGAGGCGAAATAGCCGGGCCTCCTTTTACGTCCCCCCTTGTATTTTGAAAGGGGGACTCGGACTATGGCGCGCGAATACTTACACTTTCTCCCTAATAAACTAGATATCCCTTCTTGTTTCCATATTGTAATATTACGATTTCCAGACAAAATAATTATTGGTCTGCTGCATTAGTTAGGCTTAAATGTAATTAAAATTAAACACACGTTAAAGGAAAGATTTTATCTTAAAATTATCGGAGAATTTCTTGATAATTTTAGACAATTTTTCTTTATAAAATTCGATGGACTCTTAGCTTGTTTTTTAACCTATAATTTCCTTTCTTAGGCCTACTCTACAGAGGTCAGGTGACTGGGGTCAAAATTTTCAACTCGTGTGTTAGTCTAAAAAAGCGTAACATTACGAGAGAAAAATCTAGTAAACAAAATTGTTGTTGTTGTTGATTTTGTCTGCGATGGGAGTCTAGGGGGTGCGGCGGCGCTTCGCTATAGGATTTTCAATTTGACCCGAGGGCTTGTTGTTTACTCCGGTTGACCTAGGCCGCTTGTATCCGCGAAAACAAGAATGTTTGCTTCAACATTGATTCAGCCGCCACCGTATATTGAAGGATACGTTACGTATATACTCTAGGTTACTAGGACGACGGTTTTAGGCCAAAAATTAGAGCAATGCTCAATGCAGGATTGTGCAAAATAATAAACATTTCTATACCTATATTGTATTGATTGATTGTGTGCATGCACTAAAGGGGCTAGAGAAATTCCATCCCCCTCGTTTCTTAACTTAAATTTAAGCGCACGTTCTTCAGGGTTGCCATGTAATTTGTTATTACAGCATCCCCTGCATCATTCAGGTTTTGAAACTGAATTGTAATTACTGAATCGAACTGAATACTACAAGCTTTTCAACATCTGTTTGTTGTAGATAGCGGTTGAATTGCGCATGTCACAATTTCACAAATGACTAGCGACACTTGGAACTCTGCACACTATCTTCTACAGCGAAGATTTGAAGGATGAAATAAATTTTAAACGAATTGGTTTTACCATAAGTTCATAAGATGCGTTCCATAAGTTTGTCACTGGTTACAAACTGGAGCTTGTCACGAAGTGAATGAGGTAGGTCATAGATTCGAGGTAAAGCGACGCCTGGTGAGGCGCTGTCAAAGGCTTAGTGCAGATTAAATAGGACCTAGATGGAAGTCCTGCAAAACTAACCGAGTGTATATAGTCAATTCTCGCTTGTCGTTCTCGAACTAGCTCGAGCTGTAAGTCTCTAGTATTACGAAGTCTAAGTATTGCCATACTTAAGGAACATATCTCATAAGCTTATGGTTACTTTTACCAGAAAATAGATATTCGTTGTTTGAAGCGAAATACTTACGAATAGTTATGTTACTTATACGTTCGTCACTCCCCTTGGCCTATTGGACATCGCAAATAAAACTATTAAACAGGTGTTTTCCCGTTATAGTTTGCTGCACTATTTTTAACTTAACCAGGTTTTAACGTCTGGGGTTATAAATAGATTTGTTGTTGAAAAGAAAAAGAAAAAATAGGGGTAGACTTGTCTGGGGTCAAGTTCAAAACGGCAGACGGTAGACCAATTTCAAATAGAGAAATATGCGGAAGTTGTACGACTAAACGTAGACGCTAAAGGGGGTGTAGTATTACCCCGGTATTATTGTCTGAGGAACCATCAGCCTGAGACGAAGGGTGAACTGTTTAGGGTAGGATTGCACAGACGTCGCCAAAAAGTAAAGAAGAAAACACCGTCTTGTGCATCGTCGTAGATCATATAGAAATGGTTCCTAACTATACGTGAACTTGTAGATCACTTTTGCGGTTTGAATTTCAATGGAAAAGAAATTTAACTTCTTATAGTGTAAGGTTTTATAAAAATTCAATTTAAAATTAAATGTTCAATAATGTTGAACTCTTTTTGTGTAATGAGTTTGTGTACGAAATGTACGTTTTCAAAGGGTAAAGGTCATATCTTTGGTCACTGAACTAGAACTAAAATAGTTATACGGATTTTACCCCTAGTTTGACGGACTTTCCCGTCTTTGTCCCTTCAACTTTCACGGGAAATCGTGCAAATCAAATTCAATTCAATTCCATTCTAGAGTTTCTATGTTTATTCACAATAATTTATCAAAAAATATTAACCTAGTTTAAGAGAATGCTCGACTTTTCTTTATATATATATATATAAGGTCAAATTTGGTCCAGACCGTCCACTGGTCAAGTGCTAACAGCGTGAACGTTGTATAGGGATTAGCGACGAGTATAAATGGTTTTTGGTTTCTAGAAGTTTGTGATCAGTTAGTTGTGCCAGAGATAGATGTAATTTTAGAAGTGGGAATGGAGAACAGAGTAATCTGGGCGCGCGTCAAAGTCCCGGACCCCCTTCCACGGGACGGGGGGGGGGGGTATGAAAGAAGAGGCGGGCCATAGCAACAGAGATGAAAAGGTACTACGTATTTTACGTCAGCAACGTCATTAAAACGTAGTTTAAGTGAGCCAATAAGATAATTTAAACTTTTCGTTATTACGTGTTGGAGGGAGGGGCTCTTTACTGGGCTATAAGTTGGACTGAAGTAAATACTAACCGTTCTCCATTCCTGCTTCTAAAATTAAATCTATCCCTGGTTGTGAGCTACAATCGGTTTAAGGTTAAAGGTCAAATTTGTTCCAGACCGTTCGCTGGTCAAGTGCTAACGTTGTATAGGGATTAGGGACAAGTAAAAACTGTCTTTTTCTTTTTTAGCGATCCCATATTATTATATCTTCTTGTATTCAATATTCACGGGATATATTTGGCAAATTCTTAATTCCACGATTAACGATTTTAAAGAAACGTCTTTCTGATTTAAGTTCTGGTTTAAACTAGTAGTGGCGTCGATTTGTTACGTGACGAGGGCAATAGGGAAAGAAGGGCAGCGGGCTAAAGTGAATTATCTGCCAGCAGCGGAGGATGGAGATTGAAAAACTGGTTTCTTTGATTCTTTCGCTGCCCAATTTTTTTTTCTCTCTCTCCAAGTTTCCAAGTTGAGATATTAAGATGCAGGAACAAAAAATTGAGGATAATTCTTTTTTTCCCCGCCTTATGGCTGCTGTATTCCGGCGGAAACTGATTTAAGAGATTAAATACATCTGTATATTAAGGGAGAAAGTCGCTTTACGAAGATAAGGAATCGTGAAATTAATTCTAATTGATATTCAGAACTATACAGTAGATTGTTTTTGGGGTAACTCATGTCCTAAACTGAAGCGGAACTCGCAGCGTTATTCAATCTATTGAGTTTAATATCAGTTTGATCAGGGATAGATTTAATTTTAGAAGTAGGAATGGAGAACGGTTGGTATTTACTTCAGTCCAACTCATAGCCCACCCAGTATAGAGCCCCTCCCTCCAACACGTAACGAAAAGTTTAAATTATCTTATTGGCTCACTTAAACTACGTTTTGATGACGTTGCTGACGGGGACGCCGAAAAATACTACGTTATTCCTTTTTACCTCTGTCGCTATGACCCGCCTCTTCTTTCATACCCCTCCGTCCCGTGGAAGGGGGGTCCGGAGCTTTGACGCGCGCCCAGATTACCCTGTTCTCCATTCCTACTTCTTAAATTAAATCTATCCCTGATTTAAAACAATTACTTGAACTTTTTAATACGTCTTCTTTATAGATAATGTATATGGGTGACCTTTACCCCCAAATATCTCAGGCTAAATCACCATCAAAATCTCTTTAACTAAAAATAAAAAATTATGGGAATCGAACAACCAAGTCATTGAAGATAAATAGCGTTAGTGACCTTTCACCCCGCGACCCTAAAATCTCTTCTGGCTCCACCTCAATAAAAATCATTATCCACTAATACTCATTAGCTCTTAACACTCCTGCACTAATTACCTTAAGTAATGTATTGTTTCTCATGACACCATCTCACCATGGTGTCAAGTAAACTAACCTTTCTAAAATAAAATAAAAAAAAACACCAAAATTTTTGTTAAATTCTACTAACCCACATCAAAAGACACCACCTCACCTTAGTCACAGCTTGGTGTAGTTCAATGACCAGCCAGATTTATTTAAGTAAAAAGAAAAAGCCAAACCAACCTGACCATTTTTTACGTATTGTTGTGTACATACATACATATATCCCAATATAAGAATTTTCTTCCCAAAAAAAGGTGAATATTTTTTTTTTTTTTCAATTCACCCCCTAAGGTGTGCCCAGAGATTTTGTACCCCTAGCCAAAGCTAAAGTAAAGAAAGACTCCTAGCTGCAAAGTGTCTTACTTAGCCCACGGTACTTGTAAGGTGAATGACCGAACCAGAGCAAGGTTGTCTACAAGGTTTCTACTACCGACTCCCCAATATCTTTTTTTATTTATTTTTAAATGGTATCTAAGCTTTCGATTTTAGCGAAAAATCTAGAGGTAGTTCGAAATTAGCAAACAAATCCCGGAGCTCTGGGCCAAGGAATTAATTGGATTAACTTAATTACTCGCTTATCTTGATGATTACCCTAAAGGCTAGGAAAATGACGTCACTGGGTATACCGCTGAACGTGATTAGAATTTAATTTTAATTTTTTTTCACCCGGAATAATATTATGATTATTACCTAGTGACCATTCCTTGTTTTGATTATTTTGGGTTCAATAACCTCTGGAAATTTGGGTGGGTAAATTATTAATTTTTTGCTAAATTTATGAATTTGTTTTTATCATATTATTTTATTTTATAATTTTTTTTAATTAGTTTCTGTTTAAAAACCAACTTAAAGGAAAGGGATATGCTATAATTATTTATATTTTATTATTTATTTAAAGGAGCATTTAAATTAATGGACATGTTAAATCGGAACTATTTGTCTATTAGAAATAACACTGGGATACATAAAGATAATTGGAATAATTCCGCCCCCATTATATCCCGTGTTAATTTTTATGAATCCGGGTTTTGTGGGCCGGGCTTAAGAACTTACTATTCGTCATGCCGGTCTTATAATTTTGACGTATTTCTAACTGTGATTTCATTGGTTGGTATCAACGCGAGGCCCAGGCGCGCGACCAAGGTGCAACGCTATTTAATATTCATCATACATAATTATTGTACCAAGCTCTTCCCACAAAATCCCCCTAGATAAGTTCAGTAAAAATGGCTAGCTACACAAATATTCCTATTAGCTGTATGCATTCCTAAGATATGCGTAATTATAGAATTATCCTTCATTTTTGAAAGCGCAAACTTTTTTTACACGGAGTCAGCACTCAATGTTATTTCCTTATAGAACCTTATACAGCCAACGGCAGAGAGCTGTTGTTTCTCTCTCGCCCATATAGCCCATGTTAGGAGATGAATATATATTTTTGGCGGGAAAAAAGTTGTAAGTTTTTAACGCCACCTATAACTTGCGATATTAATCAAATTTAATTCACAAATATAACATATCAAATATAAATTAATGCGAAGATAATTAAGATTAAGTTCACTAATAATTTATAAAATAATAAAATTAATAAAGTAAAATTAAAATGTTAAAATACAAAATATACCATAGAAGGCGCAAGGAGTCCCAGATTTTTTTCAATCAGTAATAAGTTTTGTTCACATTATAAACCTAATCTAATTCAGCTAGCCAATATTAACCAAGTAAATTGTAAAACTTTTTTTTTGGCGAGTTTTTTGAAACTTTAGCTTTGGGGCGTTTTTCCCCGAATTGTTAACACATGACTTGCCAATCAGTTTCAAATTTATACTTGATTTTTTTTCTTCTGTTTGTTACCAAAAACCACCTACAATATATTTTTTTTTCTATAACATTGAAACTTTTCATGTGAATTTCGTTTTTTTTCTTTTTTGAACCACAAAATTCTGTCGAAAAAAGTGACCTAACCGGTCGCCGACCTTGTCACTTATATAAAAACTGCGTAGGCTAATTTGGAAATTGACAATCCCACCTTATAGATTTACCTGTCCTGTCTTTTCTTTATTATTATTATAAAAATAAAACTTTCTAAAATAGTTTTAAGATCATGATGGATTTGATTGTAGGCTACGACTTTCTCGACCTCGCCATGAATTCACAAATAATTATTGACAGAAGTCATGTTCGCATGTGAAACAGTTGAACTTACAGATACATAGTACTCGGGTAGGTATGTTTCGGATACTCTGGTGGTCAGTAGAGCGTGAATGACCGACCTGTAAGATCAAGTTAATTAATGCATTTAAATTTTACGTGAAGTAAATAAATCTTAAGGGTTGCATGCGGAAGGAATTATTATTATTTATTTATTTAGTTTTAAATTTATTAAAAGGGATAATCACACGCTGTAAGAATATAAAGAATTTGAGTATTTGTATAGAGCTTAATTTGACCTTAAAAATGAGCCCAATAACGGGAAAATCGGATTATTATTTAGAAAGTTATAAATTAAAGAAAAATTTATTTGAAATTAATTTCAAAAGTAATTAATGAAAAGTAGTGACAATTTTAAGTATCATTAGTTGTGTAATTGTATAAAGCTCAATTTGAGCTTAAAAATGAGCGTGAAATCATCAAAATCGGACAATTATTAAGAGAATTTATAAATTAAAAAGAAAATTAGTTTGAAATTAATTTCCAAAGTAATTCATGATAGGTAGTGACAGTTTTAAATATCATTAGTTCCGTATTTGTATAGAGCGTAATTTGAGCTTAAAAATGAGCTAAAGGACCTCAAAATAGACCAATTATTAAGGAAGTTAATATAATTATTTTATTTTTATTAAAAAGGAATTGCATTTTTTTTTATTACTATTATTTTTTACCCGATTTTGACTGGCATTATTTGACTAATTTTGAAGCTGAAATGGATTGACTGGACTTTTACCAATTATTATGTAAAAAATGTCGCCACAACCTTTAATGGTCAAACGTATAGTTATTGCAGCGAGTAAATCTCGAAACACGTTTTTCGTCACGCAACATTGCTAACAAACATGCTTTATATCAATCAGTTTCTTGATTTCTTTTTTCAGTCATTTAACTTAAAATAAAAAAATTAAATCCATGGCACGTGCTAGAACATTCAATAAATTTAAATTGGTAAAATTGTCAAACAAGTTTCGAAAGTAATTTATTTTTTTTTTTTTTTTTTTTTTGTATTTTTCTTTACTTTAATTCTGAGAAAGCCAATATTTAGGATGAGATTTTTGGGACGTTTTCTGTAACTAAACGTTAAGGGGCCACCTTTAACTTTCGTGATAAATTAGATATAAATTAAAACAAGGCCCCGGGATAGAATTAAAAACGTTTTATTTTTGGGGAGAACACAATTAATTTAAAAAAACAATAATTATCTAAGGTTTGAAATTAATTATATTAATTACCATTAAAAGGGCACTCAACTTTCGAGGGTTAATTTTTTTATTTCAAACAACATGTTGGATCAGAAATTATTTATAGTTTGTTGAATTTTGTTCATTGAATTAGAGACAATAGAAGCCAAGGTATGGAACATTACGCCTCTATCTTTACTATATGCCTTTCATCATATTAGTTACAAATATTTGAAATTTAAGAATTTATTTTTTTTCTACATGATTTTAATAAATATATAGAAAGTAAGGTCAAAGGTTACCCTAATTTACATCAAAATTTGGTAAATTACCGACATAAATCCATACATATTAAATATTTATAGTTACCCCAAAATTACCTAAATAATATACTGCAATTAAGCGCTTCATTAGCCAAGTAACGTTCATTTTTCACAGATATAAAGTTCAAAGTTCACACTAAGCCATAAACTGATATGCCCCCAAAATACCTCCCTCCAATTATAGTGCAATTATGGTTCAATAAACCAATTTTAACCCCATCAATAATATTCAAGTTCAACTTTTTGTAGATGTAACTTTATAGGTACAGTTCAAAGGTTAAAATAATAATAATCCTTATCAATCTCATGCTTACAGAATTTACCCCAAAAATTTAGTTTTATTTAAACGTTTTATAATTAAAATAGTTCATTATATATGAAACTGCTTCATCAATACAGTTCATTTGAAGTTAATCAAACTTCATAGTGTAGGTAGATATAGTAGGTATGTATTTACAGGTAGGGTAAGTTCATAAACTAAGGAGGATGGATAGATATACGCAAATTGTGTAGGTTTTTGCGATGAAATACGTAATTTCTTCTAAGGAACGTCTTCGGAGACGATTTCCCAAGTTCAGTGACCGTTTTTGGCGCGCTTAAGGTGGTTCAACGTCCAATTGCACGCCTTTAGTACACACCATGGGTAGATTCATCCAATCTAAGCGGGGATTGGGTGAAAGTGGACATTCTGGTAGCTTTTAGTATAACTTTTAGTAGTTTTTCTACTACCACGGTGTTTGTTTCGACACGGTATGCTTGGATTATCATGCACTTCCTATTTCACTGGCTCCGGATCTATCTATGCCCCTCTCTCTCTCTCGCTTACTCCAATGTATATGATTTAATTTAATGACCTTGCATTTCCCGACACCTTTAGCATTCCAAAGGTTTTTTTGGATACGCTATAAGGTTAACATAACCGTACACCGTGGATTTTTTCATTCGTATTGCATATATATATATATATATATATATATATATATATATATATATATATTAATATCTATGATTTTAATTGAGTTAATTGCATATATATATTTTTAATATCTATGATTTTATTGAGTTAATTGCATATATCATAAGTTTATAAGATATGTTCCATAAGTGTGTCACTGGTTAATGAGAGCTTGTCATGAAGTGACGTACGCGAAACGTCATAGATTCTCGTAAAGCGACGCCTGGTCAGGCGCTGCCAAAGGCTAAGGACAGACTAAATAGGAAGATGGACTGCAAAACCGAGTGTACATATCTTATAAACTTATGATATATGCAATTAACTCAATAAAATCATAGATATTTAAAATATATATATGCAATTAACTCAACATATCTTATAAACTTATGATATATATATATATATATATATATATATATATATATATATTTAATATCTATGATTTTATTGAGTTAATTATGATTTGGGTTTGTTATAATTAAGTTAAGATAATTAATATTGCTTATTAGATCACTAATATTTTATTTATTGGAATTCGGTGATTCCCAATTAAGCTAGATGCATGTAACTATGATTCTAATTATTTAATTATTGAGTTAATAATGACTTAATTAATTTAACTTGGGTTTTATTTAAATTAAGATAATTAATAATAATTATTAGATTCCAAATAATATATTCAATGGTATTTGGTGAGCTTTTTTTTTGTAGTTTAGTATATTTTCAGTTTCTACCAATTAGCATAATTATTTATTTAGCTACTAAATACTCAATTAAACACAAATTAAATTAAAATTAACGCAATTATCACTTTTTATATTAATGATTCCACCTATTTAATTATTAAGGGAATGGGGACTAAATTTAACTCACAAATTTAATTAAAATTAAACCAATCATCACTTTTATTATATTAAAGATTCCATCTATTTAATTATATTAACTCTATTTAAATTAAAGAAAGATTAAAAATAAAATAATTAGCATCACTTTTAATTTTCAAATATATTATATATCGGACTTTCGTGATCTCATTATGAAAATCTCTTATTTTACCCTGTGTTTATTAATTGAGGTATTAAATACCTAATTAAGCAACGTAATTAAACTGCTTAAATTGATTAATAATCAATAAAAAATGACACCGGACTTGAACAGGAAAAAACAAAAACCGTACTAAATTTCTCATCGTGAACTTTATTATATCCGGTCATATTTCCCACGCTATTAAATAATTGCACCCTTCAAAGTTAGAATGAGAAAAAAAGGACATACACATCCTACGGCCAAATTCACGCAAAAAATTAATAAAAAATCCAGTCGTAAACTTTACTTTAAAAACATAATAATTAATTGAAAAAACATAAACAAATAATTAGCACATGAACACAGCGCGTTGATATCGTAAAGCGAAAGTTTCCTACCAAAATTAACCTTTGTCGATAATAAAAAAAAAATATTGTGTATTATGAAACACCCAGAGGCCTAAAAAAATTATTCCATTTAATTATAGATGGTTTTAAATGAATCACCTCAATAATCTCTTGAATATTGAAGTGATTTTACTGGTAAAGGTAAAATATTGCAAGTAATGTGTGGACTGTTTTACGGGTTAAATTTAGGTAAGAAACTGAAAGACAATTAAGGGGTCAACCGTAAAATACTCCAATCATGTTGCCCTGCTATCCTTTAATTCCTATAAAATCCTATATTTTTGAACCAGTCCTATATAACCCTATAATTTCATTAAAAATCATATAATATAGTATATTTTTGACGTAGTCGAAGTTTTCGTACAGTTTAGCATCAAATTTATCAAAATTTTGCTCTTTTATCGAGGTTATATTTGACCAAGAAGTGATATCTATCTAGAAGGTATAAATTCGCCTTATTTCCAGCTTTATCTCCAGTCCAAACGTAGGTCCGGAGTTAATCCCCGCCTCTAAATTACAACCAGCATCTCGTTGGTTCCTGAAAACTCACGTCAGCGCCACGCGAATACCGAAAATTACGAATTTTCCGACTGAGGAGAGGCGAAATAGCCCGGCCTCCATTTACGTCCCCCCCTGGTATTTTGAAAGGGGGACTGCGACTATGGCGCGCGAATACAAAGGCATCTTATACCTTCTCCCTAATAAACTAGATATCACTTCTTGATTTGACTATACACCGAAATTGCGCAGCTCGATCAGGATTTTTTATTTAAGTTCCTCTTTTCAAAGTAAAATCCAACATTTTTTTTTGAGATTTTTCTGCCAAAATAGTATTTACATATAAGCATTTTTAGTCCTATATTTTCCTATAAAATCCGATAATTCCGGAAAAAAGTTACTATTTTAATTTTCCCCTGGGCTCCCTGGATTTCCCATAGAACCATCCCACTTGTACTACCGTAATATAATTACAGATTCATGGGTTGATTTAGATCTAGGAATAAAATAAAAAAGGAGGTTTCGGCATTTCATAATCGGCCCTACATGGTAACCATGAATGTTGTAATAAAAATTGATCATCCTGTTTTTCGAGAGCGATTCCGAAATTTTGTAACTGGAGGGCCTCTTAGTGTCTTAGCCCTCTCTCTTTCTCTCATCGTCTCTAAACATCCCTTCTATTTCAAAATTCAAAGATACCGTTTTCCAAGCAAGGGCTACGACCTTAGAAAAATTTCATCAAACCGTCATCATATCGGAACCACCGCTAGAATTTTTTTATACATAATATATAATAAATTATAATTTATTTTATTACTATTATGGGGATAATTGTAAAGATGGTTATAATGATTTAAAAAGTTAATTATTTAATTTATTAGAGATTATTGCGTGTGTTACCCGGATGTTTTATTATGGAAAGAGAAATTTATTTATTTATTTATTTTATTGTTATTTTTAAATATTGCTAAATAATTCATTTAATCGTAAGCGTGCCTTAGCTTTTAAATGGATTTTTCAATCGCATTTTTCTTTTCATTTATTTCATGCTTGGTATGAGCTTAAAAGGTTGTTGAAACGTACGTCATTGACATTTTAATTAAATTGTTTTATAGGATACTTGAATTAAGTTTTTAAGCGAGGGGGTAAGCAGTACCTTAATTGTAATATTTAACTGTAATTACACTTAATTGGTCTCCATGGAAATCATGATATCTGATCTAGTAAATAACCCCTCGGTTATTTCTTATGGCTGTTTGAATTATTTGGAACAATTTCGAATGTTTCTTTAATATTTATCTTTGGACTACGATTGTTTCGCGTTTAAATTGGGTGGGAAAGTTGCATGCAAACTTAGGAGGAGTAGAATTTAACGTAATAAAAACGGGTTGTCTACGGGAGTATTTACCCCTTCCAAGATTGATTTAAATCTTACATACCCCTCTTGTTCCATTGAGGGGGGTCGTACCCAAGCGCTGGTGGCTTCACGACCCTATCTCTCGAGCCTTAATTATTAAATAAATAAATGAATTGATGTAAGAGGGTGGAATTACTCTGATAAATAAATATAGGCCTATCAGATTCCGAAATATTACGCAAAACAAAAGAAACAAAAACACTCCAAATTGTCATCTATTTTTTTGGTCAATTTTTAAACCTACCTAGAAATTATACAGTTAATTTTTTATTGAAGCTGTGAGTTGTTAATTATTAAATTACCGTTTTTAATAACTAATTATTGTCTAGTTACGATACTTGGTGCAAATACTTCATGGAAAATATGGGTATCACTCACCACTATCCATTCCAAAATATTATTAAAAAAAAAATAAAAATAAAAAAATTAGTTTTCATCTATTATTTGAAACTAAAACTTTGAAAAAAGGTTTATAGAAGCGTAACCATAACACGAAACCAACTCACTATACGCTACATTAGTTCCGAACTTGACTTCCGATCTTCAGCTTTCTTCTAAAAATACCTTAGAATAATAAAAAAAATAATACAACCCTTTATTATTATTTATATATATTTTTTTATTTTAAAGTTTTTGCCATAAAGTTATGCCCATGAAACCAATAAGGGAAGGGGTCAGCCAACCCTCGTGACCTTTTATTCGTGGAATGTTTGAAATTATACGAGAAAACGGTGTATGTAATAACAAGAAGCGATATCTAGTTTATAAGGGAGAAGGTATAAGATGCATTCGCGCGCCATAGTCCCAGTCCCCCTTTCAAAATACAAGGGGGGACGTAAAAGGAGGCCGGGCTATTTCGCTGCCTCTCCTCAGTCGGAAAATACGCAATTTTCGTCATTCGCGTCGCGCTGAGGTGAGTTTTCAAGAACCAATGAGATGCCGGTTGTAATTTAGAGGCGGGGATTAATTCCTCTAGATAAAGCTAGAAATGTGGCGAATTTCCACCTTCTATCTATCTAGTAAACTAGATATCGCTTCTTGGTAATAACTTAAACCCAAACGACCCAACTCAAAATAGATCTACGCGTTCAAACAAATAAATGGCTTTAAAATTATCCTTTTAAACCACGATATTGGTAAAAAGAGTAATTCAACTGTAGGAAGAACCGTAATATCTATTCAAATTTGGTTAAATCGAGAATCACGAACTGGTGCTGGCCAAAGAGTAAAACCTTTATTTGTTACCGGAAGTGTTATCTATTAGGTATAGGTACCTCGTCTGAAATTCAATAAAAAAAACGTTATAATCAAAATTGAAAGCGATCGCGCGGTGAACCGATCATTTTCTTTTAGGATAACGTTTTTCATTAATTTATTCTTTATTTTTATTATTTTTTTTAATAATAATAATAATATTAATAATAATTTTTGAAATATAGCTTTATTAAATTATTTATATCTTTCGGGGTAAACTTTTAGATTGCATTGAAAATTTTGTGCACGGTTTTAGTACAATCAAAGGGCACGCTGCGAAAAGTTTTATTATGCATTTTTTTTTGGTTTTTCTTTTTGGAAAAGTGAATATTTGTGCTTAAGTGAAGTGCAAAGTTTCGTATTTTAAGTTCTGTTATTTATTGGGATCTCAATATTTGTGCATTGAAATCACAGTAGTTCTGCATTGAAATCGTAATAGGTTTGCATGGAAATCGCAATATTTCTGCATTGAAATCACAGTAGTTCTGCATTGAAATCGTAATAGGTTTGCATGGAAATCGCAATATTTGTGCATTGAAATTTCAATATTTCTGCATGGAAATCGCAATATTTGTGCATTGAAATTTCAATATTTCTGCATTAAAATCTTATTATTTTTGCATTGAAATCTCAGTATACAGTTCTGCATCAAAATCTCGTTATTTCTGCATTGAAATATCATTACTTTTACTTTGAAATATCATTACTTTTGCATTGAAATATCATGATTTCTGCAATAAAGTCTCAGTAGTTCTGCATTGAAATCTCAATATTTGATTGAAATATTTCTGCACTGAAATCTCAGTACTTCTGCATTGAAATCTCAATATTCCTGCTTTGAAATCTCAGTAATTCTGCATTGAAATGTCAATATTTCTTTATTGAAATATGATATGATTTATAAGCTAGAAATAGAAACACAATAAAATTTACATAGTTTTATAAAAAAAATGCACCGTAGAAGTACGTGCGAATTTTCGTTAAATAAAAGTTTGTGCATTCAATCGAGTCAAAATAACAGACGTAAAAATCTTACATATTGAATTAGCATAAAAACGGGTTGACAAAATTTTCCTAACAGTACACAAAAATAGCATCTTTCTTTATGTTAACATTCGGATGAGACGAACCCGGAAAACGGTAACAAATAAATACGACTATAATCTAATATCTTTAGCTGCATGGACGATTATACGCTTATTTCTAGTTAAGAAAATAAAAAATGTCGAAACCCTTTTTTGGCGCCTTTATCGCTGAGCGTCACGCGTTTCGTGCGTGCATTTTCCCGCCAAAAAAATATACGTATACTCGGAAACCGCTTTTCCTAACATTATCACCGTTTATGCCATACCATAAAGGGGTAATGAAGTGCGCGTGATATTGAATTAGATTTATTGTTTAACCCGAAACATTACGTAATTACAATTTAAACTAAACAAATTAATCCAAAACCAATAGATACTTTTCCAAAGTCGGGGGTATTTGGGTCCAAAGACTTTAGATGTGGCTTCAAAATTGGACTCGTAACTTTGAAGCTAAAATCTACCTGCATTTTGAAAATGGTCTATTTACTATAATGGCCCCCTAATTGCATTAAAGGTACTCGGTCCTAAATAGACCTTTTCGACTTTTTAAAAAAACCCTCAGTATAAGGACATACAAGGGGGTTGATACATTGCCATCCGCCTCTGCGCCTTCCCATGATACAAAATGAGTACGGCGCAGGCGCCAAAAGCGAGATGGAAGGCAAAAGCTTTACCCTAGTGTTAGTTACATCGAAATGGTCTATTACGCCATAGTTATCTTGAATTTTACCCTCTTAATACCTATTTTACAAAATAAAAATAATGGTATCAGGGATAGAATGAATTTTAGAAGTAGGAATTTAGAACAGAGTAATGTGGGCACGCGTCAAAGTCCCGGACCCCCTTCCACGGGACGGGGGGATATGAACGTTTTAGCAGGGATAGATTTAATTTTAGAAGCAGGAATAGTGAACAGAGTAGTCTGGGCGCGCGTCAAAGTCCCGGACGGAGGGGTATGAAAGAAGAGGCGGGTCATAGCGACAGAGGTAAAAAGGAATTACGTATTTTTCGCCGTCCCCGTCAGCAACGTCATCAAACGTAGTTTACGTGAGCCAATAAGATAATTTAAACTTTTCGTTATTACGTGTTGGAGGGAGGGGCTCTTTACTGGGCTATGAGTCGGAATAACTGAAGTAAATACTAACCGTTCTCCATTCCTACTTCTAAAATTAAATCTATCCCTGATAAAATACTAAAATTATTTAATTAGTTTTTTATTTAAAAGTTAAATTGACACTTCATTATGTCTTTAAAGCCCGACACCGTGTAGTCCGTGCTCATCCTTTCTCTACACTATAGGAGCACCTGTTAAAATATTAAGGAAGTCTAGAGAGACGCGATCCATCCCGCTTAATGAGGGGAAAGAAAAAAATAAAATAAAAATTCCGGTTGCGGTTGCATCGAGTCAAACCAAAACGATCCGAGGTCATTGCCAGAGAGAAAGCGCAAACTTCTCCTTTTTAAGCAAAGATGATGCTCGGAATGGAACTGGGAAAATTATCATTTCCGAATTAACTTTTACCCAAAAACCACGTATCTCTTCATACATACCTTATCCAAGACGCTTCGTTTTGAACCTAAGCTATATCAACTGCGGGTTGTTTGTACCCAAAAACATGGGAACATACATTTTTGATACGAATCTTTTGCTTTACCTAAATATTTAGATTTGGATCATCAATGTTTTAAGTTTAATCGTGGAATGTTAAGGGTTGGTGCGTGTTGGTTGTAAAAAAGAGGCAATGCACCTTTTAATGCTGGAATGTTTTTGTTTACCGTATTGTTTGTTTATTATTCGACAACTGGGGGGGAGGTAGAATTAAGGCTACCACATGCTAAATAAACGTTTGTCAAATCTTATGTAATTCCGTTACAAATTGGAGAGGTTGCCATGTTGATATCTATACGCCATATTTTTGCGACAATTTACTAATTTTTTTTTATTTTACCATGGATAGATTTAATTTTAGAAGTAGGAATGGAGAACGGTTAGTATTTACTTCAGTCCGACTCATAGCCCAGTATAGAGCCCCTCCCTCCAACACATAACGAAAAGTTTAAATTATCTTATTGTCTCACTTAAACTACGTTTTGTTGACGTAGCTCACGAGGACGGCGAAAAATACATAGTTACTTTTTACCTCTGTCGCCATGACCCGCCTCTTCTTTCATACCCCTCCGTCCCGTGAAAGGGGGTCCGGGACTTTGACGCGCGTCCAGATTACTCTGTTCTCCATTCCTACTTCTAAAATTAAATCTATCCCTGATTTTACTAATATTTAAAAGAGTATCAAGTATTTAGCATAGTTGAAAAGGGAGAGAATTAGCGGGATAACACTTCATGGGTTTTCCAAAAGTACAGTGTTTCTTATAGGCTTAGAAGATAAATTGGGCTATGAAGTCAGAGTTCTGACACTCATCCAAAGTTGAACTGAGAATAATAGTGACAATAATTTATTTAATTTTTTCAATTTGACTTTAAAAAGTTTGCTTATTTTTCGAGACATGTTTAAAAACGCCAAATATTTAAAAGGGAACTTTCAATCGGCTTTCTTTTTACTCTTAGGTGACTTTTATTGGGAGAAAATAAAAAATTCCGAAATTCGGGTGACGCTTATTTCAAAGAGGAAGTGTTTTTGAGATATATTTTCTTAGGTTCTTATAGTTCATTGGGGATTTAATATAAGCTATCTTTTTTTGCAGCAGCAGCAGCAGCAGATACCCCGGTATCCTTCTTGTGTCGTGTATTAAGGGGTTTATCATATCTAATAAAAATTCGAACGATATTTATGGGGTTTCAGAAAGAATTTTTCCAGAATCGAATAAAGTTTTAAAGTTGAACTTTGTGATAGATTTATCTCAAGTTCATCAGTAATTTATAAGTTTCTTTATTGGCGGTGTTTTAAATTTAAAATAGTTTTGGAAATTCTTTATGCGATGGGAAAGGAACAGTACGTTGTTACTTACCATGATTTTCAGGGTTCTTACGCAACCTGGATAAGTCAGGGATTTGGAAAATTGGGGAAAAAGTCAGGGATTTAAAGTTTTCTCATAAAAAGTCAGGGATTTCCTGGTGATTATGGTATATAAAAACCATGATTGCTTCGAGAAATGCTAAATATGGGCCCAGATGTAATTATGAAGTGGGCTATGGTAAACACCTTAAAATTATCAGGGATATTAGCAAAATTTCATCAGGGATAACCTGGAAAGTCTAGGGATTTAAAGTATTTTTATAAAACGTCAGGGATATGATTGCCAGGGATTTCGTTTGGTATCTCAAACCATGCATGCTTCGAGCAATGCTAAATATGGGCCCAGTTGTAATTATGAAGTGGACACCTTAAAATGGTCAGGGATAATGGCCAAATTTGGTCAGGGATAAGCTGGAAAAGTTAGGGATTTTTCAATATAAAATTTTGTCCGAACGGAGCTGATTGCTGATTCGGTTTAAACACTAAAAATTTAAAAATTAGTTTAATTACATTACTAGATAGAACAACGACGTAGAAAACACTAAATATCATAACAGTCTCGTTGAGATTAAATAAATAAATAAAAAATAATAATAATTTTTTTTAAGCATCTAACTTCACGGTTCAATAACTTTAAAATCATAAAAATTCCGATATCATTTTCAATTTCATTCATAGATATATATATACATATATATACGTTATGTATGATTCGTACAACGTATATTTTAAAGTTTAATAAATTTAAAGAGTTACGTGGAATACTATCATTACCAATAACATCTTCGTGGGAAGTTTAGGGAATTCATGATAAAAAGAAAATGAAAAAATATATAATAATAATTTAGATTATAGACCAATTTGTTTTGGAGGATCTATAAAGCCAGGAAAAGTAAAAGAAAAATTACTTTTCGTCATTGTTAGAAATTCTGTCAATTTTCTTTTAGCTATGGGTGCCTGGGAAATTTTTCTACTTTCGGCTTGACGTTAAAAATTGGTTTCTCAGTTATTTATAGTTTATCTTATAAATTTTGGAAGTGGAAGTGATGTTGTTAGAGCGGTTGACCTTACGTAAGGTTTTATTTAGTAATAGAAGTAAATAAAACCGAAGATTTTAAACTTACTTTAAAGTGATTTATGTTAAAATGTTTTAAATTTTATGCGAAGAGAGCGAAACGATTTTGGGGTTGGGTGAAATGCGATAATTATAAAGTTCAAAGGTCACCATGTATATCTATTTAATTGACCACACATTTTTCGTTGCCATCATGATCATAGTAACAGTTTTAAATATAATGAAACGAGCGGAAATATTTTGGGGTTGGGTCAAATACAATAATTATAAAGGTCAAAGTTCACCATTTATAACAATTTAATTGAAAAATTTTTGTTTTCATCTCAGAGTAACAGTTTTAAATATATTATCAAACAATTAAAATAAAAATTAGAGGTCTGTCTGTATCGTGACAAAGTTTTCGATTTCAAAAAATTGTGGCACGTGATATTTTAGGTCAAAGGTCACCCTATACAATATCTCGAACGAAATTACATATTTCAAGCGGTGTGTTGAATATAAACATTATTTTATATCACTTTACGTTATTTTACTTCTTTTAATAACATAACAATACGGGATGGATGATGTATACGAAATTTGACTTTAGCATCATAGGAAAGCGACCGGCTCCATCAAAAAATGTCGGTTTATTTCTTTCTTTTCTATCGGTGGAAACAGAGGATAATCCATTTTACATTTAACACGGCGAATACGTCAATGTCAAAGATATTATATTGGTTATATATTATTTTAGATAGCATTGAAGAAAACTATACGTGAAAATCCTTCGGAAAGGGTTACCGGTATGATATTTCGGTAGTTTTCTCAAAAGTATACTAATTCGAAGTTGTAAATTTGATAGAAAACTATATTGAAACGCAATGGAAAAAAAACCAACTTTATTTTCATTTTAGGAACTAAAAGTAAAATTTAAAATTATTTGCAATTAGGTTGAAAGTAACGGAAAATATATTATTATATCCATGACATCATATTTTTATTATTAAAAACATAATAAAAACTCACTCCTTGAGTGACTTATCGACCAAATATCCGTTTAAAACAGCTTTTTCTATATAGGCAGGGATAGATTTAATTTTAGAAGTAGGAATGGAGAACAGAGTAATCTGGGCGCGCGTCAAAGTCCCGGACCCCCTTTCAAGGGACGGAGGGGTATGAAAGAAGAGGCGGGTCATAGCGACAGAGGTAAAAAAGAAATTACGTATTTTTCGCCGTACCCGTCAGCAACGTCATTAAAACGTAGTTTAAGTGAGCCAATAAGATAATTCAAACTTTTCGTTACGTGTCGTGTTGGAGGAAGGGGGGGGGGCTCTATACTGGGTGGTCTATGAGTCGTACTGAAGTAAATACTAACCGTTCGTTCTCCATTACTACTTCTAAAATTAAATCTATCCCTGAAATAGGTATATTAATCCTTTGTTAACCGCTAAAAGACTATAACTAAAACGTAGGTCTAGAAAAGTAGAATTCGTCACAAAGCCCACGTTTTAAGACAATATATCTTAAACCACCATACGTCCTTGATCTATTTCAACCACACCAAAAAATCCCAGCAGACGTATAGACTGCAGAATGTCTCTAACCAACGCCAGTCAAACTTAGTCCACCCATAACTCAAAAATTAACATATTTCAAAGTCGAGTATT